>NC_092715.1:183484049-183787479 GCF_047496885.1 Scyliorhinus torazame
CCTGGACCTCCCCATTATCATTGAGTTCCAAGTACTTTTCAATGCACCCCCTCACCCTTAGACACACCCCCTCATCTGCCATTAGTCCCATGTCCATTCTCCAGGGTGGGCGCCCTCCTGTTTCCTCCCCTATCTCCAAGTCCACCCAGTGTGGAGCGTGATCCGAAATGGCTATAGCCGTATACTCCGTTCCCCTCACCTTCGGGATCAATGCCCTACCCAGCACAAAAAAGTCTATTCGCGAGTAGACTTTATGGACAGAGGAGAAAAACGAGAACTCCTTACTCCTAGGTCTGCTAAATCTCCACGGGTCTACACCTCCCATCTGCTCCATAAAATCTTTAAGTACCTTGGCTGCTGCCGGCCTCCTTGCAGTCCTGGACTTCGACCTATCCAGCCCTGGTTCCAACACCGTATTAAAATCTCCCCCCATTATCAGCTTTCCCATCTCTAGGTCCGGAATGCGTCCTAGCATCCGCCTCATAAAATTGGCATCATCCCAGTTCGGGGCATATACGTTTACCAAAACCACAGTCTCCCCCTGTAGTTTGCCACTCACCATCACGTATCTGCCCCCGTTATCCGCCACTATAGCCTTTGCCTCGAACATTACCCGCTTCCCCACTAATATAGCCACCCCCCGGTTTTTCGCATCTAGCCCCGAATGGAACACCTGCCCCACCCATCCTTTGCGTAGCCTAACCTGGTCTATCAGTTTCAGGTGCGTTTCCTGTAACATAACCACATCTGCCTTAAGTTTCTTAAGGTGTGCGAGTACCCGTGCCCTCTTTATCGGCCCGTTCAGCCCTCTCACGTTCCACGTGATCAGCCGAGTTGGGGGGCTTCCTACCCCCCCCCCCCCTTGTCGATTAGCCATCACCTTTTTCCAGCTCCTCACCCGGTTCCCACGCAGCTGTATCTCCCCCAGGCGGTGCCCTCCCGCCCATCCTCTCCCATACCAGCTCCCCCCTCTCCCCAGCAGCAGCAACCCAGTAATCCCCCCCTCCCACCCCCCCGCTAGATCCCCCGCTAGCGTAATTACTCCCCCCATGTTGCTCCCAGAAGTCAGCAAACTCTGGCTGACCTCGGCTTCCCCCCGTGACCTCGGCTCGCACCGTGCGACGCCCCCTCCTTCCTGCTTCTCTATTCCCGCCATGATTATCATAGCGCGGGAACCAAGCCCGCGCTTCTCCCTTGGCCCCGCCCCCAATGGCCAACGCCCCATCTCCTCCACCTCCCCTCCTCCCCCCATCACCACCTGTGGGAGAGAGAAAAGTTACCGCATCGCAGGATTAGTACATAAAACCCCTCTTTGCCCCCCACATTTGCCCCACCACTTTGTTCGAACGTTCTTTTTAATAACCCGCTCATTCCAGTTTTTCTTCCACAATAAAAGTCCACGCTTCATCCGCCGTCTCAAAGTAGTGGTGCCTCTCTCGATATGTGACCCACAGTCTTGCCGGTTGCAGCATTCCAAATTTTATCTTCTTTTTATGAAGCACCGCCTTGGCCCGATTAAAGCTCGCCCTCCTTCTCGCCACCTCCGCACTCCAGTCTTGATAAACGCGGATCACCGCGTTCTCCCATTTACTACTCCGAGTTTTCTTCGCCCATCTAAGGACCATTTCTCTATCCTTAAAACGGAGGAATCTCACCACTATGGCTCTGGGAATTTCTCCTGCTCTCGGTCCTCGCGCCATCACTCGGTATGCTCCCTCCACCTCCAACGGACCTGCCGGGGCCTCCGCTCCCATTAACGAGTGCAGCATCGTGCTCACATATGCCCCGACGTCCGCTCCCTCCACACCTTCAGGAAGACCAAGAATCCTCAGGTTGTTCCTCCTTGCGTTGTTTTCCAGTGCCTCCAACCTTTCCACACATCGTTTCTGGTGTGCCTCCTGCGTCTCCGTCTTCACCACCAGGCCCTGTATATCGTCCTCATTCTCGGCTGCCTTTGCCTTCACGACCCGAAGCTCCCGCTCCTGGGTCTTTTGTTCCTCCTTTAGCCCTTCGATCGCCTGTAGTATCGGGGCCAACAGCTCTTTCTTCATTTCCTTTTTGATCTCTTCCACACAGCATTTCAAGAACTCTTGTTGTTCAGGGCCCCATGTTAAACTGCCACCTTCCGACGCCATCTTGGTTTTTGCTTGCCTTCCTTGCCGCTGTTCTAAAGGATCCACTGCAATCTGGCCACTTCCCTCTCCTTTTTCCATCCGTATCCAGGGGGGATTCCCTTCTGGTTTACCGCACAGTGTTTTTAGCCGTCAAAATTGCCGTTGGGGCTCCTATCAAGAGCCCAAAAGTCCGTTTCACAGGGAGCTGCCGAAATGTGCGACTCAGCTGGTCATCGCCGCACCCGGAAGTCAACTTTGATCTTTCTAATTCAACTGCCCACTCTACATCTGTTCATCCAGTTGTACCTCTACCTCAACGAGCCTTTTGTTTTCTCGCTTTGTTTTAATTTAGATTCTCTCTCACACACACACTCCTCCCCACTCTACCTTGTGCTATCCATAACAATGTAAGCACTGTTTGGTCTCTTCAGCCAATATAAGGAAAGGTATATTGCAAATTGTCAGTTTCTCCGACAGGATCTCAGGAGGGCCTTACTGAGAGGCTTTAGGTTAAAAACTTAGAACATGAAAATTCATAGGAGGAATTAATTTGCTCCCACTCCAAGGCACAGAAGGAGCAATTTTAACCTGGCAAAATGGGTTTATTGGGGTGGGGAGATGTGTAAACATTTTTAAAAAAAAAATCTCAATCTCTCCACCAATCTGCCAATTTCTCAACTGAGCACAGATGGGATGGGGTTAATTGCGGGTAACCAACCCATTTCCAGGAGGAATGTTAATTAACTCAATATTTTAGTGGGCCAGGAGCCTTGTTTTGAATCTGCCGTACAAGTTCAACCCTGGCTGGCCAGATTTTGCAGGCCGCGGTAGTCCAGAGCTCAGTGGAGACAAGGCAAAGCTAAATGTTCTTGCAGCACAGCTTGTAGGCCAGGAATAGCAAGAATGCTTCCTCCAGCCCACCCACTCCATGCCGTCTGACCCGTGCTGGGGCATTAGAACTTGCTCTCCCCCCCCCCCTCTCTCTCCCCTCTCCTCTCCCTAAATCCAGCACTCCCGCTAATGTGCCAGACTCCTTTTCTGCAATGTATTTCATGCCTGACAGGGAACCAGGTCTGTTGATCAGTTTGCCTTTGTTTGGGGAATCTATTGGGAAAATAAATAGATGCACAGTGTGGAGTTAAAACTTCAGCGCATCCCAACCAGAACTCCATCCCATCTCTCCACATTACCGATGTAACCTACCACTATTATTGGCAAGGCCGTTGTGTTTGATTACCAATCAGCCGTACATTGCTTCCTTGTTTTATTAGTGAATGTTTGACTACAAATTCTGTCAATGCTCATCGGTAGTTCTGCATAGAACCCATGTAATTCCTATGTACTAATGACTTGTTATCTGTATAATGATTGAGTGCTAAACCAGTACTTAAAAATATAAACAGTGTGCTAATTTCACACCGTTTAACATTCCTATTATTTGCTTTTGACTCATGGACGGAGACAAGTTTGTTAAAAACAAGTTGCCATTGTCAGACCTTACATTGCATATCTGAGTGAAAGGGTTTATTTATGTTGCATATGTTTTCATTTTCAGAGAAATGAAAGTGATGAGAAGGTATGTACTCATGTTTTTCCAATTTATTATTCTCTGCCCAGCAATTTCTCACCTCTCAATTTTTCAAAATGCTTTCAGACCTTGATTCTTCTGAGTATTTTTGTCCATGTGCTTCAGCTGCATGTACTAATTTTATGTTTCTCTTCATTTTGTGCTTTTTAAACCTTGTCTTTTACCAAGGTTCGCCTGGACATCTGTAGCTGAGCCACACTAAATATGACTTTCAACATTGTGGGCACGATTCAACAAATTGGGAACAAAGGCCCATAGCAAGCGCGTTTAGCCGCTTGTTTCCCGGCGACTTGCGTTGTATAAGATGCCTCAACGGTGAACGGGTGGTCGAGGCCCCGTTTTGTACACTGAAGTGCTCCGCTCGCCAGAACACCCCAGTGTAGCAAGAGATCGGGATGCTATTTTTAAATGGCGTCCCGATGTCCGAGGCCCCTGAAGTGAGCTCTGACCCCACACCCATGCACGGCACCCCTGGCCTGATCCTGCGTGCACAGAAAATGCCAGCTTGGCATCTTGGCAGTGCCACCTGGGCATCTTGGCAGTACCAGGCTGGCACTCAGGTGGGGGTCTCCCGGCTTTTATCAGTCACCTGCGCCGTCGTGAGCTGACTTTCAGGTGCAGCGTGGCAATTGGATCGCGCTCTGTGGTTCCTCCTTGCATTAGCACTGCAGGACATGTCATGTAAATATTATAACAAATGAAAGGCCCTGAATACGTTACAGGTGGAATTTCTGGCTAAACCACACACGCATCAGCAGTATTATTGACAAATCACAGGCATTGCACCTAGAATATGTTGACCTATATAACCAGTGCTGTATGCCATAAAATTAATTTTCCTTTGAGTTTCAAGAAAGGTATTGAATTGTAATAGGTGGTAGGTGGGAACTGGTTAGTAGTCTGAATTCTGGGCATTAAGGCCCCTCAGAGAGGATCCTGCCTTTGTTAAAATAGCAACCAGAAAAGCTTCATACACACTCACTTCCTCGTTAATGCTGCACCCTATTCAGTGTCCTGGAACAGTCAGTTTGCTGTCGCTCTCAAAAGGAAGAGCACACACTGGGAAAACTGTAACAAAAATACTCCAAACAAAATGTTCGAGCTTTGACAAATTGTACAGGAAAAGTGTTAATGGGCTGAGGCAATTGCTGAATAGTAAAACCCAGTGCAGCGCTCAAAGAAGAAAGACAGGATTGTGCTGATTGGTCGCTGAAGAACTCTAACCTGACCAGAGGAACAACTGGGAAACTCTGCAAAATTGTGTCTGATGTCAAAACATCCACCGTGGATTCACACAGTAAGTTCTGATTGTATTTACTTTATCTGCGATAACTCAGGCAATAAAGCAATGCACGTGAACGTAATGTACAAAGCACCAAAATCATACAAAAAATTCTCAAAACACATGTAAATTGTGCTCTTTAATATTTTTCAGGGTTACTTTGCTTCCCAGCGTATGCACATAAAACTAATGGTTTATGTTTGCTACCCATCTTTGTGTTCACGGATAGATCTCAATCAATTAGGGGCAGCACGGGAGCACAAGTGACTAGCACTGTGGCTTCACAGCGCCAGGGTCCCAGGTTCGATTCCCCGCTGGGACACTGTGTGGAGTCTGCACGTTCTCCCCGTGCCTGCGTGGGTTTCCTCCGGGTGCTTTGGTTTCCTCCTACAGTCTAAAGACATGCATGTTAGATGGATTGGACATGCCAAATTGCCCTTAGTGTCCAAAAAGGTTAGGAGGGGTTATTGGGTTACGGGGATAGGTAGGAAGTGAGGGCTGAAGTGGTTCGGTGCAGACTCGATGGACCAAATGGCCTTCTGCACTGTATGTTCTATGTTCTAAACTAATTCCAGTCATTTATTATAGAGACCATGAATATTGTGGAGAGCACTGTGGATGTACAAGAACCCATTCATGCTGTTTCTACAGGGCTTCTCCTTGAATTACAGAGAGAGATCAGGCCCATCCCACTTAGATACTTCTCTGAGGGGTCTGGCGATGAGGAAGATTTGCTGTCTGGAGACAACAAAATGTTTCCGTTTGGGGGAGGGTATTTCAGAACCAACTGCTGAGTGCTTAAAAAGCCAGCTGTCGCCAGATTCTCTACATGACGTACGGAAACGTCTCAAACTTCTAGATGACCCGTCATCCATTGAGGCAGATTCTGGTACCATTGCAAGAATGTCACATTGGAGAATATGTCCCTTCTGCAGCATTTCTTTTACAGTGACACTGCAAATACCAGCTTGAACTGCGTGATGTTATGAAGTTGGGCTGGGCATGATTGACTGAGCTGCCTCGTCCAACTGCTCATTACAATGGCTGTGCTCCCCTTGGTATCTCCGTGCAGCTAGATCATTAACTTAGAGCCCAATTTTTTCCTCATGTCTTTGGTAGCCTCTTTTCTGTTTGGGGTTTTTCAAATATTGGAGCTTTCACCATTGTGGACCATCTCTTTCTGTGGCAGAACTAGAACTGCCTTTGGACTGTCCATCGATGGTGCTTTTGCTCATGAGGGTACAACCATATATTATTAGGGTAGAGATGGCTCTATTCACACTGGAAAGTGAGCTTGTGACAGATAAAGCTGTTCCCCATATTGAGTCCAGGAGTCTCCCAAATACAAGAACAGTAGAGCTATCGGAGGTTAAATTGTGCTATGTAACACATGTTCTTCAGGTGTTACGTCGGCTTCTAAGGAACCAAAATGTCAGGCAGGAGGTTGATGTACAGTTCTGACTGGAGCGCTACTGCCTACGATATTGGGAAGGGACAAACAGGACATCATTTATCCAAAACGCCTGAAGCAGATGATAGTTCTTTTGTATACACAAATGCAGGGCCTCACACCTGCTTTAGCTTCCTGCTGCAGCTTTGGTTTACCCTGACGCAGCTGGTGCCAGTCTCCAGGAAAACTAATTCACAACATGGGGCAAGTAAAATAAAAAGTGGGCCGATCACGTGACGTGAGCGTGGAAGCGGTCGTGTTTCAGGGAGATTTGGCTCTGCTCATCCATTAATCCGTCATTTTATCCTTGTGCGCACTTCATGTTCGTCTTTTTCTAGGTTACATGGCATGTGCTGTTTCCCTGAAAGTCCCTGATTGGTGTTACCGTAAGAGCTGGGGTAAAATGTTGAAATCCTCATTTGTTTCTGGTGTTCGGAGTGGGCTTGGCTGGGCCTTAGCTTGCAGTGATGTAGTTGCAGCTAAGGGGACCTTCACCCTCGTGGTGCTGCATGCACCTGGATGATGGCACAAAGATTGGCCTCAATTCTCCAATCAATGCCGCTCAATATGACGGCCCGATACCAAGATTCCATCGGAATCCAGTGAGCTCTTTACCCCATGCATAAATTAGCATGGTAAAGGCGAGAAACCCGCATACTGTACCTAGCGCCAGAGAGACCAGGCGTGATTCTCCGCAGGTGGGAGCTCTTAGGCTCCGGAATGGAGAATCCCGACTTGTCTTGCCTAAGACGTTGGCTGTATGGTTCAGGTCGTTAAAGCTCACTTTAAAGAATTGCGGGGACTTTTATGATAGTGGTGGAGGCGCATGAGAAGCTTCTGGCACTTGAAAGAGCACTTTCCCTGGTGAAGGCCCGCCTTCGTGTTGTGAAAATCTTGTTGCGTGGTGTGTCGTTCATCCTGTCTGGTTCGGGAGAGGGGAACTGGGCAGGATGTGCCTCTGAATCCGGCCCCTGAGAGAAGTGAAAGACAAGTTCCCGATTGTGTTTGTAAATTGGTTGCCATGTTTTGGTAATCTTGATTTGAAGGTTGGATGTATTAGATTCGATGGAGCACAGCGTGTCCTGTCTTCGAAGGCGCCGGTCGGTTTGGCACACCGATCGTTGATCCCTTGTGCCCTGTTCTCGATGCTTGTCATGAGGGGCTGGGAAAGGCCGAGCCCGCCTGTTCATTCCCCCCGGCTGGGGTCTTGGTTTTGGACTGCCTGACTCTCTGAAAAATGGTGTGGTGTCTTGTGCTTTGAATGTTGAATCCTTGGGAGATCCTGAAGAGTGCTCATTGATCCTGACTTATGCTCAATCTTTACATGGAATATATCTTTATCCTAGAAATTGCCCTGTGGTTCTGTTATCCTGGCTGTTGCTCCCAGTTGATCATGTTATTGATTTTTTGTTGCTGTCTTTTTTCCTGCAGAGAGTTGCGAAATGTGAGCATGATGTCCTGTATCATTGATTATTCTGATCTAGCAGAATCCTATTGAGTCAATTATGAAGAATATGGGGCGAAATTCTCCGACCCCCGCCGGTTGGCGGGCTCCCCCGCGCGATTCTCCGGCCCGGATGGGCCGAAGTCCCGGCGCTAAAATGCCTGTCCCGCCGGCGTAGATTAAACCATCTACCTTACTGGCGGGACAAGGCGGCGCGGGCGGGCTCCGGGGTCCTCGGGGGGGGCGCGGGGCGATCTGACCCCGGGGAGTGCCCCCACGGTGGCCTGGTCCGCGATCGGGGCCCACCGATCCGCAGGCGGGCCTGTGCCGTGGGGGCACTCTTTCCCTTCCGCCTCCGCAACGGTCTCCACCATGGCGGAGGCGGAAGAGACTCCCTCCACTGCGCATGCGTGGGAAACTGTCAGCGGCCGCTGACGCTCCCACGCATGCGCCGCCCGGAGATGTCATTTCCGCGCCAGCTGGCGGGGCACCAAAGGCCCTTTCCGCTAGCTGGCGGGGCGGAAATTCGTCCGGCGCCGACCTAGCCCCTTTGGGCGCCAGTCGGCGGACATCGCGCCGTTCTGGAGAATTTCGCCCATGATTTGTGCAGATTACCCCTTTTCATTATTGGGGAGGATGAGTGCGACCGGGTTGGATGGTTGGATTGGTAAGGTTAGTTCAGTCCTCAGTTAGATTGTGGATAGCACCCCAGTTAGAGCTAATCTGTTTCAGGTTAATTTTTCTTTTTGGCATTCATTATTTATTTTGTTTCTTTTTAAATTATTGAATTTAAGAATCCATGGGCGCAATCTAACCGAAATGCAAAAGAGTCCTGTGTCCAGCGCCTTTAGCCGGGGGTTTCCCGGCGCGCGCAGCGCCAAGAAACACCATGCTATTTAAAGAGATTTTGTCGCAATTTGGGGCCCCCGGTCGCCGGAGAATCGCGCAAAGGCATTGCCGGTCTGATGCCCCATTCTCCGCCCCCGCGCCGGGCGCGATTGCGGCACGGGGGCTCGGGAGAATCCCGGCCCATCTCTTTACCCCAATGACCTCGGTAGATTCCTTTATCATTGGGAGGACTGGGTTTCTTCTTCTGACTCTCCCTTGAGGTTGAGTTTTCCCCCCTTTGTTTTACTGTGCTTGGGTCTCTCTCTCTCTCGGTTGGATTCAGAATGCGTGTGTGGCATTCGGCTCCCATTCCCATGTTGGCTGGGAGACCCCGCTGGTTTGATCCAAATCTGAACTTTTCACTGCCAGTCCTATCCTTGCATTTGTCTGGAATGATTTTGGTTCTGCCTAGCGCCTGGTTTGGGGTTTTGTGTCATGTGGCATATATGTAACCCCCCCCCCACTTACCACTGGACTTTTTGTGCATTCTCTTTTGCTTTTGTAAGGATGAATCCGCATGGGTGCAGATGGGTCTGGTATCTGAAGAGAGGAGGTTGCGATGGGTTGGCGATGCCTTTGGCATTGCTGGAGTTGAGGGGGATGTACATTGGTGCGCACACGACCATGGCACGGGGAGATTTCCGTGGTGATTGTGGGCATGGGAGGTGCACCATTTTGTCTTGTTTTTATAACTTCATCCTGTCTGTCCCTCGCTCTCTGATGAGGCTTTTTGAGTATCTAATCCTGTCTAATGATTATATTGAGCCGATGGTGATGTCGGTCTCCTGTTCCAATCCAATCATGTATGTTAAATCGTTTATCTTCCTATTCTGGGGGTGTATGACTTTGTAACTTTGTTGCATAATTCTTTAAAATGTAAAATTTCAATAAATATATTTAAAAATAAAATAAAAAGCAAGTACTCAGCATCAATCTCTGCCACTCCCAGACCCTCAGTCTCTCCCTCCTGACATTGTGATAATTTCCATAAGCCTCCCGATGGTCTCATACCCCTGATGCACAAGATAAGCTATTATAAACTTGGAGCACTTACACCTCTGGCTAAGCCAAGGCTATGATGATGGGGTGAAAGGCTCTCTATAGAAGGCCTCTCAAACCTCAGGGTGCTCAAGAGTGAGAGCATAAATTTGCACAGCAAGTGATACCGAATTGCTTCCTGATTGGGAGCACAAATAAGTTCCAATTCACCTCCAGCGGGAGAACGTAGGGATGAATTCTCCGCCGGCGGCATTCTCCATTCCGCCAGCAGCGCACCCCCTCCTGCAGGTTCCCCGACAGCGTGGGATGCCTAAAATGGGAAATCCCGTTGGCCAGCGGCGGGAACAGAGAATCCTGAGAAACATGCGCTGGGATGCAGAAAATTCGCTCCATAGTCTCCCAGACGGAGAATCCTGGCCTGAGTCTAAATTGTCACTGCTCTTTTTAACCAAAATATTGTCATTTGGAAGAGTTGGGAAGGATAAAGCACATGTAGAATAGTCTGAATTGAAAATTGGGTTAGCAACCCAAGAGAGAGGTTCAGAGTCAGATTGTGGAGTAGTAGGATTGAAACGGAATGGTGGGATTGCCACCAACTACTTGTGGTCGCCCTTGTAGTTTTGACCTGGCTGGTAGTTATATATTTAGGCCGCAATACTGCTGTGGCCTTGTGCGGGTCTGACAGCTAGCTTGGTCATCACTGAAATATGGGGCTGGTTCACTGTTTGTCAGGCTAAGTGCTGGCGGCGGCATGTGAACTGTGGCCTTTTACGACGCCAAAATTGGCGCCGAACCCTCACCGATCCTGCAACCAGTGGGAGGCTAGCAACCGCGCCGAGTAAAACCCCCGGCTCCCACAATATAAACGGCTAGAGAATGGCCAGGTCCGTGGCCGCACAGGCACACAGTGAGAAACCGCAGCGGTCGCGCCGTAAAACATGGCACCCAATTGTGCCCCCATGGCCACACACACACACCAATCCCCCCCACGGGGCCAGCCACAGACACCACACCGGATTCTGGGAAGGCCGGGAAACCACACACCCCTCGTGCGGTCAGGAACACGGCCCATCGAGGGAGGGCCTCCAGGTGATGCTCCAACGCCATTTCAAAGATGTGGGATGCGATGACGCCATTTTGGAAGGAGAGGAGGATAGAAAATCGGCGTCGCCCCTGATTTGGGCGTCGGAAGGGATTCTCTGCCCGATTACGATATCGGCGTCGGAGAACAGTGAATCCTGCCTATGGCATCACATCTGTAAATATTCAAATGCCAGCAACAGCCTTTTTCAGATGATCAGAGTTTGGAGTTTGAACAGCATCATCTTGCTGTTCAAGGTGAATGCAGTGATGAGATTCGTATTGTAGCACACTTGAACCAAATGGAGCATCACAGTTGAAGAACTGCTAGATTTTGTATTGTAGGAGATGAGATGCATGCATGGCATTCCAAGGCACCCCATTCAGAGCAGAATTGTTTATGATGCCTGGAATGGTATAATGCCGCCTCCAGAATCCACAAAACCTAGATCCAAATGAGAAAGGAGCTAATGAACTTGAAGAAAGTTATAAAGGTAATGCGACCAAAAGGTGTCCTAAACTCAGTAGCTGAAAAAAGTTTGTATGCAACACATTGTTTCCTCTCAGCTTTTTAAATCTGTACTGTTAGCCCATTCAAAACAGTGAAAAACAAACAGGACATAAAAGAGCAGGGCATCTCTCAACGCTGGAAGTGACCAAGTTAACACTTGTCACACTCGCCATTTAAACAGTATCCACACCGAACACCTGCACAACAAACACATGGTGCATGTTTACTAAGAAGTCTTACAACACCAGGTTAAAGTCCAACAGGTTTGTTTCGATGTCACTAGCTTTCGGAGCGCTGCTCCTTCCTCAGGATTCACCTGAGGAAGGAGCAGCGCTCCGAAAGCTAGTGACATCGAAACAAACCTGTTGGACTTTAACCTGGTGTTGTAAGATTTCTTACTGATCTCACCCCAGTCCAACGCCGGCATCTCCACATCATGTTTACTAATTCACAGGTATTGGGTTACGGCTGGACACTTGCGTGACTCTATCGGGCTGGATTCTTCCACCCCAAACGCCACAAGAACACCACGGGTGAGACCCGGACAATGGAAAAGTCCATTGATCTTGGGGGGGGGGGGGGGGGGGGGAGAGAATGATTCTTCGGTCGCTGGCCGGACGCGGCCGGAGAATCCTGCCGTTAACCACCTTTTGTAAAACTGTCTGATATAGGCCAACCAAACAAATACTACTGCAGTCTCTGACTATCTATTTCTACCTGGTGACGTCCCACTGCTGGGTCGTTTCCACTCTGGACGGTGGCCTCCATTGCGCAAATTATATTGATTCCTCAATTAATCACAGGGTTAACGTACAATGGATCAGACAGGTTTTCCTTTTGCACTGCCCCAATTCTGCTCATATTGCATTTTCTGGCTTGTAAATTACATAAGTATGGGGCTTATTGCCTGTTTTGGGCAGCCACCAGGGACACCTGAAAAATGTCCCAACCCAGTATGAGGTTAGATATCTTTCAGGCAGTATTTGAAAATGAGACACTGGTCCCTGAATTTGATCGTTATGTCCATTTTACATCTGTATAAGTGGCATAGCAAGATCTAATTTGCACCTCCTTTTCTTGTTCCAAATGAAGATTTTTAAAATTGTGGTCAAAATTAACAGAAAGGATCTAAAGATGCATAGAAAGGGGTGGAGAAAAAAAAGTATATATGCCAGAACAGCATTAGAAGAATATGATAAGAAAAGGCTAAACTGGGGGAGACAGTGAAGGCAGTAATCCAGATACGAGACTGTGTTCATGTGCTGGTTGGTTTTGAGGCTTGAAATGCAGAAGAGAGTCAGCATCTGAAAGAAGATACATTTAAAGCTTTGGCAAGGATCCCTCACCGCATCTATTTCTCCTGGTAACCTATCTCTCTCTTTCAGAGGCTATGCGATTTACAGCTAATTTCCAGGAGTTTCTAGTTTAATTGCAAATAATGTTGCATTCCATTTACTAATGTTAAGCACTTTCCTTTTGATTGTTGTAAAATTCCTGTAATTCTTCTTAGAGATATCAGGATAGATTAAACCCAGAGGAAACAGAATTTCAGTGTGTAACAGTCCTGCTCCTTGTTTGTCTACTAGATTATCCAGATCATTGTCAGCACCAGCTTACTGCAATAAAGATAATTTTCTAATTTAAATTGCAGCCTCCTCTTTAAACAAAATTCAGTAAATCTTCACAATTTTGGTGTTCAGTTCCAGGATTCAATTCCATCCAATAATTCCAACTAAAATGATGTAGGTTTTAAGAAAACATTTAAATCATTTTTACAATTTGAGTGCAGTCATGAGTGTATAGCATGTTAATTTGTGACACTGTCTTAACCGACTGCATTTTAAATTATTTTACGTTTTTTATCATCTTTGTTTACCCTTTTACACATTCTGATTTTTTGACAGGAAATCCACCAGCCTTGTAATTAAATGAGTAATTTTGAAAGCATAAGGTTATTGATGAAACAGAGTGTATATTATAGTTTGAGAAAATAAATGAACATTATTCAGACTGATCGATTAACCAGAACAATGAGATTAACATCACCAAAGCATATCCTGACTTGATGACAAAGGAATTAAATACTGGAACGAAGAGTTTGAAGAAAAATGGCATTGTGTGATAAGGCTACAAGGGACAAAAGAAAATTAAAACAGACACATACAGTAAAACAGAATGTGCTAGAAATGAGCAACAAGCTAATCAGCATCTGAAAGAAAGATGGGTTAGCATTTTAGGTATAGACCATCAAGAGAACCCGCTGCTAGCTATAAAGCCTTTACAAAAAAGATGGTGGTGCACAAGTACCGCACGCTAAAGTAAAGTCGCCATAGTCCCAGATGACCATAGGCTGCTTTCTCCTTTGAGAGGGAGGGCTGACTGGTGGTGATTTAACCTGAGGATCACTACAAGTGGCAAGGTTGATAGTCTTTATAATAATCTTTATTGTCACAAGTAGGCTGACATTAACACTGCAATGAAGTCACTGTGAAAAGCCCCTAGTCGCCACATTTCTGCACCTGTTCGGGTACACAGAGGGAGAATTCAGAATGTTCAAATTACCTTAACAGCACTTTGTTCGGGACTTGTGCGAGGAAACTGAGGAAATCCGTGCAGACACGGGGAGAATGTGCAGACTCCACACAGACAGTGACCCAAGCCAGGAATCAAACCTGGGATCCTAGAGCTGTGAAGCAACAGTGCTACCCACTGTGCTGCTGTGCTGCCCTTCAAGGTAGGCCCTCACTTGAGGTGGCGACGGTGTTCTCAGTCCCACCCAGTGACACGGCTGCTGCTGGTACACAGGTCGGATTGGGACTCGGGCACAGGTGAGTAATGGTGAGGAGGGATGATACCGCGGGATGGGAGGTGGGGGGGGGGCCTTCCACCTTCCTGATGCTGGATACCTTGAGAAGGCACTCTCCCAGTGAGCCTGCAAGCAAACACGCCAGGGTTTCCTTGTGTTCCCTGCAACGGATTTCCTGCCCGCTGTTGAGTTGATACCGGCATTAGTGGGATCAATTGGCAGGGCTGGATGGCCGTCTATGGGCCTTCCTACCGCTGACTTAATCAGGATGGAGGTGGGAAGGTGGCAATGTCCCCACCTGCTTGGCTAAACGCGGCCCCCACCTTAAGAAGGGCACAAGATTTTGCCCGGTGATTTCCTTCCCACCACCATTGTTCATGTATTGTAACACAAATGGCAACAAATCTTGTTTTACTCTTCAGTTTTTTGACCTATCCTCCTGTACCTCTGGGAGAATATCTTCTGGATCTCCTGCGGCTCAGATAGAAATTAAACAAAAACTGCACATAGATGATAATGAATTAGCCTCTCATTTAACACAATGACATAACTTGCTGTTAGTACATAAATCAAGGTGCAACAAATAAAGGTGTGCCACACATGAGCTAGATAAATACTTCCATCTGTGTGCCATTGGCTTCTGTTTATCACATGATAATTTTATACTGGAACAGATGAGCATACAAAATAATAAGAATTTCCAAAAATCTATTATTGTAGGCGACACGGTAGCACGGTGGTTAGCACTGTTGCTTCACCGCGCTAGGGTCCCAGGTTCGATTCCCGGTTTGGGTCACAGTCTGTACGGAGTCTGCACGGTCTCCCCGTGTCTGCGTGGGTTTCCTCCAGGTGCTCCGGTTTCCTCCCACAAGTCCCGAAAGACGTGCTGTTAGGTAGTTTGGACATTCTGAATTCTCACTCTGTGTACCCGAACAGGCGCCGGAGTGTGGTGACTCGGGGCTTTTCACAGTAACTTCATTGCAGTGTTAATGTATGCCTACTTGTGACAATAATAAAGATTATTATTATACTTAACTGTGTGCATTGCAATGTTTACCCTGACAGCTATTTATTCTAGTCAGACAGTCTACAAGTACAAATTATACAGCACTGAGTTTCCCACTTTAACACATTAACTTTCACAGCTAATTATCAGATTGATTTTTGAAAATTTTCTACCTTAATTAATACTTATCAGAGGGGTAGCTTAACAAATGTCCTGAACACATTCTTGTCTAAGGGAATAAATTAAAACAGGATGTAAAATGAGCTGCTGATTGACTGTTGCCCATTTTGCTAAAGCCCAATCTTATTCCTACACACTTAAACACTGAATCATGAAGGGTCATGCTATGTTGGAAGGTATGTCTTCCATTCAGCATTCTAACTTATGTTCCTGTCTCTTCCTGTAGGCATCCCCCAAGAGTAAGCTGCAGCTGCCAGTCCTGGAGACAAGGCCATCACCTTACATGACCCTGCATCACACACACTGCCTGTCACAAGTGCCAAGGCTCCAATCTACAATAGACTATCTTTTATGGCTTTAATGTACTGGGGGTGGATGGAAAGAGCCATTTCACACTGCCTTACTTCACTGTCTACGTAGTTACCCTGAGATTTGCTCCCATACAAGTCAATGGGCTTGCTGAGGAGGTGCCCAAATACAAGCATGTGCTGGAGTAGGTCTGGATATGGCTGCTGTTTTTCAGCCATCCAGCCTAGCCCATATTGCTTCATAAATGATAGAACATCTGCCAGATGGCCAGCTGGACCAAAACAATCATTGAGTCAGACACGGTGACAACAGTTACAGGGTCATCTGAGGACCCAGCAGAAGGAAGCACAGGATCGGCAGTGGTCATCCATAATTATCGACTCTTGAGTTGTATGGTGATACAGACCTTAATAGGCCTACTTTCAATTGGGAGTTTGATACCACAGCAGGATTGGAATGAGGTATCACTTGCCACCTTGTACACAACAGAGGATGGTCTGCATGGTGCAAAGCTACCCGACTCTGCCTTGTATGTCACTGATGTGTTGAATTGTGTGTGCTGTTGTTTACACTTACGCAGATGACAATCTACACAGTCTCTGCTGTGGAAACTTTGGTCATACTGCATGTAATACACCTTTCTCGAATATTAACATTCCTGCTGTCGAGTCTTTGAACTAAAACTCCAGGATGCATTTAATGACCACCTTCATCTAACTACCCTTCATGGGCCTCTCCTGCTGACTATGTCACTGCGAATTATCAGCAATGCTGCATTGAACATAAGGACTAGGATCTGGAATACACCATGTGGCACTGCGAGTATACTCCATCGTTAAATAAGATTATGGCTGATCCATGATTCTGATTCAACTTTCCTGTCCGATCCCCACATTCCATGAGTCCAAAAAACTACTGATCTCAGCCTTGAATATCCCCAACGACTCAGCATCCACAACACTCTAAAGTAGAGAAATCCAAAGATTCACAACTCCATGTCCGAAATGACCAGCCCCTTTATCTTGAGACCATGTCCATGAATTTTAGACTCTACAGCCAGGGAAAACAGCCTATAGGCATCTACCCTGTCAAGCTCTCTCAAACTCTTATATAATGAGATCACCTCTCATTCTTCTAAATTCTGGAAAATATAAGCTTGATTCTACTCAAATTCCCCTCACAGGAAAAACTCTCTCTGAAACACTTGGATGTAGGTACCTGTCTAACAAGCAGACATCTTTTTTCCCTATAGATTTAGAGTACCCTATTCATTTTTTTCCAATTAAGAGGCAATTTAGCGTGGCCAATCCACCTACCCTACACATCTTTGGGTTGTGGTGGTGAGACGCACGCAGACACGGGGAGAATGTTCAAACTCCACAAGGACAGTGACCCGGGATTGAACCTGGGTCCTTGGCACCATGAGGCAGCAGTGCTAACCACTGCACCTAACAAGACGTCTGTAGGAATTCTCTAGACGTTGGGATTCTCTGTTCCCATCGGTAGCACGCACCCACCCGCGGGTTTCCTGGCGGCGTGGGATGGCTTCAATGGGACATCCCATTGACAAGCGGGAGTAGAGAATTGCACCGCCAGGGAAGGAGACGCCGCCAAGAAACAAGGGGCAGAGGGATCGGAGAAGCCACCCCATCATTCTACAGGTTAGATTCTCCAGTCCCCTGGCCACATGTTTCTTGGCGGCGGGCTGTTCGCTGCTGGTGGGTCCTCTACTAAGGGCGGCACAGTAGCACTGTTGCTTCACAGCCCCATGGACAGGGTTCGATTCCCGGCTTGAGTCACTGTCTGTGTAGAGTCTGCATGTTCTCCCAGTGTCTGCATAGGTTTCCTCCGGGCGCTCAGGTTTCCTCCCACAAGTCCCGAAAGACGTGTTTGTTCGGTGAACTGAACATTCTGAATACTCCCTCAATGTACCTGAACAGGCGCTAGAGTGTGGTAACTAGGGGATTTTCACAGTAACTTCATTGCAGTGTAATGTAAGCCTACTTGTGACACTAATAAAAAAAGATTACTCCTGTTGCTTGTCAATGGGATTTCGCATTGAAGCCACACCACCAGGAAACTCGCGGGTGGGGGTGCACTGCCAGCGGGAACAGAGAATCCCGACAGCTGGAGAATCCAGGCCTACATATATTTCAGCATTAGTTCAACCCAACATGCTGTGCTCTTGCCTTTATACTACATGCCACCATTTATCTATTGTAATCTGAGGGCAGGACTCTGACCGTGTCTGCCCGGCAACCGGCGAATCCTGCCCGAGGTCAATGGACTTCTCCATTTTCTGTGACTCGCCCGTGGCATTCATGTGGCAGGCGCGGCGGAGAATCCAGCCCTGATTTTCCTGCCCATGCACTTCATTATTACCCTAATCTTTATATAATTTCCTTCTGAACACCATTTGACTTCATTGCACTTATGGTAAAACATGGATCATAAGCCCATTGCCTGAAAGAAAATGCCTTCTAACCTGTTCCTTTTGGGAACAATTCTAAACTTGTTATCGGTTCACTGACTGGTGGAAATAATCTTTCACTATTAACCGATTTTGATATTTTTGAAGAGGTTACAGTCATTTAGCCTTCTCCCCCTTGTAAATGTTTTTATAACCCCCACACATCTCTAATCATAATTATATATACTCTCATCTCTGGTGCCATTCTACTAAATCTACATTACGGGCAGGATTCTCCGGCCATGCCCACCCGCAACCGGAAATTCCCGCCGGAGGTCAATGGACTGTTAGGTACATGGTCCGCGTCCTGCCCATGGCGATCTAGGGGTAGGTGGGGCAGAAGAATCCGGCCCTACACCTTTTTATGTGGTGCTCATTTCTAGGACTGTAAAAATGCTCAGAACTGAACACAGGACTACAATTGTGAATTAACTAGTGCCTTGTACAGGTTCACTGTTACCTCCGTTCCTCTATATGTAAAATTTCACCTGGCCTTTTGATGGCTTTTTCTAATTGAAATCCAGCGTTTAAAGATCTGTGTATCTAGCGTCCTAGATATCTATTTCTTCATTCCATTGTAAAGTATACTTTTGAGAGCATGTTTCTATTCACTAGTTTTTCCCTAAAATGTGCTACTTTATGGGTGCGATCCAATGAGCCGCGACGCAGAGTGGCCGATAAAAGCCGGGAGACCCCGCTCTGGGGATCTATCTGGCTTGCAAAGCCTAGCGGGATCTAACGCGATCTCGCAAGACGTTGCAATGTAAATCCCGCCCTTTTTTTTTTTAGCAAATCTGCATTTTAGAGCGAGACAGCTAGTCTCACTTTAATGTGCAGTTTCGCAAGGTACCCAAGGCGTTGGGATCTATCCATTTTGCCCCGGAGAACCTGGGCGAGTGCTCTTCAGCATTGATCCCCAGAAATGGGGACCAGATGGAACAGTACTTGTGGGGGTCTCCAGGGGATCCTAGGCTGGGCGCATGCCTTTTGAGCAGGGTGGTAGCCTGGCACTGCTGGTGCCACCTGTTCACTGGCAGGGACACTGCCAGGTTAGCAGTGCCAAGCTGGCATTTTCTGTGTGCTGGTGATTGGGCGGGGGAGCCTGTGTTTGGGGTTTGGGGGATTGTGTCAGGGGCCTCTGCGATCGGGACGCCACACTGGGGTGTTTGAGCGAGCGGACTCCTTAGTGTTAAAAACTGGGCAATGTGCGACCTTGGCCGCATGTTCCTCATTGAGGCCCTTTATTTAACGCGAGTGGTGTTTTATAGCCATGTGTTTCTCGGGGCTGCGAGTGCCAGGAAACACCTGGTACATGCGCTCGCTATGGGACTTGTTCCCATTTAGTTTAATCTCGCCCTTTATGTTTAGCTGGATTTATGCTAATTTGGCAACTGCTTTGAGGGTGGGAGGTATTGTAAAATTCAGCAAGTGGCTTTCCTGTCCGTCCCCAGCCTGTCTGACATTTTGTGGGAGGCAGTCAGGCCTGTTAAGGCCTCAAGGAGCCAATTAATGGCCACTTACGGTTTTAATCTTACCCCGCCATCTGTGGCAAGGGGAGGCCCGCACCCTGCAGGAAGCCTGGTAGCTTTGATTCTGCTGTCAGCAGCTCCAGGAATGGCCAATGCACCTGCCTGGAGCTGCTGGGTGATGGAGTTGCCAGCTATCCAATTGGCCAGCAGCTCTCTAAGGCAGAACTTCCTCCTGAGATGTGGCAGAAGTCTTGTCTTAAAGCAGTTAACGTTTCTTCCAGTGTTAAGTTGTTGCAGGACAGCCATCAGTTTGATGGGCGGACTCGCCACCAACTGTTTAGCCAGAGGAGGTTTGGGACCGTAGTGCCCTGTAAAATCCAGCCTGTTCAATTCGCATTTAACAAATATCTGACTACATCCCTAATCTGCCAAAATAAAATTTGCTTTTTATACATTTTGCTGTCTATTCCTTTTTTCGGGTGTGCACATAAAAAACGCAAGTATCAAAGGGTCATTTATTTTTTTCATTTCACGAGATGTGGGCATCGCTGGCTGGGCCAGCAATTTTATTTCCCACATCTAATTTCCCTTGAGAAGGTGGGTGAGATACCCTCTTGAGCCGCTGTAATCCATATGTGTAGGTACACCCTTGGTGCAGTTACGGAAGGAGTTTGACTTATATATTGTCTTTTGCAAGTATTTGGAAGATCTTTGTGGTATAAAAATTGAGGTGCAATAAAAGTTGCTATTGCCCTTTGGAGGGGAGTAATCCTTGGAGCACTATTACAAATCATAAAATCTTTGAAATTTGCAGCACAATAGTTGACCTTTGTGCCTACGCTGGCTTCCTCTCCTTTGTCCATTGACCGTTATCTACTTCTTGCCGCTTGTGTGTTATTGTACCCTTTTCTCCACTGCTGTTAGCAGAGCTTTCAGCTGTTTTGGCTCTACTCTGGAATTCAGTCCACAGAATCCTCCATCTCACTGCCTGTTTCTGTGTCCTTAAAACTCTTCTCGACGACTGTTTCTGACTTTTGGTTAACTTTCCTAACTCAATGTTGATTTATTTATTTCCATTGTGAAGTGCTTTGGGACTATCTTGTATGTTAACATCACTATTTAACTGGAGGTTTTTAATATGTTTTTTGCTAAATGTAAGGTATTTCAGAACCCTGATGCTTAAAGTTTATAAAGCTGCACTAATGTTAACATGATCAACGTGACACCAGAAACCATGCAATAGACATATAGTAAGAAACGGTAATTTGTAGATTCAACAAGATGAAGCATCATGTTCAATTATTCTCTGGATTAATACACCTATATTGTTCAGCTTATAAATAGTGAAATAAGGGCGGCACGGTGATGCAGTGGTTAGCACTGCTGCCTCACTGCGCCGAGGACACGGGTTCGATCCTGGGTCACTGTCCATGTGGAGTTTGCACATTCTCCCCGTGTCTGCTTGGGTCTCACCCCCACAACCCAAGGATGTGCAGGGTAGGTGAATTGGCCACGCTAAATTGCCCCTTAATTGGAGAAAAAAAAATTGGGCACTCTAAATTTAAATAATAAATAAAAGAAGGTTGAAAAATGTTTTTAATTAATTTAAATAAATAGTGAAATATATTGCTTCTATACTTAATATTTATTTTAAATGTGTATTACTCCATTATTACTTAGACCTTATGATGCTCGATCAACCTATCGAGCTTTACAGCTTGTTAGTTAATAATAGTGGAAAAATTGGGATTGGGCTTTAGTCAACTATAAAGAGAATCAGCGAAAACTTGGTCTGACCTCACTTGGCACCCGCACATACTGGCGGGAATTCTCCAGCTGTTGCAAATCACTTTTTCCACTGGCAGCACACCCCACCAGCGGGTTTTGCGGCGGAATGGGATGGTTTCAATGGGAAATGTCATTAACAAGCGTTATAAGGATAGGATCCTGCCACAGCGAATGACACGCAGCCGAGAAACACATGGCTGGGGACCGGAGTATCCTGCCTACTGACGTTCTCATGGCAGTGGTTGAATATTAAATGATTTCCTTCCCAGCAGCTCTGAGGCAAATTGCAGCATATGTACTGTTGCCCATATGAGATCAGCGAACTCAAAAATGGCCCGCAAAAAAAATCTGAACTTATTTGTGCTTTTGGGCTCAGATATAGCATGGGCCTTTTGCAGTTAAAGTTCCCTCTACTGAGTCTAAATATCAGGCAGAATTTTATGTGGCCGGATTGGCAAGGTTGGGGAGAGGGGGGGGGTGGGGGTCGCTGATTTTCCAGCCCCGAGTAGCCTCGCAGATATGATCGAGTCCTGCCGGCGCCATTCACCCCTGGTTGCTGCCGGCAAGAACTCTGCGCGAAGGGTCGGGAGGCAGCCTGTGGGGCGGGGAAATGCGATCCTTCACCCGGGGGGGGGGGGGGGGGGGGGGGGGGCGCTCCGATGGGGTCTGGCCTCATCCCCCCCCGGGCCTACTTTACTGCGTGGCCGGCCCCTGAACACCGGCGCCATATTGGGTCGGGGCCTACGCGCTGAAGAAGCCCCCCGCGCATGCGCAGGGGGGCGCGGCATGATCCGCTCCAGCACCGTGCTGGCCCCCTGTGGGGGACAGAATCGGTCGTCCCCGTGCCTGTCTCCATTTTGGAAAATCCCCCCCCCCCCCCCCCCCATATCTCGCCATGATTGCATGGTAGCACAGTGGTTAGCGCCCCGGCTTGGGTCACTGTCTTTGCGGAGCCTGCACAGTCTCCCCTTGTCTCCGTGGGTTTCCTCCGGGTGCTCCAGTTTCCTCCCACAAGTCCTGAAAGATGTGCTGTTAGGTGAATTGGACATTCTGAATTCTCCCTCCGTGTACCCGAACAGGCGCCGGAATGTGGCGACTATGGGATTTTCACAGTAACTTCATTGCAGTGTTAATGTAAGCCTACTTGTGACAATAATAAAGATGATTATTAGTAATGGGGGGCAGGCAAAGCTGCGGGCAGTCCTCCCGTCCTCATGCCAGTTGAGGCCCTTAAGTGGCCAGTTTCTGCCAGACCCCTTTTCCATCAGAGGCCTGGTCCACAACCTTGTCTTATAAAGACCCAAGAAGGCTTACCCACTTCTGGGGCGAGATTCTCCGACCCCCCGGCCGGGTCAGAGAATCGCCGGGGGCTGGCGTGAATCCCGCCCCTGCCGGGTGCCGAATTCTCCGGCACCGGATATTCGGCGGGGGCGGGAATCACACCGCGCCGGTTGGCGTGCCCCCCCCCCGCGATTCTCCGGCCCAGATGGGCCGAAGTCCCGCCGCTAAAATGCCTGTCCCGCCGGAGTAGATTAAAACACCTACCTTACCAGCGGCGCGGGCGGGCTCCGGGGTCCTGGGAGGTGCGCGGGGCCATCTGGCCCCGGGGGGTGCCCCCCACGGTGGCCTGGCCCGCAATCAGGTCCCACCGATCCGCGGGCGGGCCTGTGCCGTGGGGGCACTCTTTCCCTTCCGCCTTCGCCACGGTCTCCACCATGGCGGACACGGAAGAGACTCCCTCCACTGCGCATGCGTGGGAATGCCGTCAGCGGCCGCTAACGCTCCCGCGCATGCACCGCCCGGAGATGTCATTTCTGCGCCAGCTGGCGGGGCACCAAAGGCCTTTTCCGCCAGCTGGCGGGGCGTAAATTCGTCCGGCGCGGGCCTAGCCCCTGAAGGTTGGGGCTCGGCCCCCCCCCAAGATGCAGTGCATTCCGCATCTTTGGAGCGGCGCGATGCCCGACTGATTTGCGCCGTTTTGGGCGCCAGTCGGCAGACATCGCGCCGATACCGGAGAATTTTGCCCCTGGTGTCACTCCTGGGACGGGCGAGTTGGCCGGCAGCTCTCAAAGGCAGGGCTTTCTCCGCAGTTGGCCAATTATCAGAGCATTAAATGTCTGCAGAGCAGCCTGTCTCAGCGGGGGCAAGTTTTACAGCGACTTTATTGGCAGTGGGGTGGGAAATCCAACCACCCGTAAAACGCTGTTTAATGCGCCTAAACTCTTGTCTCAAAAGTGGGTATCCTGCTCACTATTTTTACGTTCTGATCCACAGGGGGAGCTCCTCAGTCATTTACATATTGTAAACCTCTATGTGTTGATATACATCCAGTTTGAATTATATTTTTCTTCATTCATTAATTATACTATGAAAGTAGATGTGAGTAAAAAGCAACTTTCCCAACTTCTTACTCTGAATTGTTAGCACAGTATATCCCCGTTGTGTATCGAATTATCATTTTGTCCCAGTGGGTTGGCTCATACTTTGGTAATATGCCATAAATAAACAAATTACCAAACACTGGAGACACCTTCCTATTGTTCTGCAGAAATGATTTAATGGTGAATAATATTTGTTTTTTTATTACAGCAAATGAAAACTCCAGAAAACCGGTTTTCAGGCCACAATGTGACACCACAGTACAGGATGCATTCTTACTACTCTGCAGCCTCATACCTGGGTCAAGGCCTAAGTACAGCTGCTTGTGTTCCTCAGCTGTTTACCCTGGAAGATGGTTCTTCCTTCTCAGATGTAAAATCCAATGGTAGGTTAAAGTTTCCCCCCCCATTTTATTATAAAAATTAAGTGCGTTAAATAAGGCAGACACAGTCAGCATACATTCCTTTCAAAGTCAATTTATTTGCCATGCACATAAAGTCCTTCTTTGGAGTGGATGAATTACGTGCTCATGAAGGTAAAGAGAATTGGGCAATAGAACATGTTTTTCTTTCTTAATTGAATGTCAACATCAGGCGTTCCCGAGATCGTATATGGCAAAGGCCAGAGACCTGGTAAATTTTCCTCTATTCTGTCCAAAGAACGTGCATCAATTGTGGCCTCAAAAGTGTACTCCCCACTGCACCAGTGCGATTTTTCTTTCCCACATCTTCTTGTACAATTTTTAAATCTGTCTCCCTTTACCTTTAAATATTTTTAGGTGTTATTTTCCTTTTACCATGAAAAATGAAAGCAAAGAAAGTATCAAAACATTGCAGTTACAATGCATATAATTTGTTCCAGTGTTAGTTTATTATTAGTTATATCTTAAAACGTTAGGACATGGTTAACCAAGGAACAACATCCATGACAAAATAAAAATTCAAAGAAAAGAAAAGCTCACCCATCTCGTATCTTTTATAAATAAATACAAAGGGAATGCTGCAAATCTTTAATATAAAGAGAAAATACTGCAAGTGCAGAATAGTTTACTCAGCATCTGAAAGTGAAGTGAGCTCAACATTTCAAATGTAGTTCTTCTCCAGAATTTCAGTCAGAACTGAATACTCAATGTCTTAAAACATTTAATAATTTAATATTATTAAAAATAGCTGATAGGAATTTTAAAAAACACTTCACTCCCATTGTTCCATGTTCTATCCTTAGCCCCCTTTCACTGCACAATTTTCACCCGTACTATTGTTAAATCATTGCTTGTGCAATGATTTAACCTTTTTAAAAATCTAGGCTATGGCTTTGTGGCTGAATTCTGCTGAGCATTGGCTGTCCGAGTATGAGGGACATGACTGATGTAACCAGAATTCCTTTGTCATTGGATTCCTTGGGATGAATTTGGATTCCCATGATAGGCAGCTTGCCTCATTGGTATCTGTTTTCTACCATGATAGGAATGCTTATTTACTTAAAATATGAGGGAGGAAACAACATTGATCAATAATGTACGTAGAGTGAGCACATTCTACTGAAAACATCTGCTTTCTGAGAGAGAAGCTGTAAGGATACTCAACATGAGGGAAGGCGATAAATATTTTATCATTGTTTCTTCAGTGGCAGTGTTTAAAGACAAGTTCTTCATCATGGCAGGGCAAATTCTAAAGTGTGGGATTCTGATGCAAGCCTGCATGATCTGTGGACGTTCTTTCCACACTTGGTGCTCGCACAGTCTCTCTGAGCAGTTGTCAGTTGAACAAAATTATGGCAAAATATTGGGCTTGAGACTGCCAAAAACTTGCTAGGATATTTATAGCTAGCAGAGAGGAGAGTTTCCATTCCACCTTGCGAAAGACTAGCCATCCACAATTTTTGGAGACTTCCTACTCCAATAGTGTTTTTCTGCAAACATGCTGCAACTATTTTGCTGCCCATCAATATGGTGCAATATATGTGTGTTCAGAGATTTAGTGGAATAATACCCGTAAGATTATGTTTACCATTCCAGTGTATTTTAGTGTAGTCCTGTCAGAAATCCAGGAATTGGAGTGAATGACTTCCTGCGCTCCGCAAACAATCCAGCAAACAAAATCCTCAATCTAATTTAGTTCTGACTGTTGTAACAGTTCCCCAGAATTTGATGAGGCTTGTTCCATCTTCCAGATTAAAATCTTCTATTTAAAAATGTGTGTACCTCAAGTTTGCTTTTCCTACGTGCCTGTTGCTGTGTAGAATTTAGTTTCCACTATGTGTTATAAATGTAACCTGCAGGTGGTATGCTCTACACTGTTAGAGGAATAAACACTATAGCTCAAAGATATAATTTGGACTCCTTCCCATTGATGAGTGGATAAAGGCAGAGTGTAGCACTTAAGTCTTACAGAGCAGAAGTTCAAGGTTAGTCCTCAGTCTATTCTGAGTTTGTTGATCTCAGCTGTAGTAATGCTCAGGTTGCAACAATTTTCCCTTAGCTGACTTAAGAATCCTTTAACCAGAGAAGGGGAATAGCAGACTGGCTTCTGCTTCTCTATCCTGTCGCTTCTGCTGGCATATATATTAACGTATATATGTGAGGATTGGATTGGATTTAGGGTGCTATTCACAGATAAATAGCTGAACAGCACTCATTGTCTCGACTCATGAGGAATAGACCATTGAGAAATGCCACTGTCTCTTGAACTATCCCTCAACAAGAGGCAGAGTTTTCATGAAGAAACAAAACAAGTTGAGGAGGAATATAAATTGATGGCTGAGTGGGAAGAAATTCATTTTCTACAAGGTACTTGCATTTGCATGTAAAATAAATTCTTCCAGTTTTTAAAGGAAAATGCCATTACTGCTACAATTGCCCTCAAGTACCATTTTCCCCATTACTCCTTCATCAAAAACAGCATGGTCACTGGTAACTCTTTGGTGTGTCCATGGAATCCAGGATTGCTATAAGGGCTTAGGGAGGGGATGTAAATTCTAAATAGTTTTGTTAATACCGTTGTAGAGTGATTGACTGTATTAACAAAACTGCCATTCAACATTGTGGGGCACTTCCAAAAAAACTTCCATTGCTGGACTGTGATTATATGGCACAGCCGCCCCGCCATTTGTCTCCCAACCTAGTTGTCCCAGCTGTGTCGGCACCTTCCCAAGATATTTAATTGCATCTTATTCCCAATCAAGACTGGGACCAGGCAAGGAGCAGGTCAGGAGTTCAGCCCCCAGGATGGTTCCTACTGAATTCGGACCCTGTTGATGTTACATCAGTTACAATATTGGACACTAATTTTCAACAGGAGAAAAAAAGTCACGGACTAGATCAGCAGACATTTGATACTGATCACAGAGGAATATCAAACTGCCAAAAAATCAATCACAAAAACTAACTGCGGAAGAGATGATTTGTGTGACAGAAAGGACAATTCTAAAATCCCACTGTTTAGATTCCCTTTAACCATGTTTCTAGTTCGATTTCATTCATTTATTTGGGAATGTATGCCTGTAAAAGAAAAGAGCTTTACTGTTAACACTGAGAGTCTCCTGTCTCATGTAATGCATTGAGAGGTGGAAGCACAATAATTTAGCGCACTATTGTTTCACTTCTGGTATCTGGCTTTAAATCAGCCCAAGCTGATGGGATGAAGGTCTCCTCGCTCTGCTGGCTGTAAGGATCCCATGTGAAATTAATCTAGGCAGTCTCAATTTAGTTCCTTGTGTGTATGGACCCACAGCACAAAACTGCACTTAATTTGACACTAATTGACAATCTTACTCAGAGACTGGTGTATGGGAAATGGAAATATTGCACTGGTGCAGTCGGGAGTGCTCTCCTGAGGTTAGGATTAAAGCGCGTTGTTGGAGCAAAGTAAAGGGAGCTTTACTATGCAGCTGTTGCTGCTGTGCCTGACCTGGGAGTTCTTTATGCTGATACTGGGTAACTGAACAGGGAAAGTTTTCCATTCCCCCAGCACTACCATTTCTCAATGAGGACTAAAATTCATCGCAAAAAAAACAAAACAATCTGCAGCGGTTGCTGGTATCACTACACCAAGATCAGAATTCTCTTTGATGACTCTATTGACAACATCCAGAAGCCCTGGCCATCCTTCAGGAATGCCACTCAATGCAGGCTCCTGAGTGTCTCTGGAGACAGGAACCTCTGAGTCCCTGAAGGTAAAGCTTCTTGATAATGTTCTTGTTACATTTTCTCTTCTGAAAGTGCTCAGTTATCACTGTTAATAGCAATATAATGTTCCAGTACTTTAATAAAGGAATGGAAACATTATGTTAGCAGTACTATATGAGCCGTACAAACACTGTTTAGTTTGCTTACCAGATTCGCCAAAGGAATACGAGTGTGAGGACTTCTCAGCCTGAAACTGTTCCACCATCAGAGGTAATGTCAGGGACCAAATAACAAATAAAAGCTTCTTCTATCTGTTTTTTGTAGCCAACCTTTTTGCTCATCACTTTATTTGTTGCTGATTTCTATGAACAAAACCTATGGGATCTATCTAAAACATGTTCAAAGTACCAGATGCATTCCTCAAGAAGTAATTGTCTGCACAATTTCTGCACATGGTTTGAAAAAATAGAAAAATCAGACTAATGGGGAGAGTTACGTAGATAAATCTGGAACTTTCAACACCTTCCAGATCGAGCACAGGAGAGGTTGTGGTCATTTATCTGCAAACTGAGACAGTAGCAACATACTTAGAGGCACTGCAGTGAAAGCACTTAGCAAACACATGTCACTTACCAGCCTACCCTTTCCTTCTCATTCAGCCAAGTAGTGAGATGATGACTAACTGGTAACTAATCTCCATAATATCTGCATCAATCAAATTCTTAACTCTGTTTATTACAATGGAGCCTAGTTATAAGAAAGTGCTAGAGTCAGTAAATGGATTAGATCCAATTTGGTTGAGTTAATTTAATCATCATTGTAACATGATTACAGGGCAGCATGGTGGCGCAGTGGATTAGCCCTGCTTGCCTCACGGCGCCGAGGTCCCAGGTTCGATCCCGGCTCTGGGTCACTGTCTATGTGGAGTTTGCACATTCTCCCCGTGTTTGCGTGGGTTTCGCCTCCACAACCCAAAAATGTGCAGGCTAGGTGGATTGGCGACACTAAATTGCCCCTTGGAAAAAATGAATTGGGTATGCTAAATTTATTTTTTAAAATAACATGATTACCAATTATTTTTGCACTTCTGTTAAGTGTGTGTTAGAACAAATCTTGCTTCATATAGCACAAATTTGAAGATAGAACAGCTGGAAGCTAAGGCCCGCACACCTATTATGGTGGCTAATGTTACAGCTTAGTGCCTTTGCAAGTGAGATTGAGAGGTACTTTACTGACCTGCTTAATTTGAGTCCGTTTACCAAGTACAGCTTTTCTGAACTTTGATACTTGTACAACTAGCTATTACAAAGTATTACTGATGTAAATATATAAATGAAGAAGTGAGTGCATTAAATGTCAGTGTATACTAGAGTGATACTGTAATGTATTTTATCAAATGACCATAAATGTAATTGGTACAATATCTGCAGAATCTTTGCAGGTAAGTAGGACAGCTGTTTTGGGTTATTTCAGGAAATTATGTGCAGTGACTGTTTTTGCAATTGTATTTACTTTGAAGCATAGCCAGCATATCTACATTCATTGTAATTGTTTTTCGCACCTGGCCATAGTGAAGAAGGCATTGCCAGCAGATTTCCAGCTTTCTGGCTCCTCTGTCATCCAATCAAAGTAAATTTAAAGAAGGGCTAACAGGTGCCAGAAGTAGCATAAATGCGGTTGCTTACATGAAGACATTGACCGTTATCTACTCACGATAGCCCGGGCCACCTACTGAGTTCATTCTATTTTCTCATGAGAATATAGGAAATGGTAAACTACCCTTCCAGGGTATTGTGCTTTATAAATCTATGTTCAAAATCTGAGCTCAGATCAAACCATTCTAATATCTTCCTGCTCCTAATATTTAGACACTGTCAGTGTCTCCAATTACAGAACATAGAACATACAGTGCAGAAGGAGGCCATTCGGCCCATCGAGTCTGCACCGACCCACATAAGCCCTCACTTCCACCCTATCCCGTAACCCAATAATCCTTCCTAACCTTTTTGGTCACTAAGGGCAATTTATCATGGCCAATACACTTAACCTGCACGTCTTTGGACTGTGGGAGGAAACCGGAGCACCCGGAGGAAACCCACGCAGACACGGGGAGAACGTCCAGACACCGCACAGACAGTGACCCAGCGGGGAATCGAACCTGGGACCCTGGCGCTGTGAAGCCACAATGCTATCCACTTGTGCTACCGTGCTGCCCTAAATTAGATAACTGAAGTATATCTTACAAGGCTGTGAAAGGAATTTTAATTACACTATTGCAACATCTGTTTTAACAACTTGCACAACATTGCCACAATTAACCAGGAGAGAATGTTAGTTGAAAGTTAAAACAAAAAACGTTCAAAAAAAAAAATACTCCCAGATTAAAATGAAAGAAACTTGGTGAAACCAGTTGCTGACTTAAAGATTTTATTCTGCAAACTATATATTTTATTTAGAAATAGTAAGTAACATTGCAATAACGTTTCTTCAATTGTGCGTCAGTGGTGTTGGGTGCTTTTTCAAAATGGCACCCGGACACAACGGCAGACTACACGTCATCCAGGCCTGTCCCACCCTCAGTTCTGAGAGCCTAATTACTAAACTTCACCCTGCCATCAGGAAACTATTTTTGACGCCAACGTGGGAAGTGTGAGGTCATCCGCTTTAGACCTGGGACAGACAAATTAAAATAGTCTTTTACTAGTGAGAAACTAGAAGCTGTGGAGGATTGAAAAGATTAATGTGCGGGATTCTCCCACCGGGCGGCTAAGTGCCGACGGCGGCGTAAAAACTGGAGTGTTTTACTCCGGTGTTGGCGCCCGTTCCGAGACCCGATTCTCCGGGCCACAGTGGGGTAGCACGGCGCTGGAGTGGCCCACGCTGCTCCAGCTGCCGATCCTGGCGTGAACCCGGCACCAACTAGCGCATGCGCAGTGGTCTTCTTCCCTGCGCCGGCCCCGACACCAAATGGTGCAGGGCTACAGGAGCCGGCGCAGAGGAAAGGAGACCCCCCGACAAAGAGGCCGGCCCGCCGATCGGTAGGCCCCGATCACGGGCCAGGCCACTACGTAGGCCCTCCACAGACCGCCCCTGAACCTTTCAACGCCGAGGTCCCGCCGGTTCAGAGGATGTTAGAATGGCGCCGGTGGGACTCGGCTTTTTGTTGACGGCCTATCCGGGCTGGAGAATCGTCGCGCCAGCCCAGGCCGGAGAGTCGGCGCCACGCCGGTCCCAGTGGCACCGATTCTCCGCTCTGCGGAGAAACGCGTCCCGGCATCAGGGCGGCGTGGCGCGATTCGCGCGGCCCGCCAGCGATTCTACAACCCAGCGGGGGGTCGGAGAATTCCGCCCTAGGTGTCCGTGCACACACACCACTACATTCTCGTGCACAGATACAAAAAATAATTTAAAATGCCTTGGTCTTTACCTCAAGGAGCTGGATTACAAAGGATAGCTGTACCAAGCTTTGGTCAAACCCTATTTAGAGTGCTGCGTTTAGTTTTTGAGCACTAAACCTCAGGAACAATGGAATGGTTTTGGATTCAGTTTAACTGGGGTTAAATTATGAAGACAAGTTTGTAAGCTTGCCTTGTATTCCCTTAAGTTGCAACGAGTACTGGGTGATCCAACAGGACAATTAAAATGTTACATTAATTTGATAGGATGTATACAGATCAGCTATTTCAAATAACAACTTTTATTTATCTAGTGCCTTTAACATAGTAAAATGCCCTATCGCGCTTCGCAGGTTGTTATAAAATAAAATTTCCCACAGAGCCACAAGAGGTGATATTAGGACAGATAGCCAGAAGCTTGATCAAAGAAGTAAGTTTTAAGGAGCATCTTATAGAATTTACACTGCTGAAGGAGGCCATTCGGCCCATCGAGTCTGCACCGGCTCTTGGAAAGAGCACCCTACCCAAGGTCAACACCCCCACCCTATCCCCATAACCCAGTAACCCCACCCAACACTCAGGGCAATTTATCATGGCCAATCCACCTAACCTGCACATCTTTGGACTGTGGGAGGAAACCGGAGCACCCGGAGGAAACCCACGCACACACGGGGAGGATGTGCAGACTCCACACAGACAGTGACCCAGGCCGGAATTGAACCTGGGACCCTGGAGCTGTGAAGCAATTGTGCTATCCACAATGCTACCGTGCTGCCCTAAATCTGTCTTAAATCAGGTAGTCGTTGAGAGGCTGAGAGGTTTATTTGGCAGAAATTCCATAACTTAGGCCCTAGGCAGTTGAAGGCATGGCTGCCAATGATGGGAAGGGATTAAAATTAGATATGTACAAGGGGCCATTATTAGAGGAGCACATAGGTCTTGAAGGGTTCAAGGCTGGAAGAGGTTACAGGCATAGTGGGCGGGTGCTGTGAATGAATTTGAAGCTGATTGATGAGAATTTTTACATTGAGATGTTGCCACATAGGAAACAAATGTAGGTCAGAAACTATTGGGGTAATGGGTGAATGAAACTTTGTACGAGTTAGATTACGACCAACATAGTTTCGTGTGAGCTAAAGGCTGGCCTGGAGAGCGTTGGAATAGTCAAGTTTAGATATACCAAACATGGGTGAGGGTTTCGAGACCAGATCGGTTGAATCAGGGATGGAGTCAGGAGATTTTACACAGATAGAAGTAGGTGGTCTTGGTGATGGAGCAGATATAGGGTTGGAATTTCACCTTGGGGTCAAATACGAGAACAAGGCTTTGGTTGGCCTGGTTCAGGCTCAAGACAGTGGCTAGGGAGAGAAATTGAGTTGCTCACGAGGGAACAGAGTTTGTGCAGGGTGCAAAGTCAGAACTTCAATCTTTTAAATTATATTTTCTCTGCTGGGCTGCCTAGAATAAAGCACCACAAAGATAAAATTTGAACTAGAACATTTTGGAGTGAAATCGGAAAACATTTTTCACATAAAGAGTAATGGAAATCAGGAACTCTCAAAAGGCTGGCTTAATTAGTGGTTTCAGAATGAGATTGGTAGCTTTTGTTAAGTAAGGGTATCGAAGGATATGGATCAAAAACAGACAGATAAACCATAATACAATTTAATTGGTAGAAGAGGCTCGAGGGGGTGTTCTGCCTCTGCATTGCCAAAATAATTATGCAGTGTTCCTCATTCATAGGCTAAACGGGGAATAAGAATGCATAGGGCCAGAAAAGACCATTGTATTCCATCTGACTAGTTCCAGTGAATTATATTTTGCAACCTTTATTTTCAGCATAGAAAAGACAGAGCCCACGTGCCATAGGCATATTACACAATCCATGTTAGAATCCGGTTCAAATAAATTGCAAAATTTGAGCTGCTGTTATATTTGGATCGTGTCTCTGTGAAACATTTTGTGACATTTTCCTGCATTAAATGCACTGAAAAACTGCAGTTATTTTTGCTTGATGTAGAATGGTATGCAAGATAACTGTACAGCAGGCTACATTGTTCAGTGATTGACTTACAAAAGAGGCTATACATGTCTACCACCATGCTGTAGAAAGCAGTGAAATCTTCATTTATAAGCGTTGTGGGGGTTGAAGTGAAAACATCAATATATTTAATCTGTCAAATATCAGACACCTTGATGTATTGAACGATCTAAATATCAGAGCTTTGATAGGATGAATTGTGGTATATTATTGAATTCACATTACTGTAAAATAATCAGAAGGTATACATTTTGTAAGAAAAACTCATTATGGTAAGATTAACCATGTAAACTGGTCTAACAGGTTTAAAATGTGTATGCAACACCATGCAGTAACAGCATATTTGGTGTTTATTGGACCTGGTGAAATAGAATAGCATGCATTTACACATTAAAACAGTTGGTGGAATATATCGATATCAGTGAAGACTGCCATGCCGGGCTCATAGGTATTGCCCCATAGCCATCGATGTACGTCTGCAGAGCACAGCTGGAATGGGTACTATATGAACAGGTTTCTCCCCAGTGTTTACAGCACAGGAACAAACTATTTGGCTGAACAGGTCCATGGTAGTGTTTATACTCCTCATAAGCCTCCTCCCACCCACAATTTCTGGAGATTGGAGCTCTTGGCTTCACATGGCTTATAAAGCAACACCAGCACTTATAGTCATTTTCAGCAACCCCAATCTATTGTACAAACAGGAGAAGGTAATTTTCTGAAAGACTATTGCTTAAGTAAATCACTTATGTCATTGGTACTTCTAGTTGCTGAATTTGACTGTTAGTTCACCGCCGATTTTGCAACCTGCTATTTTTACCGTCTCCATCTGCCATATTATCACTGTACTTGGCACCGTACCACCTGTGGTATTATCAGGTATTACAGTACCCAAGAGGCTGTAGACCATTGGTTAAACCTAGGAGTTTACCATTGGCTGTTGGTATGTAGCTCCGCCTTGACAGGCGGGGTATAAGAACCCAGCAGCCCTCATTTTCTGTACCGAAGCTGCTGGGGAACAGTTCTAGTCGATTAAAGCCTTCAGTTATGATACAACCTCGTCTTTGATTGTAATTAATCGTGCATCAATTTAATCGACGAGCCTTAAGCTGAAAGGATGGATCTCCGAATCAAGCCGGAGTGTCTACAACTCAGCCCACAGGCGGAAAACTCGGCGGCAATATTTAAGCACTGGCTGGCGTGCTTTAAAGGCTACCTCGAGACGACCGGAGGCACCCCCTCAGGAGAACAGAAACTGCATCTCCTGCACTCGAGGGTAAGCCCTGGGATCTTCACCCTCATCGAGTAGGTGGAGGTCTTCGATGCTGCGATCGAACTGTTAAAAGGACATTATATCCGCCCTGTAAACCAGGTCTACGCACGTCACCTGCTTGCAACTAGGCGGCAAAGCCCCGGGGAATCGTTGGAGGAGTTCTACCGTGCGCTACTGGTGCTGGGCAGAAACTGTGGCTGCCCGCAAGTTTCGGGGAGCGAGCTTATGGAACTTCTAATCTGGGATGCCTTCGTAACAGGTATGAGCTCCTCAGAGATCCGCCAAAGACACTTAGAAAAGGACACCCTGGGACTTAGAGAGGCACGGGCCCTGGCAGGGTCCATGGATGTTGCCTCCAGAAACGCGGAGTCCTATGCGCCCGACCGCGCGATGGCCCCCTGGGCTGCGTGGCATCCCGCAGCGGCAGCCCCACAGATCTTCCCCCTGTCCCCGCAGGCCTGCGCTGCAAGACGGCCCGCTTACTCCTTCGGGCCCCGCTGTTTCTTCTGCGGGCAGGCGAAGCATCCCCTCCCGCGCTGCCCAGCCCGCACCTCCACCTGCAAAGGGTGCGGCAAGAAGGGCCATTTTGTGGGGGTCTGCCAGGCACGTGCCGTGGCCGTGGTCTCCAGCGACTCCGGACCGCCGCGGCAACCTCCCCTTCGGGCCCCAGGTGGCCAGCACTCACCGCCACCCCCCTATCCTAGGGCATGTCCGACCCATGGGCGTGGCCATCTTGCTCCTCGGACACCACGCTGGAAGGGTGGGCGCCGCCATTTTGTCCATCCCCGCGGCCATTTTGTCCATCCCCGACCACCATGCGCGACCCATGGGAGACGCCATCTTGGATGGGGCCCCAGGCCCCCAGCACGGCCGACTACACGCTGCCCGATCACAACCCGCAACTGCTCCATCTGGCCTTGGTGACGCTGGACCAAAATCGACCTCGGACACTCGCAACAGCAACGACGACGGTCTTCCATCAACGGCCACGAGACGTCTTGCCTGATCGACTCTGGGAGCACAGAAAGATTTATTCACCCTGACACAGTAAGACGCTGTGACTTGTTACCCACCCTGTAAACCAAAGAATCTCCCTGGCCTTCGGGTCACAATCGGTGGAGATAAAGGAGTTCTGCCCAGCAAACCGAAAATTGCCGTATTTATCCTTCTTCCTCACAGGAACATGCCGGTCCTGAATTCCTTTCAACTGACACTTGAAAGCCTCCCACATGTCAGATGTTGATTTGCCTTCAAACATCCGCCCCCAATCTAGGTTCTTCAGTTCTCGCCTAATATTGTTATAATTAGCCTTCCCCCAATTTAGCACATTCATCCTAGGACCACTCTTATCCTTGTCCACCAGTACTTTAAAACTTACTGAATTGTAGTCACTGTTACCGAAATGCTCCCCTACTGAAACATCTACCACCTGGCCGGGCTCATTCCCCAATACCAGGTCCAGTACCGCCCCTTCCCTAGTTGGACTGTCTACATATTGTTTTAAGAAGCCCTCCTGGATGCTCCTTACAGACTCTGCCCCGTCTAAGCCCCAGCACTAAGTGAGTCCCAGTCAACATTGGGGAAGTTGTCTTTAATGTCCTGCCGTACCTCGGCGCGGCTACACTCCTGGGGTTGGACTTCCAATGTAACTTGCAAAGCCTGACCTTCAAATTCGGTGGCCCTATACCCCCCCTTACTGTCTGCGGCCTCGCGATCCTTAAGGTCGACCCGCCTTCCCTGTTTGCGAACCTCACCCCTGATTGCAAACCCGTTGCCACCAGGAGCAGACGGTACAGTGACCAGGACCGGACCTTCATCGGGTCAGAGGTTCAAACGCTACTGAGGGAAGGGGTCATTGAAGTTAGCAACAGTCCCTGAAGAACTCAAGTAGTGGTGGTAAAGACCGGGGAGAAACATAGGATGGTCATTGACTACAGTCTGACTATCAACAGGTTTACGCAGCTGGATGCGTACCCTCTGCCCCGCATATACAACCTGGTAAACAGGACCGTGCAATACAAGGTCTTCTCCACGGTGGATCTCAGGTCCGCTTACTATCAGCTACCCCTCCGCACGAGTGACCGCAAATACACTGCCTTCAAAGCAGATGGGCGGCTCTGTCAATTTTTAAGGTTTCCCTTTGGTGTCACTAATGGGGTCTAGGTCTTCCAACGCGAGATGGACCAAATGGTTGACCGTTATGGCTTACGCGCAACGTTTCCGTATCTTGATAACGTCACCATCTGCGGCCGCGACCAGCAGGACCACGACACCAACCTCCGGAAATTTCTCCAGACCGCGAAAATCTTAACGTAGAATAAGGATAAATGCGTATTTAGCACCGACCGCCTAGCCATTCTCGGCCACGTGGTGCGAAATGGAGTTATAGGCCCCGATCCTGAACACATGCGCCCCCTGATGGAATTCCCCCGCCCTCACTGCCCCAAAGCCCTGAAGCGCTGCCTCGGGTTTTTCAGTTATTACGCCCAGTGGGTCCCTAACTACGCAGACAAAGCCCGACCCCATAACCAGTCCACAACCTTCCCCCTGTCGATGGAGGCCCGCCAGGCCTTCTGCCGCATCAAAGCAGACATTGCAAAGGCCATGATGCGCGCCATCGACGAGTCCCCTTCCAGGTCGAGAGCGATGCGTTCAACATAGCTCTGGCCACCACCCTCAACCAAACCGCACTTCTCCCGGCCAGAGAGGGCGCACCTGATAAAGGCGTCCCGTCCCTTTGAACGCCTCAGCATGGACTTCAAAGGCCCCCTCCCCTCCACCGACCGCAACACTTATTTCCTGAACGTGATTGACAAGTACTCCCTGTTCCCATTCGCCATCCCCTGCCCCGAGATGACCGCAAACACCGTCATCAAGGCCCTCCAGGGTATCTTTACACTGTTCGGGTTCCCCGCGTACATACACAGTGATAGGGGGTCCTCCTTTATGAGTGACGAACTGCGTCAATTCCTGCTCAACAGAGGCATTGCCTCAAGCCGGACGACCAGTTACAACCCCCGGGGAAACGGGCAGGTAGAGAGGGAGAACGGAACGGTCTGGAAGACCGTTATACTGGCCCTACGGTCCAGGAATCTCCCAGTCTCCCGCTGGCAAGAAGTCCTCCCGGAGGCCATCCACGCCATCTGGCCTCTGCTCTGTACAACTACCAATCAGACACCTCATGAACGTCTCCTTGTCTTCCCCAGGAAGTCCTCCTCCGGGACCTCGCTCCCAACCTGGCTAGCAACACCCGGACCCATCCTGCTTCAGAAGCACGTGCGGGCGCACAATTCGGACCCGTTGGTCGAGAGGGTCCACCTGCTGCACGCTAACCCCCAGTACGCCTATGTGGCGTTCCCTGATGGCCGGCAAGATACAGTCTCCCTTCGGGACCTGGCGCCCGCCGGAACCCCACGCACACCCAAACCACTACCCCCTCGCCCCACAGCACCTCACTGGAGGGTCAGTCCTCCCACCACCCCTGCCTAGGCCCTCCCAACCACCGACGCCCCCTACAGGCGCCCCCCTCTCGGGCCAACCGCTGGCCCCACCAGCGCCGTCTAGGGGTAACGAAGCTGCCATGGAGGCTGACGCCACGCTCCCGGAGTCGCAGACGCCCGGACCCCCACCAGAATCACCACCGAAGCCCAGATGATCCAGGAGGACGACCAGGCCACCCGACCGACTGATTGTTTCACTGTAACTATAACTAGAAACGAACACTGAATGTACATATCTTCCTTCCACGCTTGTAAATATTCTCGACAACTCTGTAAAGAGGTATCACGGTACCTCCGTATCTGATCATACCATGTTAGATGCAACTGTAACCACTGGCCACTACCCCCGCTGGACTCTTTTTAAACAGGGGGTGAATGTGGTATTGTCAGGTATTACAGTACCCAAGAGGCTGAAGACCATTGGTTAAACCTAGTAGTTTACCATTGGCTGTTGGTATGTAGCTCCGCCTTGACAGGCGGGGTATAAGACCCGGTGCCGTCACAGCAGCCCTCATTTTCTGTACCAAAGCTGCTGGGGAACAGTTCTAGTCGATTAAAGCCTTCAGTTATGTTACAACCTCGTTTTTGATTGTAATTGATCATGCATCACCACCTTTCTGAGCAACTTGGATTTTTTAGCTGGTTGCCAGTGCAGACTTCATGTATGGCAGCTGAAATTTTCAAGTTTCTTTTGTTTCACCTTTTCTCTTGTCTCCTGGGCTATTTGCATGTATTACAGCAATATGTATTACATCATGTTCATAGAATCATAGAATTTACAGTGCAGAAGGAGGCCATTCAGCCCATCGAGTCTGCACCAGCTCTTGGAAAGAGCACCCTACTCAAGCCCACACCTCCACCCTATTCCTGTAACCCAGTAACCCCACTTAACCTTTTTGGACACATGGGGCAATTTAGCAAGGCCAACCCACCTAACCCTCACATCTTTGGACTGTGGGAAGAAACCGGAGCATCCGAAGGAAACCCACGCAAACATGAGGAGAACGTGCAGACTCCGCACAGACAGTGACCAAAGCCGGGAATCGAACCTGGGATCCTGGAGCTGCGAAGCAACTGTGCTAACCACTGTGCTACCATGCTGCCCTACTATGATACCGTGCTGCCCTTCATGCAGTTCATGCTGCATCCCCCATTGTTGCAGTTGGTGAGGATTGTCATAGTATCCAAATAAAAATGAATGCAGTTCAGAATGCTATTGACTGCTCTTTTGATGCTTAGCTTGTCTTTTCTTTTGCATGTCAGTGATGCAAACATTAAGCTATGCAATTAGACAAAAATGCTTTGATTCTTCAAGATTTTTCACCGATATTTTAAAGTTAGATCCAATATAATTAGAATTTCAGATCCACAAGGAAACTAAGACATAAATACATTATAAACTGTATGGTTAAATAGGATCTGGTGGGAAGGATGAATACTATTGCATGTAATTTGTGTAATAAGTAAAGTGTGACCATTGCCCCATTTACTAAGCTTACCGTTAAGTTGAATAACCTTCAGAGCTGAAGCTCTGTCCTTCTGTGGCTGTTGTCTTTGAAAATTGCATCCAGAATTAGTGAGCAGGAACAGTTAAGATTTACAAACAATGATGGAGCTTGTCATGCTTCTTTCACAATTCATCATCTGGGCACAGTGGCAGGGCGGTGAAGTGTTCTTCATAAAACCAGCCCAGTGTGAAATACGCCTCACTGGAGTCTATACTGCTCTAAAACTCCTTGGCAGTCTTCACTGTAAATCCGCATTGCCACCTGACATTACAGTATATCATTAAGGAATGCAGGGCTTGAATCTGTGCATGAGTGCAGTTGACATAACGCTGAAATGCTCATAGCTGCGTTAGGGTGAAGTCGTTACCATCATCTCGATGTTACTTGGGCCACTTTCTTTTGGAGCGTAGAATATCTCAGAATTAACACAAAACTTTTTCAAATTTTAAAGTGAATTTCATGATTGGATATCTTTGTGTTTATGTATACATCTTTGAATGTATAGTTTGAATATGTGTGGTTCTGTATTGTGACAGAATTGTGCATGCTATATTCAAAATCTACGTTCATTTAAAAAATACTGGCATATTATTCCAAAAAAGAAACAAAATACTTGGTTGCTGGAGATTTGAAATAAAAACAGGAAGTATTTCCAGCACTTCTTGTGGTATACTTCTGCCTCATTATCTGCTGCTGGAATCCTCATCTATTCATCTGTTACCTTTCGACTCGACAGTCCCAATGCTCTCCTGGCTAGCTCCCACCGTACACCTTAAGTGAACCTGTTCTCATCCAAAGCTCTGCTGCTCATTCCCGAACTCACACCAATTTCCATTCACTCATGATTCCTGTGCTTGCTGGCTTACATTGGTTCCCGATCTGGCAATGCCTTGGTCTTAAGTTTCTTATCCCTGATTCCAAAACCTTCTATGACTTCGCCCCTCTATCTCTGTAACCTCCTCCAGTCCCACAACCCTCCAAAATGTCTGTGCTCCACCAACTCTGACTGTTTGCGCATCCCAAATTTTAATCACTCCACCGTTGTCAACTGTTCCTTGGAGCTGTCTAGGCTGTAAGCTCTAGAGATCCCTAAAACATCCTGCCTTTATGTCTTTCACCCTCTTTAAGATGTTTCACAAAACCTACCACTCGTCCAAGTTTTTGGTGAACTCTTAATTCAGCTTTTTGTGCTCATTGCCAAACTTTGTTTGATAATATTTAATTTCGATGTCTTACTACTTTAAAGGCACCATATAAATGCACATTGTTAAAGGAATTTGGACAAGAAATTGGTGTGTACTGACCTGCCAGCCTAAATTTGGTCCTAATTAAAATTACATGAGGTCAACAAACTGCAAACTTCTCTTGGACGCTGTAAAAAGAATTTAATTTCTGACTCACTTTAATGCTGATCCGGGGAGAAGAAGGGACTTTGAGTCTGATGAGGATCAACATTGACACTGCCGCCGCCGGTGGGGGGGTTTCACATTTACCAATGTATGGAGCTGAATTTTCCGCTGCCGGCTGTGAGAATTGCGGTTGGGTGGAGTATAGCACACAATGGAAAAAAATTGCAATTTACGCCTGGTTACCATGCTCTGTGGCTTTATTGAAGTTTGCGTTCTGCATCGGCGGGTCCACCTAAAACAGTCATTTGCATGGCTATAAATATTATTAGCATGTTAGACACCTCATGCTGCGCCCCTCTTAAACGGAAGTCTCACAAGTGCGAATTGGTGCAAGTATTTACAAGTGGGGCCTGGGTGCCAAGGCTGTTGAGAGAGAGTGGGAGGCTAAAAGCACTCTTTTAAAAAAACTCTCAGATTGTCGTACTTGCTAGGAGGTGGCTTCCTGAGCCGGGGCAGTAGCGGAGAACGACTTGGTGCCAAGCCTGTGGCCTTGGGGTGTCCCTCCTCTGGATTGGGGTGGCCTGGTTGAGACCACCATTGCTGCATTATGTGGATTTAAATGCACCCCTTTGTTGCTACTTACAGACTCCTGGCTGCTCACACTGCTGACTGCTCACTGTGTCCTGTAAATGAGATGTGGGAGCTCACCCAGACCACTCCTCTGGAAACCCTCATACACCAGCGGTATCAGCAATGGGTGGGCGTAGCCAAATTCAATCAGTAGCCCACTTGGTGTTGGCATTCCTTAGAAGCACTTTAAAAAATATATAATTTTTATTCAAATTTTCACAATATATCAGCAACAAAATACAGAAAGAAAAGAACAACCCCCCCCCATATACATAAATAATAAATTAACAGCCTTCATCAACACAGGCAAAAATACACGCCCACTCAAGAAAAAACGAACCAACCCCCCGGGTTGCTGCCGCTGCTGACCATCTTCTAATGCTCTGCCAGGAAGTCTAGAAACGGTTTCCACCGTCTGAAGAACCATTGCACCGATCCCCTTAAGGCGAATTTCACCCTCTCCAACTTAATAAACCCCGCCATATCGCTGATCCAGGATTCCACGCCTTGGGGGCCTCGCATCCTTCCACTGAAGAAGTATCCTTCGCCGGGCTACCAGGGACGCAAAGGCCAGAATACCGGCCTCTTTCGCCTCCTGCACTCCCGGCTCCTCTACCACCCCAAATATTGGGAGCCTTCAGCCCGGCTTGACCCTGGAACCTACCATCCTCGACACCGTCCTCGCTACCCTTCCAAAAGTCCTCCAGTGCTGGGCAGGCCCAGAACATGTGGGTGTGATTTGCTGGGCTCCCTGAGCACCTAACACACCTGTCCTCGCACCCAAAGAACCGGCTTATCCTTGCCCCGGTCATGTGAGCCCGATGCAGCACCTTAAATTGTATGAGGCTAAGCCTCGCGCAAGAGGAGGAAGAGTTTACCCTCCCGAGGGCATCCGCCCACATCCACTCGTCAATCTCCTCACCCAATTCTTCCTCCCACTTACCCTTTAGCTCCTCCAACGAGGCCTCCTCCTCCTCCTGCATCACCTGGTACGTTGCCGAGATCCTTCCCAACCCACCCACACCCCCGACAGCACCCTGTCCTGGACCCAGCTTGGCGGCAGCCGTGGGAACTCCACCACCTGCCGCCGAACAAATGCCCTTACCTGCATATATCTGAAGGTGTTCCCCGGGCGGAGCCCAACGTCTCCACCAGCTCCCCCAGGCTCGCGAACTTCCCGTCCACAAACAGGTCCCACATCCTTCTAATACCTACCCTGTGCCAGCTCAGAAACCCTCCGTCCATCCTCCCCGGGACAAACCTGTGGTTCCCCGAATTGGGGACCGCACCGAGGCCCCCACCTCCCACCTGTGACGTCTCCATTGCCCCCAACTTTTGAGGGCTCGTGGTGTACCTCGTTGGAGAACGCGGCAGCGGCGCCGTCACCAGCGCCTCCAGGCTCGTGCCCACACAGGACGCCATCTCCAGCCTCTTCCATGCCGCCACATCCCCCTCCATCACCCACTTACGCACCATCGCCACGTTGGCGGCCCAATAATACCCACAGAGGTTAGGCAGCGCCAACCCCCCCCCCCCCTATCCCTGCACCGCTCCAGGAACACCCTTCTCACCCTCGGGGTCTTCTGCGCCCACACAAACCCCACAACGCTCTTGTTAACCCGCCTGAAGAAGGCCTTAGGGATCAGGATGGGGAGGCATTGGAACAGGAACAAAAACCTCGGGAGCACCGTCATTTTAACTGACTGCACCCTACCCGCCAGGGAGAGTGGCAGCACATCCCACCTCTTAAACTCCTGCTCCACCAGCCTCGTGAAGTTGAGCTTATGTAAGGCCCCCAGCTCCTAGCCACCTGGACCCCCAGGTACCTGAAACTCCTCTCCGCCCTTTTTAGCGGGAGCTCACCAATCCACCTCTCCTGGTTCCCCGGGTGCACTACAAACAACTCGCTCTTCCCCATATTAAGCTTGTACCTGGAGAAATCTCCAAACTCCCTAAGGATCCTCATCACCTCCGGCATTCCCCCCACCGGGTCCGCCACATATAGCAGCAAATCATCCACATAGAGCGACGCCCGATGTTCCTCCCCACCCCACACCAGACCCCTCCAGTTCCTCGACACCCTCAACGCCATGGCCAGGAGTTCAATCGCCAGTGCAAAGAGCAGGGGACACCCCTGCCTCGTCCCCCGGTGTAGCCAGAAACACTCTGACCTCCTTCTGTTCGTGGCCACACTCACCAACGGGGCCTCATACAGCAGCCTCACCCACCTGACGAACCCCTCCCCGAACCCGAACCTTTTCAACACCTCCCACAGGTACCCCCACTCCACCCTATCAAAGGCCTTCTCCGCATCCATCGCTGCCACTATCTTCGCCTCCCCTTCTATCGCCGGCATCATTATAACATTCAAGAGACTCCGTACATTGGTATTCAACTGCCTCCATTTCACGAACCCCGTTTGATCCTCGTGTATGACCTGCGGCACACAGTCCTCATGGCCAAACTCTTTGCCAGCAAATTTGCGTCTACGTTTAAGAGTGAGATCGGCCTGTATGACCCACACTGTTGGGGATCCTTGTCCCGCTTCAGGATCAGGGAAAGCAAACATCATCGGGGGCAGAGCCTCCCCTTCTCTTGCCTCGTTAAAGGTCCTTACCAACAGCGGGCCCAGCAGGTCCGCATACTTCTTGTAAAATTCAACCGGGAACCCATCCAGCCCCGGTGCCTTCCCCGCCTGCATGTTCCCTATCCCTTTGACCAACTCCTCCAACCCAACCGGTGCCCCCAACCCCGCCATCTGTCCCTCCTCCACCCTCTGAATCCTCAGCCGATCCAGGAAGCGACCCATCCCTCCCTCTTCCAGTGGGGGCTCAGACCGGTACAGTTCCTCGTAAAGTCCCTGAAGACCCCATTGATACCCACCGCACTTCGCACCGTGTTCCCTCCTCCATCCCTAACTCCCCCGATCTCCCTAGCTGCCTCTCGCTTCCATACACGAGGATCAGACGGGGTTTGTGAAAGGGAGCCAGCCTTTTCTCCGTATTCATATACCGCCCCCTGCGCCTTCCTCCATTGCGCCTCCGCCATCCTGGTGGTCAACAAATCAAACTCAGCCTGGAGGCTACGTCGCTCCCTAAGCAATCCCTCCTCCGGGGCCTCCGCGTACCTCCTATCCACCCTCACCATCTCCCCCACCAACCTCTCCCTCTCTCTCATCTCCCCCCTCTCCTTGTATGCCCTAATGGAGATCAGCTCTCCTCTGACCACCACCTTCAGTGCCTCCCAGACCACCCCTACTTGCACCTCCCCATTGTCAGTAGCCTCCAGGTACCTCTCTATACACTTCCGGACCCGCCCGCTCACCTCCTCGTCCGCCAGCAACCCCACCTGTAGGCGCCACAGCGGGCGCTGGTCCCTCTCCTCCCCCAACTCGAGGTCCACCCAGTGCGGAGCATGATCAGAAATGGCTATCGCCGAGTACTCCGTATCCTCCACCCTCGGAATCAGCGCCCTGCTCATGACAAAAACGTCAATCCGGGAGTAGGCCTTGTGAACATGGGAGAAGAATGAAAATTCCCTGGCCCCCCGGCCTCGCAAACCTCCATGGATCCACCTCTCCCATCTGGTCCATGAACCCCCTCAGCACGTTGGCCGCCGCCGGCCTCCTGCCTGTCCTAGACCGAGAGCGATCCAATGTCGGATCCAGCACCGTGTTGAAATCCCCCCCCCATTATCAGGCCCCCTGTCTCCAGGTCCGGAATCCGGCCCAGCATACGCCGCATGAACCCCGCATCGTCCCAATTCGGGGCATATACATTGATCAACACCACCCGCTCCCCCTGCAGCTTGCCACTTACCATCACATACCTACCGCCATTATCTGCCACAATGCTCGACGCCTCGAACGACACTCTTCCCCCTCAAGATCGCCACCCCCCGATTTTTTGCATCCAAACCCGAATGAAACACCTGCCCGACTCACCTCTTTCTCAACCTTACCTGATCCGCCACCCTCAGGTGTGTCTCCTGAAGCATGGCCACATCCGCCCTCAACCCCTTCAGATGCGTGAACACCCGGGCCTGCTTGACCGGCCCATTCAGACGCCTTACATTCCAGGTTATCAGTCGGATCAGGGGGCTACTCACCCCTCTCCCCCGCCGACTAACCATATCCCTTCCTAGGCCAGCCACGTGCCCGCGCCCCCCGCACGGCCCGTTCCCCACAGCGGCAGACCACCACCCCAATCTCTCATACCAACTCCAGCTCCCCTTGGCCATTCCAGCAGCAACCCCGGTTACCCCGCCTCAGCTAGGTCCCCCCCTAGCTGCATTCTCCCCCCCCCCCCCCATTGCACTCCCGGAAGTCAGCTGACCCCGGCTACTCCCGCCGCTCCATCGACCCCCCCCCCCAGTCCACCAGCGGGATCTCATCCATTCCACTCCCAGCGCGGGAGAAAAAGCCCACGCTTCCCAGATCCGGCCCCGCCCCTTCAGCCCTAAACGCAGGGGAAAAAGCCCGCGCTTTCCACTCGCCCGGCCCCGCCTCCCTGGCGCAGCACCCTCTCCAGGCCCGGTCCCACTATCCCCAACTCCGGCATCTCTCTCTCTCCCCCCCCCCCCCCCCCCCCCGCGGGACCCCATCTCCCCTACCGACCATCAACCCCCCAACCAGTTTACCTGCCCCCCCGCCCATGAGCCCGCCCGGCGGACCTAATTAAAACAATGTCCAATCAACCCCCAAAAAACAAAGAACCCCCCCCTCAAAACACAACACAATAATCCACAACCATCCCTCCACCGCGACCCCTCATCCCCGACCCTTAGTCTGAGTCCAGTTTTTCGGCCTGAACAAAGTCCCACGCCTCCTCCGGGGACTCGAAATAGTGGTGTCGATCCTTATCGCTGACCCACAGACGCGTCGGCTGCAGCATACCGAACTTCACCCCCTTCCTGTGCAGCACTGGCTTCGCCCAGTTGTAGCCGGCCCTCTTCTTCTCCACCTCCGCACTCCAATCCTGGTAGATCCGGACCTCCGCGTTCTCCCGCCTGCTGCCCCGCTCCTTGGCCCACCTTAACACACACTCTCGATCAGCAAACCGGTGAAACCGCATCAGCACCGCCCGCGGCGGCTCGCTGGGCCTGGGCCTCCTCACCAGCACTCGGTGGGACCCCTCCAGCTCCAAGGGCCCCTGAAAGGCCCCCGCTCCCATCAGCGAATTCAGCATGGTGACCACGTAGGCCCCCACGTCCGATCCCTCCAGCCCTTCCGGCAGACCCAGGATCCGCAGGTTTTTCCACCCCGACTGGTTCTCCATCTCTTTGAACCTCGCCTGCCACTTCTAGTGGAGCGCCTCATGCGCCTTCACCGCCAGGCCCAGGATCTCGTCCTCGTTCTCCGAGACCTTCTGCTGGACCTCCCAGATCGCCGCCCCTTGGGCCGTCTGGGTCTCCAGCAGCTTATCGATTGAAGCCTTCATTGGCTCCAGCAGTTCTGCTTTCAGTTCCTTAAAACAGCGCTGGAGAAGCTCCTGCTGCTCTTGCGCCCACTGCCTCCACGCTGCCTGGTCTCCGCCCGCCGCCATCTTGGTCCTCCTCCCTCGCACCTTTCTCTGCTTCAATGCCACTTTTTAAATCGCCCCACTCCTGGTCCACTCCATACACTATCGGAGGAATGTTGCTGTCTCCTTCCCACACCGGGAAACGTCGAACAAGCGCCGTTACGGGCCCTAAAAAGAGCCCAAAAGTCAGTTTTTAGCGGGAGCTGCCGAACGTGCGACTTAGCTCCGCATAGCCGCAACCGGAAGTCCTAGAAGCACTTCTTGACTGCAGAGGAAGCGGGATTAGCAGAGCGCACCCAACCAAAGGACATCTAAATGTGGCCTTTGGAACCCTTCCTGGTACTCTGCCCCTATCAGAGCAGAGGCCACTTCTGTGAGACCCGCCCCTCCTGGTGAAGCTGGCAGCACTGACTGCCACGTCCCAGGCACGGTTCAAGAGGACGGGCTTGAGTCCACGGCCCACCCTGAAGAAGAGGCTGTGCCTCCTTTCCTCATTGGCATTAAGCAGTGGGTCCACGTCGGACTCCCGAAATTGCGGGCAAGTCTTCTCTGAACCATCTTGGAGCGCTTAAAAACAGCTCCAGCTGTCATACTCTAATTCTAGCCTCAGCGGTTACACTGTCTACTGGGCCTGAAATTGCTTCCAATTCTCACCGGCAGAGTTCTGGCTCATTTGCATGTCCTGAATCGCGGAACGAAAAGCACTCTCAACGGAATTGCGAATCGTACTATTCAGTCCCGGCGGGAACACTTGAGGCGCAATCTAACCAAAACAAAACAGTCTGTCGTGGGCGGGATTGGAGGAGTCATTCCCGTTGCTACTCTGTTGTGTTTTTGGATCACGGCGGGGAACACCTCCGGGAGGTCTTAGTCCCCCTGCACCCCACCTCATACGGGCAGGGCATCCCCAAGCCCGATCTTGGCATGGGCAAAATGCCAGCTTGGCATCTTGTCACTGGCACCCTGGTCCCGACTCTGGCGGGACGCGGGCAGTAAATCGCTCCCTTAGTCTCCCAAACGCTGAATCCAGCCCATGATCAGCAGCAAACCCTTTAAGGCCATGTGTAGACCAGCAGCAGCTTTGTTCCAGGCTGCCCAGTTTAGCACAGTATGCCTCAAACAGGCATCAGTCCCCCTATTTGTATATGTTAAAGGCCTAACACCTGCATCGGACATGGCGAAAGCCAGCTTTTAATAATAATAAAAATAATATAATAATAATCTTTATTGTCACAAGTAGGTTTACAGTAACACTGCAATGAAGTTACTGTGAAAAGCCCCTAGTCACCACACTACAGCATCTGTTTGGGTACACAGAGGGAGAATTCAGAATGTCCAAATTACCCAACAGCACGTCTTTCAGGGCTTGTGGGTGGAAACCAGAGCACCTGGAGGAAACCCACGCAGACACGGGGAGAACGTTCAGACTCTGCACAGACAGTGACCCAAGCCAGGAATCGAACTTGGGACCCTGGTGCTTTGAACCCATAATGCTAACCACTATGCTACCTTTCTGCTTTTACCACTATGCCAGGCAGTACATTTCTGGCACATGATGAGCACACTATCTGGGATGGTGCTTTCATCTCGGATGCTGTCCGTTGCTTTCCTTCAGTTGTCAAAGCACTTTGCATTGCAAAGTAATTGGTTCACATTTAAGGATGCTTAGTATCAGCATTGTAGCTTATAAAGGTAGTGGAGCACCCAGGCTGGGAAGGGTACTTCTCAGTCTGAAACTGGTCTGCACCTGGGGCAGGAAGCAATCTCTCAGCAGTTCAGCAGTCTGTTTTCCTCCACGCCTGATTTTGTTTCCTATTCATATGTAAAATTAAAATGTGCCTTTTTGCCTCACGTGGAAAAAATATCTTTAATTAAGAGAACTGGACAATGGAAGAGTTATTAATGGAATCATAGAATTTACATTGCAGAAGGAGGCCATTCTGCCCAGAGAGTCTGCATCAGCACTTGGAAAGAGCATCCTACCTAAGCCCACACCTCCACCCTATCCCAGTAACCCACCTAACCTTTTGAACACCAAGAGGCAATTTAGCATAGCCAATCCACCTAACCTGCACATCTTTGGACTGTGGGAGGAAACTGGAGCACCCAGAGGAAACCCACGCAGACACGGGGAGAAAGTGCGAGCTCCTCACAGATAGTCACCCAAGACCGGAATTGAACCCAGGTTCCTGGAGCTGTGAAGCAGCAGTGCTAACCACTGTGCCGCCAATTATTCTGCTCATTTGATACAATTTTGGCAGAAGAGCATCAAACTACCTCACCATTTACACAGTTTTATCTGAGATTTTTGCCACTGATGTTATAGCAGACAGGTTATTCACTTATGGTGGTCAGCAGGCTGTTTGACTGTGTTGGGGGCTGTTGAATGGATAGGAGTCACCATATTGAAGTCATACACATCTGATTTTAAAACCACATACAAGCTCAGCTCATGGAGCATGGCATTCAGAAACAATGGACGTGATCCAATGGCCACGCTACGCCCGAAAAGCAGCTTGCCGCGGTGCAGCATGGCCGATGAAAGCTGGGAGACCCCGCTCCCAGGATCTACCCGCTCGCCACGCCTTGCGAGATCCACTGCGATCTCGAGGCGTTGCGATGTAAATCCGCCCACAATAGGTGGGATCACGTTTTGGCAAATCTGCACATTAGAGAGAGGCAGTAAGCCTCACTCTGGATTGTTTTGGGGGCCCCCCCATACTGCGCTCGGGCTTGTGCAGGAGGTTGGGGATTGTTTTGGGGGCCTCCCATAGTGCGCTCGGGCTGGTGCGGGAGGTTGTGGATAGTTTTGGGGGCCTCGGAGATTGGGTTGCCAGTTAAAAATGACAACCTGATCTCTCGCTACAATGCGGAGTTCCGACAAGTGGAGATCCCCACTGTACAAAACGGGGCTATGTGCGGCCTCGGCCGTGCATTCCCCATTCAGGCCCCTTATTCAAAGCGAGTCGCGTTAAATGGCCATGTGTTTCTCGTCACTGCGAGTGTCAGCAAACACGCGGCTGTTATACGTGTTCACTAGGGGACTTTGTTCCCTTTTGGGAGAATCGTGCCCAATGTGCTGCGAGCAAAACTTAAAATGTCACAATGAACTGACTATAAGCCCATCTTGTGCGGTCAGGATTGCATTATTATCACACTCACCTTTCCATAAGGAACCTGGGAAAATTGATTTACACCAATAATGAAGTACAGGCTCATAACAAATCGGGTCATAGTCTGCTTTTTCCTGCACCGATTTTGTTTTCATTCAAAGTCAATCTGCTGCCACCAGCTTTCTGTCTGGCAGTGAAAGTTAAAATGTACCCCCCTAATCTCCATCAATTCTCTTTATTGCGATAGCAAGCTAACTGGGAATTAGACATAAACCATTGTGCTAGCATTTTGTATGGCAATAACAAAGAAAATCAGTTCAGAGTATTTAGAACACCTGCCTGCTGAAGAGTTCAAATGACTGTTTCCAATACTCATATAATACTCATATTATTCAGGCTTGGAAATTGTCCATTTTTGTAAACATTTCTCATGTTGGACGTCAAAACCATTATATGTTTAGGTAAATTGTTATTAATCCTCCAGTGATATTGTTCCCCACTATGTCTCATTAATTTTATTTTATCACAGCTATAAACTATAAAATCAGTAGCAAATGTTAGTTAATTTTAATAAGCTGTTAGCCTATTTGAATGTGGAACCTAAGCCAGATGTAAAATGAATATCAATAACAAACAATTCAAGAAACTTGACCCTATTACTCCTCGCAGCAGCAGCACACACACCCTTTTGAGTCACCATTATGGCTGAACATTGCATTTCTTTTTTGGGGGGGTTTTTGGTATAAATTTAGAGTACCCAATTTTTTTCCAATTAAGGGGCAACTTAGCATGGCCAATCCACTTACCCTGCCCATCTTTGGGTTGTGGGGGCGAAACCCACGCAAACACGGGGAGAAATGTGCAACCTCCACACGGACAGTGACCCAGAGCCGGGATTGAAACTGGGACCTCGGCGCCATGGGGCAGCAATGCTGACATTGCCACCGTGCTGCCAGCTTCATTTCTTACTTCTGGTGAGATCCCAGTCTCTGTTGCACACTGTGGAGTAGAACTAAGTGGATACCAGTTACCTCTCAAAACAGTTGGGAGAGTTGTATCACAGATCACTGTTATATACCGCCAGATAACTAACTCAGTGCAATATTGGCAAAGAGGCCCAACCGTGATGGCTTGGCTATTTTGGGGCTGAGATCAAATTAGCTAGAGAGGTTAAGGGGATGGATGCATGTGATAGCATCCTAAGAGTTACCAAGGAGTTAAACAAAACTTTGCAATGAGACTTTAGTGTGCTAAATCTGCTAGAATGCAAAGGACCCTGATGAATCAATCACAATTTTAGCCGAGTAATTTCCAGCTTCATTTTTTTCCCCATTAGAAGTTGCAGTGATAGAATAGCTGAATTCAGTTCATTTGGCCCTTGGAATAACAAGGATTGCAGCAAGGATCACTATAATCCAGTACCACTCAATTTTTGTCAAAATGCGTGCCTTAAGTTTTAAACAAGGGTTTTAGGATTTGGAACCAGAACTGTGGCTCTGTATTAGAAGTAGCTAATAATTAGGAAATCCATTAGAAAATTATATTTTTAGACAGAGGATCTACCACAAGGGATCAAAATTAATGGAATAAGAGAACATTATTTATTTTCTTGTTTTTCCTCCCTCACTGTAATCTTCACAAATGGCTCTCCTTTGTTCTCAGAATGCACAGTGGGCTTAGAGCAGCCCACATCATTTGACAACATCAAGTAAGTAGATCTCCTCAAATATTTTATTTAAATAAAGAGCAATAAAGCTACCCTTTCAAAACAGCAGGGCAAATAGTGTGCTATGATCTCCACTGCCGATTCGACGCTCTCTTACTCAGCAAGACTCCACGGTGGAATCAGATCTCACAAAACTTTACCTTCTTGAGATTGAGCTCCGTAATTAGTTTTAAAAGCCCTTAAAGTGGCTATTAGAATTCACTCAGTACTTCTGGCTAAGACACGTTCAGTAGTTTCCCCAGTGAGAGATAGTTCAGTATCTTTCCAATAGGTCTCTCATGACATTTTATGGAGCGAGTTCTTAAGTTTTTTTCCCTTTTGCAGAACAATGGGCGGGATTCTCCGAAATGGAGGCAGAGTGTTCGCGCCGTCGTGAACGCCGTCGAGGTTCACGACGGCGCGAAACGGCCCCTATCCCAACCGATTCAGGGCCCGATAATGGGCTAGGAGCGGCGCCGCGTCATTTACGCGCGCCAGGCCTTGGAGCCGCGTAAAGGCGGCGCCGCATAACTGGCGTAACCCGCGCATGCATGGTTGCCGTCCTCTCCGAGTCCGCCCCGCAAGATGATGTCTGACGGATCTTGCGGGGCTGCGGAAGAAAGAAGGTCCTCCTTCAGAGAGGCCGGCCCGACGATCGGTGGGCACCGATTTGAGGCCCCCCCCCCCCCCCACGGTGCAGGATCCCCGCAGACCGCCCCCCCCCCCCCCCCCCCCCCCAGCGTTCCCACGCTGTTTCCGCCGGCAGCGACCAGGTGTGGACGGCGCCGGGGGGAACCCGCCGTTTTGGGCAGGCCGCTCGGCCCATCCGGCACTGAGAATCGCGGGGGTACCGGTGAATCGCCATTTTGGCTGTCTCGGGGAATTCACTGGACCGCGTCGCGCAAAACGCGATTGTGCCGATCTGGCTGCTTCCGTGAATCGTGGGAGGGCGTCGGACCGGCGTGGCGGGAAAATTTGGCGACCCAGGCGATTCTCCAAACCGGCGAGGGAGTGGAGAATTGCGCCCCTTGTCTTAAATCGGGCACCCTCTCCAGCCCAGAGAAAAAGCTGCAGATCTGCATCCGTGTCTCCACTTAAAACAAAAGGTTAAAAATGAAGACTAAAAGGTTATTGGGTAATTTAGCCTGTTGGTTGGTTTGTAGTTGCATTTATATAACACTCAGTGTGAAGCCAAGATGGTGTGATTGTTGCTTCATCAGTAAAGTGTCACGAGGGCGTGACCTACCAGCCTCATTGCACCCTAACCAGTGACATGACGAGACTGTTAATTTACAACCCACGTTACACCGTGCGCGATCTCGCGAGGCGTTGCGATCTGGATCTCGCTTTCAATGGGCGGGATCAAGATTTGCATAATGAAGTGTGTAGTTAGTTTAATTTGAATATGTCTATGCCGGAGTTACACAAGGCCTTGCCTCAGAAACCCTACAATGGGGCCGTTTAACACTGGTTTCCAAACCGGAGGGGGGTGGTGTCCAGGCGATTGGAGGCGGCCTGGTGGCCATGCTCTGGGAGGGGTGATCCCCTGGCATTCCCGATGCCACAGTGGCACTGCCAGAGTGCTGATGACACTGCCAGGCTGGTAGTGCTAAGGTGCCAGGGACCTGGCCTTGGGGGGAGGGGGGGGGCTTGATGGTCCCCTAATTAGTAAGTTGGGGGAGGGGGGGGGTCTGGAGACTGCGATTGAGGGGTTGAGAGATCTCTTCCTGCACTGAGAAGCGCCGGGAAACACCCTGCTAAACATGCCCAAAATGGGACTCTTCCTCCATTAAATCATGCCCGAAACCTTTAGTAACATGAAAGTGCTATATATATGTAAACATCAAACCTGAAATGTCAATTAATGCTTAGATTAACGAGCAGCAAATCCAGATTTCTGAAATAAACCTTTTCACCTTGTCAGGGCTATTTTCAACTTTGGATGTTTTAAAAAATGAATGCAGGAATTTTGCCACCCACTATATATCTTTCCCAGTCGGGATAGACATAGGTAGTTGATGATATCACTCAATTTCCGAAATTACTCAAAGTTAAAATTACACCTCCAAGAGAGGAGAAGATTAATTTTATTGTTTTTTTTAAACAAAGTAGTAAGGTCGAGCAATAGTCGATAAATAAATACTAAACAATTGTATGTTTAGCAAAGAGTGCTTTTTTGAAAGTTGGGTGAGTTTTTCTGTGTAAATTAAATCTGCATATGTCACAACTCCCACACATGAAATAGCTGGAGGCAAGTGTTCTGCAGCTGGTTTCTGTGTCACCATGCCACTTTGACTACGATACTGATGAGCAATAATGTACTAAATACTAGAGTAATTGTCAGCGACAACAATATCTGATCTTGTCACACCACATCAGGGTCTCCATCAGCGATATAACTTGAGGCAATTTCCAGACCTAGCAGACATTAAGCTTTATTTGAAGTGCATTGTTCGGTCAATATTTTTTTTAAAGTCTGTATTTCTAGATATAAGCAGGACTCTTAGATAAAATGGAGCAGGGTGGAGGTCATTAACCATTAATTACCCTTTGCCCTCTACATGATAATTTCCTTTAGCATCCAATCCACATTAACTGATTTTTGAGTTGTGGGCTTTTATGTGCATTTGGATCAATGTAATTGTTTTCAACAAAATTACTGGGAGACTGTCATGAGAAATTAACCAAAGTCAGTTCAAGCATGTAGTTTACATTACAGCAAAAATAAAAGTAAAATGTATTGAAATAATTGCATTTAAGAAGCTGCGTTGGTTTATCAGGCATTTGGGTGGACAAGAAATGTGAAGAACAACCTGAGTTTTTCTTTATTTAGCAAAGTGTGTGTAAATATGTATGCACACAATGGGTGGGGGACAGTTAAATAAAATTACTGCTGAACTGCCTAAAAGTGGGCTAGTTTATTAACAACGGCCTGTCTGTGTCATTGCACAGACTGTATTCTTGTTTTAATTTTTATCCTAATCTAATTTATTTACTTTATGCTGTCATGGCCCCTGATTGATTCCTGCAGTAACATTTCATAATGATGTAGAATTCGAGCCTCCCAGTTACTCTTAGTGGGCGTCAAAGGGCGAGAATTGAATTTTTCTTTCACTTTGACTGATGTAAAACAGTTTTATGACAACAATCATAAGAGTTACTGGGGCTTTTCAGATGAATGTTTGCATTACCCACCAGTGTGGGATGACACCTCACCATTATTGAATTAATTTGTTTTCCTACTGCTGTTCTACTGAGTATCAAAGTAACTTGTCACAGGAAGTGGCTATTATTAGCCGTGAAAACTACAACACAAATCAGCAGCACCGTATAACAGATACACAAGGCTGACTGAATCTGCAGGGGCATGTGGGTTTGGGAGCGAGTGTGGGTTTAAAACTGGTGAATCTGACAGCCCATCGTGAAACCGACTCCAACCCATTAACTTCCTCATTTGGCTCCAGTACATTAAGCTGCCTGTGCACAAACCCCTCGGGAAAGGTGGGTTACCTATTTCCATTTGCTAATCATTCAATTAGAGCAATATTGACACACTGTTCACTTTTGACATTGGGTCCAGAGATTTCCTGGCTTCCTGAAAGTTACCTGTGTAACAAAGACGAGTATACAGCAGCATTTTGTGGATTGAAACAATCTCAGTCCAAGCTGTCAAAGGATACTCAGTATTCACAGTTGCTTCCTTAACTGCTAGTGAAAAAAGATTGTTCATCTTCACCTAGAGGTTCTTTGTGCATTCTTTGCACAAAATTAGAGCTTGTGGGATTGGACGCAGTATAGAAACTTGGGCTGAGGATTGGTTAATGGACAGTAAACAAATTAGGACTAAAAGGGTCACTTTCAAATGTAACTCGTAGGGTACCATAAGGCAGGGTTTTTCAAAGTCAGGGTCGCGACTCGCAGGCGTGTGTCGGGAGGGTCGTGGAGCGATCGATTGTGGTGTTAGCAATCACGGGAAGAAGTCCCCAATGGCCGCGACCGGTTTTAAAGATTGCTTGGGCAGTCCCCGGTTGGTTGCAGCGTTGAGAGGGTGGTGCGAGGCTGGGCTTGTGCTGGTCACCGCATGCGCGGGGGGGAGGGGAGCGGGGGGGAGGGGAGCGGGGGGGGGGGGGGGGAGAGAGAGAGACAGGGGCTGACAGGCGTCCAAGTGGACGCGCAGTGCTAACGGTGGTGGCCCCGGCTTGGAGTTCCACTCTAGTGTTCATCCTCTGCTCAGCTCGTCCCCCGCCATCAATCAGTAGTATGCGACCTGCGGCTCCGTGGTCAAGCTGCTCAACGGCCGGCGAAATGCCGGCTTGCACTCCCACAGTGTAAAGTACTGGTTGGGAGGTGGTCAGTAGTCTGTGACTGGGGTGGATGCAGCTACTGGACAGTGAGAGGGAAACCAGGCCAGGTTTGTCAGCCAGGAATACCGATCAAACGAGGCCAGTCAATACGGCTGACATATGTCAACACTGGAAGAAGGCTACACAGTCATCACTTTGTATCGCCACTCTCTGAAAACCTGGAACTAAGTGCTTTTGGTGAGAATGGAGAAGGAGATGACTTGGATGTTTGGAATGTGCAATGCAGTGGAACCAATAGAAATATTGTAACATTGTGTGTGTTTGACAAGTTACTTCATTTCGTCTAAAGTCATAGTTTATAAAGTGAAAACAAGATTGTACTTTTTCTACACTTGTTTAAATTTCTAAAGAAATGGGTATATAGTTAAAACAAAGTTAGTGTCTTAATATAAAGATGTGGATGTTCAACTGAAATTGTCTAATTTTCAATAGTTAAAAAGTCAAAAACTTGGAAAAATCAGGTGTTGGAAATAATATTTCAAAGTTTATTAAAAAATGCCAGCCGCGACCGTCCTTTAAATGTGAACAATGGAATCTTTCTGCCAGAGGCAGCAGCAGAAAAGTCACACACCCGGCACGCACACTGACGACACACACCCTGTATGTCCATGCTTTGGCCGCAAAATCATGGAGGCAAGATTCCTCCATTTTGTAGCTGTCAGCAACCAAGCAACAGAACTGGGTGAAGAATTGAAGATGGATTATTTTGTAATAAGGAAGAGAGGGGCAGGGACATAAGTAGGCCAGGATCTCACAACTGAATATGCTAGAGAGAGCTTCGCAGGAGAGTCCACGGCAAGACAAAGCAGTGCTGGTGTGAGCTGTATACAGAGTCCCAGGGCCTCTGGTGAACTACTCAAGAAACTGAAATCAGGAACAAAGCAGTATAAAGATGATTTCTTGAGGTGTGTCTTTATTGTACCAATGTAAATCAGGATGCAAAACTCATGTGTGTTATATGCAGGGAAGTACTGGCAAATGAAAGTTTAAATCTTCAAACGCATTTGAAGACTTTGGCGAGGTCAAGAACAAATCTATTTTTCAAAGGATTCAGTGAGAATTTAAATTGTTAGCTGAAGTCCTCAGCAGCAATGTAACATTGAATGACGAAGCAAGTGAGATCTGGAGGACCAAGCAGGCTCACCTGTCACATTAAAGGTAGGCAATAATGGTGTTTTGCAAAGGTTGGCAGGCGTGGGTCGCTAACGTCAGCCGCCATGGGTCCTGAAGTTCTGCTGGTTGGTAAAAGTCCCGGGAAAAATAGTTTGAAAAATACTGCCATAAGGATCACTGCTGGGACATCAGCTGCTGACAATCGATATCGATAGCTTTACTAAAAATTTAGATGGGAAAGAAAGCTGTAAGGAGTTGCAAAGAAGCTGCAAAAGGATACAGGCAGGTTAACTGAGTGGACAAGATTGTGGCAGATAGAATATAATGATTGGAATTGTGAAATTTTTCACTTTGATAGGAAAAATAGAATATTTTTTAATTGGTCAGAGACTGCAAATGTTGGTATGCAGAGGAATTGAATGTCCTGGTATACGAATCCCAGAACGTTAACACATAGGTAAGCCAAGCAATTAGGAAGGCAAATGGAATGTTAGCGTTAGTTAGAAAAGGGATTGAAATTTAACAGAAAATAAGTCTTAAGTACAGTTATAGTGCTTTGGTGAGACAGTCTTGTTCTTCAGTCTTACCGAAGGAAGGATGGCCGGGATTCTCCGAAATCCTGGCCAAGTGTTATCGCTGGTGTAAACACCGGAGTGGTGCACGCCGGCATCACGGGCCTCCTGGCCCAGCGATTCAGGGGGCCAGCACGGCGCCGGAGTGCTACACGCAGCTCCGATGCCGATACGCGGCCCTGCACTGCCGGCGCGGGTCCGTGCATGCGCACGAAGGCCGTCTCCTTGCCGGCACATGCGCGTGGTGCCCGTTTCCGCGCCGCGCAACATGGCGGAGCCCTACAACAGGCCCGCGCGGAAGGAGGTCGGCCCCCTCCAGATGGCAGGCGCCCGCCAATCGGTTGCCCCTGATCGCGAGCCTGGACGCCGTGGAGACCCCCCCCAGAGTCTGATCCCCGCACCCCTCCAGGATGACCGCCGTGGGTCCAATCTCCCGCCGGGTGGTACCAGGTTGGAACCACGCCGGCGGGAATTCGGCCGGTCGACCACGGAGAATCGCCGAGGGGCCTCCTTCAGTGGCCCCCGACCAGAGCCGCACGGGTGCGATTGCCGTTGATTCTCTGGTCGCCAGAGAATTGCTTCCCGGCGTCGGAGCGGTGTGGCGGGAATTTCCCGCGTGAACGGCGATTCTCTGACCCGGCGCGGGCTTGGAGAATCCTGGCCGATATATTTGCCTTCGAGGGAGAGTAACAAATGTTCACTAAAATGGTTCGTTCGATATGGGGATTTTTCTATGAGGAGAGATTGAATGGAGTGAGATACGTTGCCTGAAATTACAAAATTGAGTTAATCGAAATGAAACAAAAAAACAATTCTAAAGTGGCTTTGCAGGGCTGATACTTGGCAGATAATTCCCCTGGCTGGCGAGCCTATAACTAGGGATCACCATCTTAAAATAAGAAGTCAGCAGTTTAGGAGACATTTCTTAACTCTAAAGGAATTGTCTGGGCCAAAGAGTTGTTGATGCTCAGTCATTGAACAGAGATGGATAGAATATTGGAGATTAACGGAATTAATGGAGATTATGGGAATAGTGTGGGACGGTGGAATTAAAGTAGAAGATTAGTCATGATTAATTGATTGGCAGTGCAGGTTGGATGTGCTGACTCATTTCAGGATGAGTGTTGCTTATATTGCCTTAGATTGGACCTCAGATGAGAACTGAGATGGTCAGCAACAGAACATGTAGCTGACTGCCCACATAACAGAGTCTACAGTCAGACAATTAGATTCCTTGACATGTGGGCAGCATGTTGGTTCAGTAGCTAGCACTGCTGCCTCAAGGTGCTGAGGACCCGGGTTCGATCCCAGCCCTGGGTCACTGTCCATGTGGAGTTTGTTCATTCTCCACGTGTCTGTGTGGGTCTCTACCCCACAACCCGAAGATGTGCAGGATTGGCTACGCTAAATTACCCCTTAATTGGAAAAAAAAAGAATTGGATACTCTAAATTTATTTTTAAAAAAGGTTTCCTTGACATGTCCGGACATTAGTGTCTCAGGATGGGTAATGAGTGCAATACACTACTCAGCTACTCACATTTCTGTGAGGGATGCCATTAAAATGCAAGGTTCACTTAGCTTGTACCAATGTCACCAGAAAATACAAATGCTTCTCTTCCTTCTTGCCTCTCTTACCTCTCGCCCTTCTCCAATGTCACTGACCCAAAGCAATCTTACAACTTACAAACCACCCTTCAACATCCTCCTTATTGGTCCCCATCAGCTAATGTCCTCTCATTCATAATCAAACAAGTTACTGGCCACACACCACTGCACTCAAAAATACAAGTCAGATAAGTAGTGAAATGTAACATAAGATAAATAAAGAACAAAGACATAGCAAAATAACATCTTCTCAGGCACCCATTGCCATCCCATTGTGCAACCAGATAGCCTTACTCTTCCCTTTTCTGATAATCTGATGTGACATCCCCGAGGCTCCAGCAGTGGTAGAGGCCGGTTGCTCCCATGCTTGATCTGACTACTGAGATGCTCTTGGCTGACATCTTTTGCATTTTGGAGGCCATGAAGGTTCTTCCAAGGATGGCCCTTACCTCTGCCTGTGCAGGAGCTGATCTGGCCATCAGGAGACAAGTCAGTATGTAAGGTACTGACTGAATGATGGGCTGTGAGTGAGTAGAAAAGTGCCTTAAGTAAAGTTCCAGCTCCCATGCCGTCTTTCAGCATCAACCCTCCCAGCTCCACTTCATTGCTACCAGTGTATTGGAGAACACCTTTGTGTAGATCACTGTTGCTCCATAAGTCCAAGGTCATGGTATCTGGCAACTTGTTTTAAGGTGACAGGCTTATTGATATCCAGGGTCAGTACATAGTACATGTGTCCAGGGTCCTGAGAATAAGATATCAACTCAGTAACCTCCGGCACCATCTTTTCACTTGAGGTGGACTGTAGTTGTGTTGGGCTTATTTTGAAGGCTTGTCAATGTATGGCACCTTGTCTGCTGCTCATTGATTCTCATTTACATTGACAGTCCTTGGATACAGCATATGTACCTGGCAGAGCAAAGCTTGGTGAGTGCTGAATCCTCTGACACAGAATCTCCTTTGCTGACTCTGTCTTCACCATCTCTTCTCGCTCACTTGTGAAGAGTCACCTAGGTAAAACCCAGCTACCTGCCTGACTTGTCCCACGGAAGTGTGAGGATCTGAGTGCATGGTCTGCATGATTCCTGTGATGGTGCATCCTCAGAAAGACTTAGCTTATCTGAGGAATTGTCATCAGTGACCTCCACTAATTGCTGATGCACATGTGAAGGCCTGTGGGAGATAAAAGACATGAATTAGTTCTGGTGAGACGTTACAAGGTATCATTATCAAGGTTATATTTCACTTGCTGTTGAAATAAGTCAATGTGATTTTTAAAAAATATATATATTTATTAAAGTTTTTTAACACAATTTTTCACCCTTACAAACAACCCCCCCGCCCCGCGTAACAAAATAGAAAGAAAACGCACATAGCAAGATATAAACATGGTGAAACGATATGTTACAGAGCTTTGTACACTGGATTCCTCCCATCCATGCCAGTTTTCCAGATCTTTCATGTGTTCTCTTGCTCAAATACCCCCTAGGCAGCCCCCCCCCCCCGCCTCCCGGGGTTGCTGCTGACCTACCTTCATCTAACGCTCCGCGAAATAGTCTAGGAACGGTTGCCACCGCCTGTAGAACCCCTGCGCAGACCCTCTCAAGGCAAACTTTATCCTCTCCAGCTTAATGAACCCAGCCATGTCGTTTATCCAGGCCTCCACGCTGGGGGACTTCGCCTCCTTCCACATTAGCAAGATCCTTCGCCAGGCTACTAGGGACGCAAAGGCCAGAATGCCGGCCTCTTTCGCCTCCTGCACTCCCGGCTCGTCCACTACTCCAAATATTGCTAGCCCCCAGCTTGGCTTGACCCGGAATTTCACCACCTTAGATATTGTTCCCGCCACTCCCCTCCAGAACCCCTCCAGTGCCGGGCATGACCAAAACCTTTTGGACATGGTTTGCCGGACTTCCTGAGCACCTCCCACATCTGTCCTCTACCCCAAAAAACCTACTCAACCTCGCCCCTGTCCAGTGTGCTCTGTGAACCACCTTAAATTGTATCAGGCTGAGCCTGGCACACGAGGAGGAGGAATTAACCCTACCTAGGACATCAGCCCATAGCCCCTCCTCAATCTCCTCCCCCAGCTCCTCCTCCCATTTACCCTTCAGCTCCTCTACCAACGCCTCCCCATCTTCTTTCATCTCCTGATATATTGCCGACACCTTGCCCTTTCCCACCCATACGCCCGAAATCACCCTGTCTTGAATTTCCTGTGCCGGGAGCAACGGGAATTCCCTCACCTGCCGCCTCACAAACGCCCTCACCTGCATGTATCTGAAAGCATTTCCCGGGGGTATCTCAAACTTCTCCTCGAGTGCCCCTAGGCTCGCAAACGTCCCATCAATGAACAGGTCCCCCATTCTTCTAATCCCCGCCCGATGCCAGCTCTGAAACACCCCGCCCATCCTCCCCAGGACAAACCGGTGGTTACCCCTGATCGGGGACCACACCGAGGCTCCCATTGCACCCCTATGCCATCTCCACTGGCCCCAGATCTTTAGCGTTGCCGCCACCTGGACTCGTGGTGTACCTTGACGGCGAGAGCAGCAGCGGTGCCTTCACCAGCGCCCCCAGGCTCGTTCCTTTGCAGGACGCCATCTCCAACCTCTTCCATGCCGCCCCCTCTCCCTCCAGCACCCACTTACCAATCATCGCCACATTTGCTGCCCAGTAGTAGCTCCCTAGATTCGGCAGCGCCAACCCTCCTCGGTCCCTACTGCGCTCCAAAAACCCCCTCCTTACCCTCGGGGTCTTATTCGCCCACACAAACCCCATAATGCTCCTGCCTACTCTCTTAAAAAAGGCCTTGGTGATCACGATGGGAAGGCACTGAAACACAAAGAGAAACCTCGGAAGGACCACCATTTTGACCGACTGCACTCTTCCCGCTAGCGAGAGTGGTAACATGTCCCATCTTTTGAAGTCCTCCTCCATCTGCTCCACCAGTCTCGTCAGATTCAGTTTATGTAGGGCCCCCCAACTCCTGGCTATCTGGATACCCAGGTACCGAAAGTTCCCCTCCGCCCTCCTCAGCGGTAGATCGCCTATCCCCCTTTCTTGGTCTCCTGCCTGTACTACAAAAAGCTCACTCTTCCCTACATTGAGCTTATAGCCCGAAAAATCCCCAAACTCCCTTAGAGTCTGCATGACCTCCACCATCCCCTCCACTGGATCCGCCACATACAGCAACAGGTCGTCCGCATAAAGCGACACTCGATGCTCCTCTCCCCCTCGGACCACTCCCCTCCATTTCCTAGACTCCCTCAATGATATGGCCAAGGGTTCAATCGTCAATGCAAACAACAGAGGGCACCCCTGCCTCGTCCCATGGTACAGTCGAAAATACTCCGCCGATTCGTAACCACACTCGCCACCGGGGCTCTGTAAAGGAGCTTAACCCAGCTAATAAACCCTCCCCCGAACCCAAACCTACGCAGCACTTCCCAGAGCTACTCCCACTCTATTCGGTCAAAGACCTTCTCCGCGTCCATAGCTGCCACTATCTCCGCCTCTCCCTGCACCGATGGCATCATTAACACGTTTAGGAGCCGCCGCACATTGGTGTTTAGTTGCCTGCCCTTTACAAATCCCGTCTGGTCGTCGTGAATCACCCCCGGGACACAGTCCTCGATCCTCGTAGCCAGCACTTTTGCCAGCAACTTAGCATCCACGTTGAGGAGCGAGATCGGCCCTTACGATCCACATTGCAGTGGGTCCTTGTCCCGCTTTAGGATCAAAGAAATCATCACCTCCGACATTGTCGGGGGCAGGGTCCCTCCCTCCCTTGCCTCATTAAAGGTCCTCACTAGCAGCGGGGCCAACAGGTCTACGTACTTCCTGTAGAACTCCACCGGGAACCCGTCCGGTCCCGGGGCCTTCCCTGCCTGCATACTCCCCAAACCCTTGCTCAGCTCCTCCAACCCAATTGGTGCCCCCAAACCAGCCACCTCTTGCTCCTCCACCCTCGGGAATCTCAATTGGTCTAGGAATCGTCTCATCCCCTCTTCCCCCGCTGGGGGCTGGGATCTGTACAGCTCCTCATAGAAGGCCTTGAATGCCTCATTTATTTTCGTCGCACTCCGCACCGTAGTTCCCCTTCCATCCTTGACTCCACCTATTTCCCTCGCTGACATCCTCTTACGGAGCTGGTGTGCCAGCATCCGACTCGCCTTCTCCCCATACTCGTAGGTCGCCCCCTGCGCCTTCCTCCACTGTGCCTCTGCCTTCCCTGTGGTCAACAGATCAAACTCCGTCTGGAGACGTCGCCTTTCCCCAAGTAATCCCTCCTCAGGGGCCTCTGCGTATCTCCTGTCCACTCTTAAAATCTCCCCCACTAACCTCTCCCTTTGCATGCCCTCTATCTTCTCCCTATGAGCCCTGATGGAGATTAGGTCTCCCCTGATCACCGCCTTCAGCACCTCCCATACTAACCCCACCTGCACCTCCCCGTTGTTGTTGACCTCCAAGTACCTTTTGATGCACCCCCTCACCCTCCCACACACCACCTCATCTGCCAGCAGTCCCACATCCAACCGCCACAGCGGGCGTTGGTCCCTCTCCTCTCCCAACTCCAGTTCCACCCAGTGCGGGGCGTGATCTGAAATGGCTATGGCCGAATACTCAGTTCCCTCCACTTTCGGGATCAGCGCCTTGCCCAGAACAAAAAAATCTATCCGGGAGTAGGCTTTGTGCACGTGGGAGAAAAAAGAAAATTCCCTGGCCAGTGGCCTGGCAAGCTTCCACGGGTCCACTCCCCCCATCTGATCCATAAACCCCCTAAGCACCTTGGCTGCAGCCGGCCTCTTTCCGGTCCTAGATCTGGAGCGATCCAGTGCTGGTTCCAGCACTGTATTAAAATCCCCACCCATTATCAGGCTTCCTTCCTCCAGGTCCGGAATGCGCCCCAACATGCGCTTCATGAATCCAGTATCATCCAGTATACGGGGCGTATACATTTACCAATACCACCCACGTCCTCTGTAAGTTACCGCTCACCATCACATATCGCCCTCCGTTGTCCACTACGATATTCTTGGCCTCAAACGACACCCGCTTCCCCACCAATATTGCCACCCCTCTGTTCTTCGCGTCCAGCCCCGAATGGAATACCTGTCCTACCCACCCCTTTCTTAACCTGACCTGATCCGCCATCTTCAAATGTGTCTCTTGGAGCATGACCACGTCTGCCTTCAGTCCCTTTAAGTGCGCGAACACTCGGGCCCTCTTTACCGGACCATTCAGGCCCCTCACATTCCACGTTATCAACCGGATTGGAGGGGCTCCCACCGCCCCGCCATCTCCTTTTCAAGGCCAGTCCCGTGTCCGCGCCGCCCTCACCCTCCAGTCCCCCAGACGGAGACCCCCGCCCCGACCACCTCTTCTGTGTCCCATTCCCCTTCGGCCAGTGCAGCAGCAACTCCCCCCCGCTCGACCCGTGTCTAGCTTTTTTGCTCCCCCCATAACACTCCCGTAAGTCAGCTGACACCTGCTGACCCCGGCTTCCCCCACCGTCCCGTTGACCTCCCCGTGTAGGAATCTCCCAATCAGTGTGCGTTCTCCCATTCCCCCTCCCGCCTTTCTTCCCTAGCGCGGGAAAAAAATCGCGCGCTTTCCTAGGCCTACCCCGCCCCCTCTGGCGCAGCTCCTGTCGCTGCCTTGTCTCTTTTCCCCCCATCGCCATCCCCCTCTCTACCCCAGCCCGTGTAACATTTCCTGCACGTGATTAACACCCTATACATCAAACATCCCCCCCCCCCCCCCCCCAGCCTCACAAACCCTCAGTTTGAGTCCAACTTTTCGGTTTGAATAAAGGTCCACGCCTCTTCAGGCGTTTCGAAATAATGGTGCTGATCATTGTATGTAACCCACAATCGCGCTGGCTGCAGCATTCCGAATCTCACTCCTTTCCGGTGCAGCACCGCCTTGGCCCGGTTGAAACCCGCTCTCCTCTTTGCAACCTCCGTGCTCCAGTCCGGGTATATTCGGATCTCCGCATTGTCCCACCTCCTGCTCCGCTCTTTCTTGGCCCATTTCAAGACCCTCTCTCTGTCCGTGAAATGGTGAAACCTCACCACAATCGCCCTTGGCGGCTCGTTAGCCTTGGGCCTCCTCGCCAGCACCCGGTGTTGCCCATCCAGCTCCAAAGGCCTCGAAGGGGCCTCTGTGCCCATCATCGACTCGAGCATCGTGCTCGCATATGCCCCGGCATTGGCCCCCTCCACTCCTTCAGGGAGATCCAGGATCCGCAGATTCTTTCTCCTCGACCTGTTCTCCCGGTCTTCGAATCTTCCCGCCCACCTCTTGTGCAGCGCCTCGTGCTCCTCCACTCTCACCGCCAGGCCCAAGATCTTGTCCTCGTTCTCATTGACTTTTTTCTGCACCTCCTGGATCTTTACCTCGTGGGTCTTCTGGGTCATCCCTAGTCCTTCAATCGCCGACAGCATAGGCGCCAGCATCTCCTTCCGCAGCTCCTCGAAGCAGCGCTTGATGAGCTCCGGCCCGCATTCCACTTTATCCCCGGCCGCCGCCATTTTGTTTGAGCTTCTCCCGCTGCTCCAATGCCGCTTTTTTGGCCGTTTCACTTCTGGTCCGGTCCATAAAAGGCGAAGGGGGACCTCTCTCTTCCCTTCCCACACGGAACGTCTTCAAAAAATTCCCGTTGGGGCTCCTCTAAAGAGCCCGAAAGTCCGTAATAGCGGGAGCTACCGAATCGTGCGGCTTAGCTCCACATCGCCGCAACCGGAACCAAGCCAATATAATTTAGTGCTATGCGACATGGGTGGCTTTTATTTAACTGTCACCAGCTGGGTGCTACATGTCTCCCATCAAAAGCTAACCAGGGCTGCCGAAATTGCTTTGATTGCCAAAGTCACCAGCTCTGCGTTTGTCAGTGATGAGATATTTCGGAGGACCAGTCTGGGTCGCTCCTTCTCCCTGTTGTTCTGTGATCTTTTCTGCAAGAAGGGAAAAAAGAGACCACTGACTGAATTTAATGGCATGTGTTCATCCAGTGAATGACGTGCATTTAGGAGAATGACTATGAGGGGGAGACATGACATTACATTAGGTCGAGAGGTGAGTGGTCGAGGGGTGAGTGGGAGTGGTGGATGGATGGTGATGTGAGCAAGTACAGAGAAAGAGGAATTACTGCAAGATAAGTTGGGGTGAGGAGCGATGTGATTCAGTAGACTTGGGAAGGCAGAGTGAGGAGTTGAGGTGATGAGAACAACAGCGTATAGGTGAATGTGTCACGATTCCCACTTTTCCTGACCTGCATAGGTCATTAAAATGCTTAAGTCCATAGAATCCCCACAGTGCAAAAAGAGGCCAGCCAGCCCATCAAGTCTGCACCAACTGTCCGAATAGCACGCCACCCCACAACCCCCAAAGTCTGTTTCAGACTCTGCAACACACCCAAGCAGGTGTCACTGAGGTACAGCTTTAGCTCGCATAGATTCCGTTCTGCCACTCCATTATGTGCTAAGTATCTGGAATGGGACTTGAACCCATAACCTTCTGACCCAGAGACAAGTACTTCCAGTGAGCCAAGGCTGAAATCAAACTTGTCCACGCTGGCTGAGTATAAAGCTTCTGAAAGATGGCAACTCGGACTGGCGTAAAGTTCATAAGATAAGAAGTATGAGCAGAGTAGGCCATTTGGCCCATCGAGCCTGCTCTGCCATTCAATAAGATCATGGCTGATCTGATTGTGGCCTGCTCTCCACTTTCTTGCCTCCTAACCCTTGACTCCCTTGTAGATCAAGAATGTATTCAGTGACACAATCCCCATTGCTCTCTATGGAAGAGAATTTCAAAGACTAATAATGATCCTCTGGGGGAAGAAATTCTTCCTCGGCTCAATTGTGATTTTTAAAACTGTGCTCCCTAGTTCTAGATTTCCCCCGTGAGAGGGAATATCCTCTCAGCATCAAACCCTTTCAAGTCCCTTCAGACTTTTATCTGTTTCTATAAGATCACCTCTTATTCCACTAAACTTCAATGAGTATAGGCCCAACCGGCTCAATTTTTCCTTATAAGAGAACCCTTCATTCCAAGAATGACAGCCAAGTGAATTTTCTCTGAATTGTGTGCAGTGCAAGTATGCAACGTGATCAAAACTACATAGTACTCTAGGTGTGGTCATACCAATGCCCTGGATAGTTGTATCAATACTTCACCAATTTTATGTTCCATCCCTCCTGTAATAAAAGCCAATGTTCCATTTGCCTTCCTAAGGACAGCATGGTAGCACAGTGGTTAGCACAGTTGCTTCACAGCTCCAAGGTCTCAGGTTCGATTCCTGGCTTGGGTCACTGTCTGTGCGGAGTCTGCACGTTCTCCCCGTGTGCATGGGTTTCCTCCAGGTGCTCCCGTTTCCTCCCACAGTCCAAAGATGTGCAGGTTAGGTGGATTGGCCATGGTAAATTGCCCTTAGTGTCCAAAAAGGTTAGGTGGGGTCACTGGGTTACGGGAATAGAGTGGAGGTGTGGGCTTAAATAGGGTGCTCTTTCCAAGGGCTGGTGCAGACTCGATGGGCCGAATGGCCTCCTTCTGCACTGTAAATTCTATGATAATTGTTTGCTGTACCTGAAACCTGACTCTTTGTTATGTTTTCTGAAGTTGTATGAATGACACACCTTCCAGTCCTTCCTGCAAATGGGAATGCTGCGGGTGTAGTTGCATTGAAACCTTCTTGGCTCCAGCCATTGATTATACTTTTTTTAAGTAGGCGAAATATCTTTCTGGTATTCTAATTCCAATGCTCTTCCGCACCAATTGATGCACTAAGGCAGGCTTTTGTCTTGTTCACATAGCCAGCAATTCCTCAAACAATTCGCTAGTCTGTCGCCAGAGGCTTTTTACAGCTTGAGGAGGGTGCCTCAAGCGTGGCTGACTAGGAGTCTCTCCCGCTCTTAACACCAGTCATTGGTGTGTTGGAAGGATTTGCAGGTTGACCGCATTATGCAGGCACCTTTTTTTTAAAATTTAGAGTACCCAATTCTTTTTTCAATTAAGGGGCAATTTAGCGTGGCCAATCCACCTACCTTGTACATCTTTGGGTTGTGGGGGTGAAACCCACGCAGACATGGGGAGAATGTGCAAACTCCACACGGACGGTGACCCAGGGCCGCGGTTCGAACCCAGGTCCTCACTGCCGCAGTCCCAGTGCTAACCACTGCGCCACATGCTGCCCGCACCTTCCTTGACCATCAAATCCTCAGGTGGCCTTGAACCGGGAGCTTCTTGCTCAGAGGCAGGGACACCACCATGCCACAAGACGTTCCTCTGTTGTCTTTTTTGTAAAATATTTTTATTCTCCAGTTTCACATTTTCTCCAGAATTTACACCCCACCCACAAACAGTAAATGGTAACAAATACAAAGTCAATTTCCTTATCAACAACAATGATCCCATCCTCCCACCACCCCAAGCAACGGCCCACCTGACAATATAAAGATCAAATAGAACAAACCCTCCCACGGTGGGACAAACAAAGGAGAAATAAAAGAGAAAGGAATTAGGAATCGCCTATGGTCACCATGAACCTATAGAGTCCCTCCCATCCCCCTCCCTCCAACATTCAATGCCATCCAATCCCCGAAAGAGTACCGTAGATGACACCCATGCATTACAAGCCTCCCCCCTCCCGGCTCCTCCCCTCCACTTCCTCTTACAAAAATCCTCCCCCCAACCTCCGTTCCTTCCCCCCATCTTTCCACCCCGGCTATACTCATCGGGACCTATTCTGCCAGGCTCCAATGGCCGCAGCCACTCCCCCCACCTCACTCCCGTTCACTGGCCGGCTTAAACCGGCCAGCGTGGAGGCCCCCGCCCGGGTCTCTTTCCCCCTTGCCCGGCCCCAGGAAAACCAAGAAATCCCCTTTAGCACACATACCCTGCATACACACCCAAGCTCCAAAGAACCATCATTGCAAGTGAAAGTCCCCTCTCTTCCCTTGTCCAAGTGTATACAACGTTGGCTCATTTAGCACATACACCCGCCGCAGTGAAAAAATAGTTACATGAGGCTACATCAGTACATGACCACTTCTCAATTCAGCCACAGTCCTTCTGCCTTCGCAAACTCCTCTGCTGCTTCCGCCGTTCCAAAATAAAAGTCCTTGGATTTGTAGGTCACCATCAACTTAGCTGGGTATACTATGCCGCACCGCACCTTACTGATGTACAGCGCCTTCTTCACCCGGCTGCAGGCAGCCCGCCTCCTCGCCAGCTCCACCGTAAAGTCCTGATATATACATATACCAGCTCCAGCCCATTGCATCACCTGCTTCTGCTTTGCCCAGCACAGGACCTTCTCCTTCACACTACCTACGAAAACACAGAGTCGCTACTCTTGGCGGCTCACTCTCCTTTGGTACAGGCCTCCACGACCGATGAGCCGGATCCAGTTCATATCGGGAGGGATCATCCCCCTCCCCCAATAGCTTCGCCAACATCGTGGCAAAATACACAGCCGGCCTCGGGCCTTCCACTCCTTCGGGAAGACACACAATCCTCAGATTCTGTCGCCTGGACCTGTTTTCCAAGTCGTCCATTTTGGCTCGCAGACCCTCGTTGATCTCTATCTCCTTTCCCATCGAGGTAAGTTGATCGCTGTTCTGTAAGAATATCTCTTCCACTTCCTTCAGCGCCTCGCCTTGCTCCCGTACCTCCGCCACTGCGTTCAATACCGCCGCCCTCACCGGGGCAATCACCTCCTCCACCAGCACTTTCAATACCGCCCCCATCTCCTTCCTCATCGCCTCCATGTGTTTTGTGAACTGCCTTTCGAGTTCCGCTGTCATCACTTTAGTCATTTCTTCAGCCGTGGGCAATGCGGCCTCCCCGGTGCCCCAGCCTCCACTTTTCTTGCCGCCCCCACGGTGACCTTTCCACTCCCCGACGGACTTTCAGCTGTTTTTTTCACGACCGTTTCTTTACTTATTCTCAACATCTTGCTTCACTGTGCCTTCTCCCTGCTTTTGCCGCCTCTGTTACCCCTGGGACCGAGCATGAGACCCCGAAAATGCCGTTCCTGATCGGGAGCCCTCCAATGTGCGGCTGCCTCCCGCCCGCCGTCACCGGAAGTCCGTTCTTCTGTTGTCTTGGTGCACTGTACCTTTCCAAAATGGAGAATGACCTTTTACTGAGTGGGCAGGTTACGATTTTTTGGTACATTACTATTTCTCTGTTTCTTCTTTCTATGAATGTAATTGCTGCTTAAATTGAGCAACAAGGGTTCTTTTGTCTTTACAAACACAAAACAAATGTGTGCACCCAATGTCTCATATCTTTTACATAGTGGAGTAGCCCTATAAATTGCTCAGTTCTGTTGGAGAGCCCCTTGATACTAATTTACATTGTATGGTAGAACGCAGATAATCAAACATAATAAACTGACACTTACACCAAAGTGCTGTATTGGCTGTGTGATTTAGCTCTATTCAAACCACCCTGGTACCTGTGCACTTTGCTAATTGCATCATAGATTTCCTCTTGATGAACACAAGCCAAATTAACACCAGGGCATTAATGTACCTGTGCGCTATTATCATTTGTACAGGCAACACAGCCAGAACCCCATGCGTTTAGCTACACAAACATTATTGTTAAATGATTGGCTGTTTGCAATTGTTGACAGATTGCAGCCTTATGGGAGCCCGAGGATGAAACCAATCAGGAAGTTAATGAGGAGAAAAATTACCACCATGCCTGCTCCATAATTACATTTATGCCGGGCAAGAATAAGAGGTGTGGGTGGATTTGAACTCAGCTGTTATTTGTAAAGGTTAGGTGGGTCAAGAACCCTTCAATTGGTCCATGTATCTTCCGTGGCTGGTAATCCGATAGGTTATTAAGGCCCAGGAATATCGTGGCTTGGCTACTCTCAATTCTAATGTTTTTATTGTGGTATTGTTGCAGTTAGAGCTAACACACAAAATTAGGCAAAAATGTCAAGCTACTGGGGCAATTTGTATAGTTTGCTTTGTTTGACAGCTACAGTAAAATTCTCTTGCATTTAATGAAATCACATTATAAAAGAGAACAGAAGAACCCAGTTGGGATTATTGTCAATTTTGATTCACCTGCTGTGCTAAGAAATTTGAGCAATGTGATATTCCTTTGTTTAAATTAAGATTGGAATTTGCTAATGTAATACCAGAGAAAGTGGCCAGTAAGCGATACATTAGTAATACACTCTTTCTTCTGCCTGTTCTGTCAGTTTTCTCCGACTCACCCTCCCCCACTTCCACCTTTTGAAAACATTGGGGGAGGAATTCAACTTGCATCAAAGAACAAAGAACAAAGAAAAGTACAGCACAGGAACAGGCCCTTCGGCCCTCCAAGCCAGTGCCGACCATGCTGCCCGACTAAACTACAATCTTCTACACTTCCTGGGTCCGTATCCCTCTATTCCCATCCTATTCATGTATTTGTCAAGATGCCCCTTAAATGTCACTATCGTCCCTGCTTCCACCACCTCCTCCGGCAGCGAGTTCCAGGCACCCACTATCTGTGTAAAAAAACTTGCCTCGTACATCTACTCTAAACCTTGCCCCTCGCACCTTAAACCTATGCCCCCTAGTAATCGACCCCTCTACCCTGGGAAAAAGTCTCTGACTATCCACTCTCTATGCCCCTCATCATTTTGTAGACCTCTATCAGGTCGCCCCTCAACCTCCATCGTTCCAGTGAGAACAAACCAAGTTTATTCAACCGCTCCTCATAGCTAATGCCCTCCATACCAGGCAACATCCTGGTAAATCTCTTCTGCACCCTCTCTAAAGCCTCCACATCCTTCTGGTAGTGTGGCGACCAGAATTGAACACTATACTCCAAGTGTGGCCTAACTAAGGTTCTATACAGCTGTAACATGACTTGCCAATTCTTATACTCAATGCCCCGGCCAATGAAGGCAAGCATGCCGTATGCATTCTTGACTACCTTCTCCACCTGTGTTGCCCCTTTCAGTGACCTGTGGACCTGTACACCTAGATCTCTCTGACTGACCTGTGGACCTGTACACCTAGATCTCTCTGACGTTTGCAGTACAAAATGGGTAAGACGCCAGCGAGAGGCCTGAGCCGGTTTCAGCATTGGACCACAGGTGAATAAAACAGGCGAGATGTGGATGCCAATCATGCATTCTGATGTAGCTTGCCGGTCTGGGTCTTTGCATTTGCGACTGACTCTAATGTCGAATTAGCCCGCAAGTAACGTTAGGGAAGGGTCCGTGTCTGGGCTGCAAGGCCTGAGGCACATTGTTGGAGTGGGATAAGACAATGTGTAGAGGGCCAAGATCAGTGCAGCAACAATCCCCTTCTGCTCTTCCTGGCTTCACAGAAATACAACTTCTAAAAGATTTGCTGCTGTTTTTAACAACAGTACCATTTAGCAGTGCTGGTTAAGATGGCTGAACCAGAATGATTTGGCGCAGGAGGCATGGCACAAGCTTCACCCACTTATACGCCAACTTCCTTTGGGATTATCCAACCAGTTTTCGGATCTCCATTTGCATATGCAAGGTACATGGCACCTGCTTGAGGCAGGTCTCGCACAAATAAAAGTTACCAGTTTCCTATTTGGAAGCTGGAATCATTCCAGGGAGAGCTGGTGTGGGAGTTTGCAAACAAGAACTCTCATCCCAGATGACAATGATGCACAAGAACTGCCGAGTAGCAGAAATGTGAGTGAACTTTCTTGTAATGAGTTTTTGGAATTCTTAGTGTAAGGGCATTAGTGCTTTGAAGTGGAATGATTTCAAGAATCATACACTCAGGTTGTGTAGTGCACTGTTGGATGCAGAGAGCTGTCCCCACTCTGCCCATCGAAACATCATCACCCCAACACCAGAAGAGTAAGGTAAGGTAAAGTCACCATCGTCCCAGATGACCATAAGCTGCTTTCCCCTTTGTGGGGAAGGCTGATTGGTAGTGCTTTATGCTGAGGATCACCACACCTCAGGTGAGGGGCAAGGTTGAAAAGGAGGGCCTTCCTGAATAACCTCAGAAGAACACCATGCACAGCAGCATATTCTTCATTTCTCACTTCCAGCTTTACCATGACCTGGGAGTGAGAATCCAAATATACTATATAATTAGTAGCAGTTTTCTGATGTAGATGGGTTGAAGGTGGCCAAACCTATTTCATAGAGGACTACTACCAGCAATATTTTTGTCCCAAAGGTTGTACTCTATTATAGTCAGTATTCCTCTGGAAGTGAAAGGACCAGTACCGAACACACTGAATACCCGCACGGTGGCACAGTGATTAGCACTGCCTCACAGCTCCAGGGTCCCAGGTTCATAGAATCCCTACAGTGTGGAAGGAGGCCATTCGGCTCATTGAGTCTACACCAACCGTCTGAAAGAGCACTCTAACTTAGGCCCACTCCACCACCGCATTCCCGTAACCCCATAACCCCACTTAACCTTTGGACACTGTGGGAGGAAACCGGAGCACCTGGAGGAATCCCAAGCAAACATGGGGAGTACAAACTCCACACAGACAGTCATCCGAGACCAGAATTGAACTCGGGCCCCTGGCACTGTGAGGCAGCAGTGCTAGCCACCGTGCCGCACTCAATTCTGGCATCAGGTTACTGTGTGGAGTTTGCACGTTCTCCCGTGTCTGCGTGGGTTTCCTCCGGGTGCACCAGTTTCCTCCCACAGTCCAAAGATGCGCAGGCTAGGTGGATTGGCCATGCTAAATTGCTCCTTAGTGTCCAAAAGGTTAGGTTGAGTTACGGGGATGGGGTGGAGGCATGGGCTTTGGGGGCTCTTTCCAAGAGCCGGTGCAGACTTGATGGGCCCAATGGCCTCCTGATTTGTAAATTCTATGAAATATGAATGAGCAACAGTTTCGATTCATCTAAAGATTTGTGCTGATTACGTTTAATTATTTCAAATGTTTCCCTAAACCGAATTGTAATGACAATTGAAAGCGAAATGTTTTTTTGATCCTTTCTCACTAATGGAATTAAGTGAGGTGCCCCAATGCTGGTCATCATCACTGGAGGTTGCTGTATAATATAATTTGTGTCCTTTAAATCTGGTGTCCCTGGATTCTATAATGCCTGTGAAGGGATAAGGGGAGCATGTCAAGATAGTGAGATTTGTCAGTCATCAAAATTCTGTATTGATCTGTTTATCAGTTTTATTAATGTTATAAAAATGTCACTACTGCTACCCTAAATTAAAAATGTTCAGAAATCAAAAGGAAGATGATGTGGGCAGAAAATGATTAGGATTTTTTAAGGAGTGAATCCTTACTGAGAGTCAGCAGAGAGTAGATGCATCCTGGCCTCGCCAGTCTGATCTTCCATCTCACCCTAGGGTCATCTCTTAGCCTCTTCCAGTCCTCCCATTGCCCTCCTGTGATGTACACTGGTGCTAACTACTCAACAAGCTGAAGGCAGCTGTCAGTCGGACATTGATGATAAAAAGATCATAGAAAGGTTACAGTGCTGAAAGATACCATCCAGCCCATTGTGTCTGTGCCAGCCAAAAAGGAGAAAAAAGAAACTAGTCGCTCATTTTAATCCACCTTTCAAGCATCTGGTTCATGGCCTTGCAGGTTACAGCACTTCAGATGCAGAAACAGATCATTTTTAAATGAGTGGAGCATTTCAGCCTCAACCGTCTAGACATTGAATTCCAGACACCCACCACCCTTTGGGTGAAAATGTTTTTCCTTGTGACTCCTCTAAATCTTCTATCAGTCACCTTTAAACTATGCCCCCTGGTCATTGACCCCTCAGCTCAGGGAAAACGCGTCTTTCCTGTCTACCTTATCTAGGCCCTTCATAACTTTGTACACTTCGATTAAGTCACCCATTGTCCTCCTCTGTTCTAAGACAATCAACTCTCGCCTATTCAATCTCTCCTCATAGCTGCAATTTACAAGCACTTTCAGCATTCTTGTAAATCTCCTCTGTACTATCCAGAGCAATTATGTCCTTCCTATAATGTGGTGACCAGAACTGCATGCAGAACTCCAGCTGTGGCCTAACCAATGCCTTATACAGTTCCGTCATTACATTCCTGCTTTTGTATTCAATAATTTGTCCAATAAAGGAAAGCATTCCATATGCTTTCTTGACCATCTGTCATTCCATCTTCAATAACCTGTGGAACTCTCATGAGCACGGATTCAGAGATGCAAATGAGACCAGAGAATGTGAGGCAGGCTAAGAAATGGCAAGGTAATACTGAGGAATGTTATTGCTCTGTGACACTGTATCACTTTGCCATTTGTTCAGTTGGTTGTGACATGGCAAAACGCATAACAGCCTGGATCTGACATATATGTCTATCTTCCTGCTATCTTGCCTAGGGAATTGTCCATATTGTAAAGCTGAGCAAATTTCTGAGGCCTGTCCCCGCTTGCATAATTGTCCGTGGTAACCATACTGTGGTGTGGACAGCGTATTATTGGGGTCAGTTGGCGTAACTCGCCCAATTGACCCGTAAATATTTATTTAGATATAGTGGGTGAGCTGCTGATTTTCACGTTGCCGACCTACCATGTTATGGGGTGGGGGAGTGAGTTTTGAGGTGGGTTGGAAGATGGTGGCTTGGCACCCGCTAAAAGCCTGCCCGTCGGTGGCTTATAAAATGCAGCCCTACAACTGTACATAGCAGGTTTAATTTGCAGTAAGCCGTATATTAACCAGGGGCTGGATTATCTGTGTGGGACACCAGGGCTGCGGTCGAATCAGAACGTGACGAGTCTGGTAAACCTTGCGACAGGCCTCCCGTGAGAATTATGGTGCTTGGAACACCTTGCAAGATCTAAGGAGATACCGCGATTTGGATCTTGCCCTCACTGGGCAGAATCCAGATTTGCATTTTCAAGTGAGCAGTTAGCCGGAATCTACCAAGGCACAGAAATGAGCGCCTGAGCCTGGGAGACCTTGACATGGCACCGTTTAGCACTGGTTTCCAAAAACACGGACCAGGCGTAATTGAGTGGGGTCTCCAAGGCGATTGGAAGCCCCTGGGTGGTTGGGCTCTGGGCAGCTGGAGCTGCTTATAATGCTTCACTCGCCACACAGTCATTCCAGCCACAAAGATGGTTCAGAGAAAACCTGCGCCCCGATTTCGGGAGTCTGAAGTGGACCAACTGCTTGATTCCAATGACGGGAGGAGGGACACCCTCTTCCCCATGGTTGGCTGCAGACTCAAGCCTGCCCTCCTGAACATGCCCTAGGAGGAGGTGGCAGGGGCTGCCAGCCTCACCAGGAGGCGAACCTGAAGGGCGGGTGTGTCTGGCGAGGGCTCAGCTCTGCAAGGAACGGTGTGCCAGCGAGGGATCCAAAGGCACTGCGCAGGTGCCCATTGGTTGGAGTGAGCTCTACTAATCGCCTGCTTCCTCTGCAGTGACGCAGTATTTCTGAGGAGTGCACTGAAGAGTGCCAACAACCGGTGGGCCAGTGATTGAGAATGGTCACGCCCATCCCCTTGACAATACTGCTGGGGTATTTGGGTTTTCCAGGAGTGACGGCCTGGGTGGGCTCCCACATCACCAGATGCTCTGAACATTTACAGGACACAGTGAACAGTAGTGTGAACAGCCAGGAGTCTGTAAGTAGCACCAAAGGGGTGCGTAAATCACACACTGCAGCAATGGCGGTCTGAGCCAGGCCACTCCGATCCCGAGGGGGACACCCTGAATCCACAGACTTCGCACCAAGTTGTTGCCTGCTACTCCCCCCGTCTCAAGCAGCCACCCTCCAGCAAGCCCAACATGTTTTGAGAGTCTATTTTTTAGAGTTTTTTTACCCTCTCTCTCACCCTCAATGCCCATGGCCCGCATATAAACACTTCCACCAATTCACGCCCGAGTGACTTCTGCCTGAGAGGGATGGAGCATCGTGAGGGGTGAGACATGCAGTGTCCAACCTGCGAGTGAGAGTTAAATCCATGCAAATTATGGTTTTGCATGGGCCTGCTGGTGGGGTGTACAAAGTTCACTGACTGCCAGCAGGGGACCAGAGCATGGCGTTGGAATAGATGCTGGGCATAAATCGCAATATTTCCATTGTGTGCTATTCACTGCCCAATTGTAGTTCTTGTGCCAGTGGCGGGAAGCGGAGAATTCAGCCCCAGATTTTGTATAATTTTCATTTTAATTGAAGTAGTCAATATTGAATCAATGCATTCAAAACGTCAGCTATCATTCGATATACTACCTTGAACTCAAGTTTACAAACCCATATGTCTTGGAAAAAAGAAAGAATAAATACTCCAAGAAACCTAGCAATTGCAATAGAAAGTACCTGTCCTTCTGGCCAGTGACCAGATTGGTTGACAATGACTGGAAAAATATATCTTCTGCCTCCATCCCAGACTCCCTGTCCCTTCTCAATAAAGGAGGAAGTGTACTGGTGATAAACATAATTTTATCAGAAAAGGGATTACCTCGGAATTACCAACAATCGTTTTCTAATACAAAGTGTTAGCTCCCCCCATCCCGCAAATCTGTTAACTCTGGGCTTTCACCTCACCAAAGTGTGTTTTGAAAAATCTATTTTCGCCATATTTAGGTGAAGGTCTTCTGGCATAAAAATGTTAGTTCTGGGGAATGGAACATTTTTACAATTCAGGCCTTTATTGTCAGCACCAAACATTCCAAGACCAAGGTATCCCACAACCAGTTTATAGAAAGTTTCGAACAATAATGTGCCATAACCCAAACCACAGAAGAGCATTCCTTAAATGTCAGTTTCCCCACAGGCAATCATCCTGTGGTCTCTCTGATTGAGATTTACTGTTTTATTTACTGTTAGTTTTATGCAGCTGGTTCATATGCAGTCCATTAATCAGACTAAGATTGCCCAAAGTCATTCCACAGAAGACAGCTTTAGCTAGAAGTTAGGGGATACTTTCATCCCATTTGTCCGGAGTAGATTTCACTATAGACCACAGATGTAAAAGGAAGGAATTTGCTAACCCGCTGCTTCACCAAGAATATCTTGATTTATAGATTTTATTTAAAAACATGTAACTTAGTGGACGGACACTGTGTACATCTGAATTACATGGGGGGTTAATGCTATGTTTTCATGAAGTACCAGTGACATGTAAAATATTAAACCATGTTTTTACTATTTGTTTCATTGCAGTATTTTCACCTTCCAGTAGTCAGGACTCAGGTTTGATCTCTCTGTCCAGCAGTTCCCCTGTCAGCACCGGAAGCATTAAACAAGAGTGTGAATCTGTCACCGAGTCTGGCACCTTCTCTGTCGATTCCATTATTGAGAACGCAGAGTGAGTAATGAGAGTGATGTTTAAACTGCTGCATCATACAAAGCATGAATCTGAATAGAGTATTTTAGCCTCTGCTAAAATGGAGAAAAACTGTTTTTGTTGTATTTCTTACACTGTTGTTGAATAGTTTCAAAAACTACAGTTCAATAAATAATGCCACAGCAATTAATTACTAACCCTTTGCCACCCTGACTGAAAGCATTACTTGATAGAATAAAAATAAAATGTACTATAATGTGTTTTCTGCCAGGCTGCATACACAGTTCTTCCGCTCTGAATTAACAGATTCATTTTTTCCCCCGCATCATGTGTACACATGGGCAGTCCATTTAGTTGTTGAACAATGGGCTGATTTTCAACTGTCTGGTCATAACAGATTTTGTGGTCTTTTTTGAACTGCAATTTGCATTTGCTAGACTTGGACTGAAAGCTTTTCATAGGCTCACAGATTGCACATTTTATTTTGTAATCGAAGGTTATGTAGAATTAATCTTGTCAAAAGAAATCACTGTAAAATTAGCAAGAACTGATCACTAAAGTCAATGACTTTGTATCAGGATTTGTTGTCTCTTCGGTAAGCACGGGTCAACCGAATTGGTTTGAAACCCAAGTATATATCCACAACCCTAGATCTGTACTACATGTCATTCAGGTTTTCTTCCTGATCTTTCTCAGGGCAAGATTGAAGTTGGATATTGAGATTTGATCTGTTTTTTTATTAAGTTCATGCATAACCCATGAAATTTGCTATTTTTCATCTAGCCGACCATGTGGTTGAAATTCCATTGTGCAATATTAGTAGCACATACACATGAATTTCCCCTGTTCTGCTATTTCAGTTGCATCAACCCATTTATAAAAAAGAAATGTTTCTGCTAAATTGGCAAACATATTTTGTACAAACATGTTCACGACTAATCAAACGAAGCAAATTCCCCTTATTAAACCAGAAAAAAAAAGTGAAAACGTGTTCTAGTCTTGATACTCAGGAGTGGTGGGTATTTCTACCTTAATTAATAACACAATCTAGTAAAATCTTTTAGACTGCAGATAAAAATAACAAACATCTAGATTCATGTCACAGTTTATTTCTGTTGGTTCCCAATATAAATTACTTCTTGAAAAAAATTAAAGACTCAAAACTCCAACCGTGTTTGAGGTTTGCAACCCATGAATAATCCTCTTACTTACCTCCACATGTCCCCCAGTGGTACTGGATTTTTTTTCAATAATAAGTCATTCACATTTTGTAAATTAGGCACTGACGATGTGAATGTGAATTTTTACATAAACGAAAATCACAAGTTATGGATGTTCTTATATCATGAACTTCTTGAAAATCAGACCCAGAATTTGTTTAACACAGTTTTTTCTCCTGTACCCCGAGTAATCATTAAACAGAACTACAGAGTTCAAAATGTCAGAACAGTACTTAAGACCTTTGTATGCAACCTAAAATGCTTGTAAAATAAGTTGAATATGTATAGTATTGTATTTCATATAATAACTGTGACACAGTCAAAAGCAAACGCTGAAGGCATTGATACTTTGTCCTCATCAGGCTTTTATCGCACACTAGTCTAGGGTGGCAAGTGAAAATTAAGTATATTTTGCAGCGTTGACATATAGTGGGTCATTTTAATAATACATTTTTGTCTGTAAGTAACTTTCAACTTTAATGTCTGCAGGGTTTTTCTGCATTTGGTTTGATGCATGTGCAATTATTGTTAATTTTATTTTTATTTATTTGCATATATATATATGTGTGTGTGTGTGTTTGTGCGTATGAAATTTTTCCACCAGAATGTAGAAAAGATGTAACTGTTTGGTTACACCTCAGCAAATTCAGAACAAATTGGCACAGGGCGGCCATTTGTTTTGTGTCTTAAATTTAAGACCGATGCTTGTATTAAATGAAAACAACTCAGTCTGGGAAAGAGCTCAATCTCTGCGTTATATGTGTTATCAGCACTGACAAAACGTTACATGGGCAGGGGATGACTTTCTGCAGAGGCCCTCCACCCATCTCCGATGTAGGTCCGGATTAACAACACTTATCCAGGGTGAATAAGGCATGTCCATCAATGTTTCAGCAAATGATTGCAGACCGTCCCCGTCCCCCCCATCGAAATTCATTTTGTGTTTTCCCACCTTTGCGTTCAATTATTTTTCTCTTTCATCTTTGGATTTGTTGAAGTTATTTTTCTTTAGTGTAGCAAACCCATCTGACTGGCCTTTCCCGTTGGTTATCTGCGAAGGAGATGTAAAAGGGGAAGAAAATACAATCTCTGGTGGCCAGTTCCTAAGAAATAGAAGCCCTAGTAGATCATTGCTGCTCCATTTCTAATTCTTAGACTTCTTAGTGGAGGGTTGGTTTTCTCACCTCATTAGAGGCTGATTTGGCAGATCGTTATCTGTGGAGTTGTAGTATGAACCATTCTAACACTAAAAGGGCCTGTCCAAAGTATAGCTTCTTTGAATCTGATGCATGTGCTGCTGTTGTAATATCAGTATGAAGATGTTTCAATTTGGACCCATCCTGTAATTGTAGAGCACAAAAAGTGACATCACCCTCGATTGCTGCTGGCGAGGACGGCGATTTTGGCGCTCAGCCAAATCTCCCATTCACTGCAGCAGGACCGGAGAATCCCGCTGCCGTGAACAGACGGAGAATCCAGCCCATTGAAGCAAAATGGGAGGGGGTGTCTCATTCCGCTTGACTTCAGAGTCACTTCAATCCTTAACGCTGCTTTCTACTACAAATGTTTAGTAGTGACATGAAAGCTGGAATCAGGCAAAGCATACTGATGCTAATTTGAGTACACACAAATTGTTCCCTTTTCTGGCTTTATTTTTTTGCTCATTAAAATAACTCACTATATGACCGTGATTATTTTTATATAGGGGATTGGAAAACGTTATAAGCAGAAAAATCTTTTTAAAAATGGCTTATTTGTGAAAGTGTTACTGTTAAGGCATGAATTTTTAGGGTTAAACTGGTAAAACCAGACCATATTCTTCTTCAGTCCCTCTTTGCAAAAGGCAGAAATAATTGCACATTGTTGCCAAGTCTTAAAACCATGCACTCAAAATGATGAATCACTTTTAACTGTTGAAAATTGGTGAACATTTCTTCTGATCATTGTGTTAGTAACATTGTAAACGGAGCAGGATGATTTTGTGTATTAATTAAAAGTGTTCTAAAGGAGCATATTTATGATTTTACTGGAAGTATGAATAAGACTAAATCTTCTTGCTGAGTTTACAATACCTCTTAACATATATCACCCAGAGGAGGTCTTCCCAATTCCCAAAGTTTGCTCTGATGACGATCAGATTGATGATTGACAAAAAAGGACGCTGTGATTCTGATTTCCTATTTGCAAGCCTTTAATGAAAGAAGTGTAATTAAAAGAGTCATTTCACCAACTTGTTCCGCATAGTGGGCAGAAGTTTCAGTGTTAGTAGGGGTGTAAAAATACCGGTTCAACTGACATTAAACTGCACTCAATTTGCCGTTAACTCGAGGTGGTGGGGAAGAACGGAAAGCCCATCTAGTATCACGCATTTACACCCCCACTGAAGTTGCAAGTTCTGGCGAATGTCTCCAGTGAATCTCAAACTCGACATTTTGAACATTTTATATTTTCACCCAATTTTATATATGGATTTCACATAAATGATTTCCTGACTTCCTCTCATTAAAAAAACCTTGAAGAAATCATGCCTTACTTACTGTTACTAAACAGTAATCATTTTTGCTGATGTTGTTTACATTAATGCATTTACCAAGTGTTTTTGAACAATTTGGTTCTGTGTTGTAAGTTTTTGTCCTTTTATAGAATATCTGTGATAACATGATTGTAAGCATCAAGGACATATACAGTCGCTACTGACGTAATGTCGGATGAAATTTTTGAATTGAATTGAATTTCTTGGCAGATATATATTTGATGCTGGATAGAAAAAAAGAAATTACTTGTATTTTCTTTGCTTTCTGCATTAAAAATGTCTCTTTGATTTCACCACATCCATTGTAATCAATAACTTGGCCATCTTGTTTTTTTATTAAATGCACTTACTCTTAATTTCATCCACCAGTGGTTTTAGGGAGAATAATGTTGAGTTACCTATATAGGTCTGACATTATAAATCACTTCTTGAGACCAAATTGTATGGTAGTATCGATTGATCCTGATATATCACAGAAATTTACTGTCACTTCTGTTTTCAATTAAAGATACAATCAGTCAGATAATGACTTAATTGGATTTCACAGAAGATTGAGTTTTATTACCCTGTGGTTTACGAGTTTAGTTAAGAAAGACCATTTCATCACACTTGTCAGGCTGCAGTAAGAGTGTGTGCCCTGGCCCTGTAGTAACAAGCTTCAATGGTAGAAAAGCCAAGATAGGAGCCGTTGGTGGGTGTTCGTTCCATACCTGTCTGTTGCAATATCATATTAAAATCAATAAAACACATTTTGAACAATCAAAATGGCCAGTACTTTGTTGCACTTTAATGTTATGTTTCAAACATATTGTAAGTAAATGATAGATCCCTCCTGAGGCAAAATGAAATGAACAAGACAGTGCTCATTACTAGTGAATAATTCATAGTAAAAATCAAATCTCCAGCAACAATTTAAGAAATCATAAACATGGTTCAGTAATGTTAATTACTGCAGATGATTATGCAAGGGAATAAACCTTCAGGTATCAATTTATTGTCATGATTCTCTTGACTAATTCCTGGGAAATGTGATACTGTTACTAAAGTAACGATGCATTTTGAAAAGGTATCGCTGTTATTGAGGTGTCACAATTTTATTCAGTGACAAAAAGAATATGGTTAAATTCAAGGAAAAGGTCATGGAGTTTTATACATTTACAGAGGATTAAGAGATTATCAGGAATTCGTTCTGATTTTAGCTTTGGAGAAACACATGGAAATTTCAAAATGAACCATGTGGCACAGAACAATATTTCCATTGTCTAGTATTGTGATAATTTGTAACGGTTGAGAATTGTTCATTTCTTCTGTATTAAGTCATTACCTTCAGATGCAGAGAAAGTACTCAGAATACAAAAAGAAAATGAGATGAAGTGATTACCTCAAAATAAATGCACGATGGTAACCAGACATAGGGGTTCAGGAGATGGCATAAGCTGCAGCTTGTAACTTATTGCTGACGTCTGAAATCAATGGTATACCACCTTGAAATTACTCTTGTATACATTGGCTTCACTTTGTATTGTTCTGTTCCGGTAACAATGCTAACTATTGGAATGTTGTGTGATGACCCTCCTAGAAAGAGGATTGATGATTGACATCTTCATTGAATGTTTATTCTGAAGAAGCTTGCAGCAGGTAACTGGAAAATATTCCCTCATTCATGAACCTCAACCAACGACGGGGTGGATCAGGTGGTAAAAGGGAGAAGATTTCCAACAAAATTCCAGCAATATAGAATCACAAAATAATACACCATAGAAGGAGACCCATTGGCCCATTGAGTCTCTTTTGAAGAGCAATTCAGTTGGTCCACATTCCCACTCTTTTCTACATCCTTCCAGTTTTTATCCAATAGAATTTTAAAGATTGAATCTGTATCCACCACTCTCAGGCAGTGCATTCCAAATTCCAACCACTTGTGTAAAATCGTTTTTCTCACCTTTACCTCATTTCTATCTCATTCCTACTTCCCTACAGTTCTGAAGAAGAGCCGTATTCAGGGCAGCACGGTGGCGCAGTGGTAGCACTGCAGTCTCACGGCGCCGAGGTCCCAGGTTTGATCCCGGCTCTGGATCACTGTTCGTGTGGAGTTTGCACATTCTCCCTGTGTTTGCGTGGGTTTCGCCCCCACAACCCAAAGATGTGCAAGGTAGGTGGATTGAAGATGCTAAATTGTCCCTTAATTGGAAAAAATGAATTGGGTACTCTAAATTTAAAAAAAAAATTTTAAAGAGCCATATTCAACTCGAACCATTAACTCTTTGTCGCCACACATGCAAACAGCTTCTCTTTATTTACTGCATCTAAACCTTTCATGAATTTTCAACATTTACCAAATTTCCTATTTGTCTTTACTGCTCTTAAGAATAACTTAGTTTCTCTAGTCCGTCGACTAACTAATTGGAACCATGTTGGAACAAAATCTGTTTTGTTACTGCAATGGCAAATCCAGTAATACCAATCATACCTGGCTAAAGGGTTTGCACTGCATCAAGTGTCCTTGAGAGTAAATGCAATTTTTTTTCAGATTGTGGGACAAATGCTTGAGTCAACTTTCCTAATGTTCCTGAAGCTGACTGATACTGGCATTACAGGTGACCTGACTCCTTTTGGTTGCAGACTCTTGGAGTACTTGGAAAGAAAATAGATAAATTTGATGGCCTAACAAATTAAAATTAAATGAAATACCTTCCATGCTAACCTATATCTTTCGACCCACCCTCAGCGCATCTGAAAACATTTTGTGCCAACCTGTGCCCCTCTATCCAGTTCCTTGGATCCTCCATATTAACCTATGCCCTTCCACCCACCCCATGGCCATTTATAAGTTGCACTGCAACTCTAACCCTATTACCTGTTGCCATTGTGTGGATCGTTCATGTACTCATCTGACATTCTTATGCAGATGCAGCAATATTGGCAAGTAGGGACTCATCAAAACACCTCCAAAAACACCCCACAATGCTTTGACATTTTGCAACAGCAGAGGTTGCTCAAATGACTTGTCTTGAAGTACTGCAAGTGGTGTGCCCTCTTGCAGATTGATGCTTCTTTGTTGAATGATGTATAAATGTATTGCCTGGACCTGCATGCTCCAAATTTGGAAGACCAGTGTCAAGTAAGTTGATTGAACAGTATAACGTCAAATGGTATCCCATTGCTTGCTTCAGGCCCACGTGGCGGTGCCCACATGGGGAGCAGCTGATGATCCAGCACACATATTTAGGAGGGAGGAGGGTGTAAAGTTCCCATAATGTTGCCATGAGTGGCACTAAGAAGATGGAATTTTGTGTCTGCAGTCTAAACCTGTAAGTGTAGGTTACAAAATTAATTTCTCTTAAATTCATTCATGGGATATGAGCGTTATTGGCAAGGTTTCCATTTGATGCCCATCACCAATTGTTCTTGATTGCCAAATCATGTAGAGAAAGTGAAATAGAGCAAAAGGAATGATGGAAATAAGAGGCCAAAATAAAAAGTAAATACATCGATTTCCAACAGTAATTAAAATCTGTAAAATTAAAAGTAAACAACCAGAGTGGTTGTTTGGTAGTAATTAAGATTTATCACCAAGGTTCCTTCTAACATCTGTTTGCCTATGCACGGCTGTCTTGTTGCACTGTCATGCATGTGCACATCTTAATGTGACCATTGCTCACACAAAGCCTCTTCTCAATTCCTGCATGGCAGATCAGTTTAGAGGAAGCATTGCTATCACGGTAGTTAAGTTCACATGCACTTGGATTGGATAAACTAGAATATTTTCTGCAGTGTTTGTTGGGTATCCTAACACAATTCATAGCGCAGATGGAAAATTGAGCAAGTAATCTAGGCTGATACATAAGTGACTGAGGGAATGCTGCACAGCAGTAGGTGCAATCCTGCAGATGAGATGTTCAACTGTGATCTCTTCTGCCCTCACAGGTGGATATTTGAAAAAGAGTTGGAAATTCATAAGAGTTGCCATTCTATAATGGCACTTTAAAAAAATGTTCTTCCTGCACCTAGAGACGTACGCCTGTTTCTGCAGCTAATTTTTCCCAAAACAGGTTGCTAGGCTATCAGTATACCTGGGGCACCACTCCACGTTAACCATGGCTGACCAGGAGACTCCCACCCATACCATACACTCTCAGCATATTGGAAACATTTACAAGTTTAGAATTAAACTGACTGGGCACGATTTACCGACCATGTTGCGCCCGGCTTGGTGACATGACAAGACTGTTGAATCTCGCGAGAGGTGCGACGCTCGAGACATATGAGATTCATCTGAACCTCGTAAAACATCACGATTTGGATATGTAAATATACATATTTGTCAACATACATATTTAAATGAGCCAGTGACATGGTGCCAGATGCTCGGGAGGCACTGCCTGAGAGGGGTTGAAGAGCAGGTATGAAGGGGCCTCATAAAGATTGGGGGGGCCTGAAAAGTTCCCGCCCTCTCCACGGGCCTGTTTCACAATATTAAATGGCGCCGTGATTGGTAATTCCTCCTGAGGGAGGCACAGCATCGCGGGGAGCCTGGAAATTGCCGGGTCAGACCCATGATAAACCAACAGCGTTCACAATTTGCGTGCCCATGTCAGCGTGCGGAGTGGAATGCATTCATGCTTCAGTTAAGGCACCAGAGCATGGCATTCCATCGGGTGCCCGGAGGTGGCCTCTATTTTCGGTTGATGCACAGTTTTTTGCCCAATCACATTTCCCGATTACAGCGTCACTGGACAGAGAATCCAGCCTTCTCCCCCAGACCCAAAAGTATGACTGTGGTTGACCAGTGGTGTGGATCTCACCCAAAAAGCTGGTTGGAAACACCCTGCCAAGCTCACCCAAAATTACACTTGGGCGCGATCAAATAGCTTCTCTGTACCCAACTCGGCATTTAAAAATGGCACCTCAATTTCTTCCTGCACTGACCAGCTGAACTCGTCAGTGGAGAAAAGGGTAAGTGCGGCCTCAGAAAGGTGTTCCTTGCTGAGGCCAAAAAAAAGAGTCCCATTTCATAGGGGGTTATTCGCAGCACCGTGGCCCCAATGCAAGTCTCTGTTTTTTGCCGTTAAATTGCATCCTTAGAATTTTTCTGGGTGAATTGCGCCCACTTTTATGAACACATCTTCCTAGACAATTCGGCCTGGACTTGAATCCAGTGCTTCTGGCTCAGAAGCCGGGACACACCACAAGATTTATAGGAAATATTCATTGTGTCCATAAGACATAGGAGCAGAATTAGGCCACTTGGCTCATCGAGTTTGCTCCTCCATTCAATCATGGCTGATATTTTCTCATCCCCATTCTCCTGCCTTCTCCCCATAACCCCTGATTCTCATAGCCATTATTTATCTATTGACCAATACCCTAAAGAGATGATCTGGTTATTTATCATATTGTTGTTTGTGGAACTATGCTATGTGAATATTGACAGCCATGTTTCCTACATTACAGCAACGATCATGGGTGGAGACTCATCCACTTGAAGAATAACCACTGGCAGATTCATTCCTGTGTTCCGACAATACACTTGCGCAACCAGCTTTGTAATGTTATGGGAGGGAGCTTCTTAATCGGCCATGCCTAATTAAGGACAGTGGGCAGGTTCCTGAGGCTAGAGACCCAGTCAAAAGCAAGATGGCCAGAAGTGGGAACTTAGCAGTCCGCCAACCCAGTGCCCTTCCCATCTTACCTTCCCTCCGTTCCCATCTTCAAAGTCACCTCTGTGGGACCACTAAGATTCAGCCTTACACTTCAAAAGTAGTTAATTGGTTGTATAACACTTACAATGTTGGAGTTTCTGAATGGTGCTATATGAAATTGTTTTTACATACTTCCATTATTCTTCCATACTGCACATCTTACGCATTGGGCACAGATTCCACAAGTGTGATTTGTGTAATTCTCTGCTCCTATGCAGACAGAACATAAGTCGCCTAGAACATATTGTATACATTGACATGTCGCTAACCAGATACTACTAGTACCTGCTGTTGCCCACTGGAGAGGTTCCTCTTGTGTTATTTGTGGAATATAAAGTAAAAGTAGATTACTTGACAAAAGTATTCAGGTTTTGTTCAAATTACATTATTCTTCATGGGGATGCAGTGGTACATTGGTACCATCACAGCACTAGCAATCTAGAGGCCTAGGCTAATGCCCTGGTGAAACAGGTTCAAATCCAACTATGACAGCTCGCGTAATTTAAATTCAATCAATAAATCTGGAATTTAAGAGTTAGTCTCAGTAATTTGATTGTAATGAAACCTATTTGGTTCACTAATGCCTCTGAGGGAAATTACATCCCTGCATGCCTGGCTTACATGTGGCCTACACTCAAGTTGAATCAAACTACGACAAAGTTGACGAGGGATTAAACCGGACCAACAAACCGGCATTGACCTGGGCACTATAAATGACAACAGCACAGCCCTGTTGACCTGAACGGTCCTTACTAACACTTGGGGGCTTCTGCCAAAATTAGGGGCTTCTGCCAAAATTAGGAGAGCTGTCCCACATACTAGTTAAGCAAAAGCCTGTCATACTCATGGAATCATACCTTCCAGACCATGTCCCAGCCAACACCATCCCTGGGTATGTTCTGATCCACTGACAAGATGGCCCTACCAGAGGAGGCAGCACAGTTGTAATACAGTCTGGGGAGAGTTTCCCTGGAAGTCCTCAACATTTACTCCAGACCACATGAAATCATATGGCATCAAGTCAGGTATGGTAAGGAAACCTGCTGATTACCACCTACTGCCCCCCTCAGTTGATGAATCAGCACTTCTCCATGTTGGAACACCATTTGGACGAAGTACTGAGGGCAAGGGCACAGAATGTAATCTGGATAGGGATCAACCTGGTTCAATGAAGAGTGTAGGAAGGCATGCCAGGAGGAACACAAGGCATACAAAAAATGAGATGCCAACCTGATGAAGCTGCAATACAGAACTATATGTTAAACAGCTGAAGCAGCATGCGATAGAGTTAAGTGATCCCACAACCAACAGATCAAATCAGGCTCTGCTGTCCTGTCACATCCAATCGTGAATGGTGGTGGACAATTTAAATAACTAACTGGAGAAGGAGGTGCCACAATTATTTTTAACCTCGATGGTGGAGCCCAACTCAACAGTTCCGATGGCAAGGCTGAAAGCACTTGCAACAATCTTTCGTCGGAAGTGCTCAGTGGATGATCCATCTTGGCATTCTCTCGAGGTCCCCAGCATTACATATGCCAGTGTTCAGCCAAGCTGATACACTTCGCATGATAATCAAGAAACAGCTGAAGGCACTGGATACTGCAACGTCTGGACCCTCGCAAAGTTCCAGTAATAATATTGAAGACATGTGCTCCAGAACTAGTCACTCCCCTAACCTGCTATAACAATGGCATCTATCCAGCAATGTGGAAACTTGCCTAGGTATGTTCTGTCCACAAAATGCAGGACAAATCCAACAAGTCTAATTACTGTCCCATCAGTTGACTCTTGACCATCCACAAAGTGATGGAAGGTGTTGATGACAGTGCTATAAAGTGACACTCAGCAATAACCTGCTTACTAGTGCTCAGTTTCAGTTCTGACAGCTCCTGACCTCATTGCAACCTTGGTTCAAACATGGACAAAAGAGCTGAACTCAAGAAATGAGGTTACGAGTGACTGACTTTGACATCAAGGCAGTATTTGATTGAGCATGGCATCCAGGAGCCATTACAAAATGAGTCAATGGGAATCGGGGAAACTTCACTGGTTGGAGTCATACCTAGCCAAAGGAAGATGGTTGTGGTTGTTGGATGTCAATCATCTTAATCAGACAGGAGTTCCTCAATACAGTGACTATGCCATCCATTTTCAGCAGTTTCATCAATGACCATCCTCCAGCGCAAAGTCAGAAGTGAGGATGTTCGCTGAAGATCTGCATAATGTTCAACACCATTTGTGACTCCTCAGATACTGAAGCAGCCATATTCATATGCAGCAAGACATGGAAAATATTCAGGCTTGGGCTGATTGGTGGCAAGTAACGTGCTACATAAGTGCCAGGACATGACTCTCCAAGAAGAAAGAATCTATCCATCACTCCTTCACATTCAATGGCATTACCATTGTTGAATCCCCCACAATCAACATCCTGGGGGTTAACATTGACCAGAAACTGAACTGGACTAATCATATAAATACTGTGGCTACAAGAGGTCACAGACTGGGAATTCTGTGGCAAGTAACTCATCTTGTGTCTCTCCAAACATTGCCTACTGTGTAGAAGTCACAAGTAAGGAATGTGATGGAATACTCTGCATTTGCCCAGATGAGTGCAGATCTAAATACTCTCAAGAAGCAAAACACTATCCAGGACAAAGCAAACTGCTTGACTGGCACCCCATCAACCACCTTAAACATTCACTCCCTCAAACACTGACAATGTGTGACATCTGCAAAACGCACTGTAACCCCTTCCAAACTTGTGACCTTTACCACCTCAAAGGGCAAAGGCAGAAGATGTATGAGAACGCCACTACCTGTAAGTTACCATCAAAGATGCACATCATCCTGCTTGGGAACTATTGCCGTCCGTTTGCTATCGCTGAGTCAATATCCTAGAACTCTCTCCCTAACAACACTGAGGGTGTACTTAGACCACATGGACTGCAGTAATTTAAGAAGGAGGCCCACCACCTTCTCAAGGGCAATTAGGGGTGGCTAATAAATGCTGCCCTAACCAGCCTGGTCAATGTCCCGTGAAAGAATTTCAAGAAGTACCAAAATTTATATGCCATTCTCCAGAAATTTGATCAGAATGGAATAAGAAATGTTGTCTAAGTTAATTCCATCAAAAAACCCCAGAAAAATACTGGACAATCTCAGCAGGTCTGACAGCATCTGTGGAGAGAAAAGGAAGCTAATGTTTTGAGTCTGGATGACTCATTGTCAAAGGTAGAGAGAACTGGAAATGGGGTCAGATTTATACAGGGGGGGGGGGGGGTGGAGCGATGGGGCTAGATAGGGGACCAGCGACAAGTGGAGATAGACAAAGATGTTGAGGAATATAAATAGGGTGATTCAGGCTAAGAAGGGTGCTGATCGTGGCACATAGAGATTAAAATGTGTAAATGTCAGAACAAAGGTGAGCAGTGTGTCAAGGGCAACCTGGAATAGGTGGCACAAGTCGGGGAGGGGAACAATGGTGAGGAAACAGATCAATGAAAGAAATGAAAATAGGCACGTTATAGCCTTCCGGACTTACCACTTCAGACTGAACTCTTTCCACCTTTACCTACCCCATTTTTAGTTCTATTAATTTATTCTTATTTTCACAATGGGAAAATCGTCGCGAACCCGGCGTCGATTCCGGTGCCGGTGAGGGCCGCCGCCACATGAACCACCTGCCTGGATCGCACAGATAATGCTTGGAGAATCGCCAGGCCGCGCATGCGCAGGGCTGTTGGCCTGCACCGGTTGCACCGGAAAACATGGCGCTGGCCGTGCTGGGACCCTATCCGCCACCCTGACCCCACAGCTCACCCCCCAGCTCTAGCAGCAGCCTCCCGGCCAGCGGCGCTGGACACTGTCTGCAGCCGGCATGCCAGGTTCCCGACCGCTAGGACCACACGTTGGCCGGCTGAAGACCGCCAACGGCCTTGCAACTTCGCATGGCACATGTCTCGATGATGCGATTTGGAGGGGGCGGAGCGTCGCGAGCCGGGGTCAAACCGGCGTCTGCCCCGGATCTGGTGTCAGAAGCCACTCTCCGAACTGAGCACCGACCCCTATTTCAGCATTGGGCCACAGAGAATTCCGCCCTCTGTTCTTGTTTTTTTGCCAGAAATACTGAAGTAGAATCTCTGTGGTGTGGTGGTGCTCCTGAACATGCACCGTAAATTAGGAAACACCCACGAGCAGCACAGTGGTTAGCAGTGCTGCTTCACAGCACCAGGCACCCGGGTTCAATTGTGGTCTCGAGTGACTGTGTGGAGTTTGCACTTTCTCCCAGTGTCTGCTTGGATTGCCTCCGAGTGCTCCAGTTTCCTCCCACAGTCCAAAGATGTGCAGGTTAGGTGGATAAGCCATGCTAAATTGTCCCTGAGTGTCCAGGGATGTGTAGGCTACGTTAAAGGGTTATAGGAACAGGATGGGGAAGTGGGCTTGGGTGGAGTACTCTTTCTTTAGAAAAGCAGCATTGAAGGCATGATTCTATGAGAAAGGCCTTCAATGCTGTTTCTCTAAAGATACCACTGAAATTACAGTCAACAATCAGGGAGAATCTCCACAGAAACTACTGCCAACTGTCTTTGGCCTTCATCCTTACTTGCTCTCAGGTCAACTGAATGGCTTATTAGGCTATTTCAGGGTACAGCTTTTAACATCAACTGCATTGTGCAAGCCATATATAGACCGGATAAAGATGGTGGATTTCCTCAGGCACATTAGTGAACCAAATGGGTTTCTAACCACAGTCCAGCAGTTTCATGGTCTTCATTCCTGATGCTAGCTTTGTCAATTCTAGATTTATTTAATAAACTGGAGTTTCCAGACACTGTGGTTTGATTTGATTTCCAGTCTATCAGATTATAAGTTTAGGCCTACTGTGTTATTAGGTTAGTAACATAACCACTATAATACCATGCCCACTGCTGAGGTGGATGCCAGTGCTTTCAGGTGACTTAAGCAGAGCAGGAAGTTTTCTCAGCCTCACATCCATCTTTTCCCCCTCCACTAAATAGTCACCAAAACCAGATTCACTGGTTTATTGGTGGTTCCTGTCACTTGCTGTACAAACATCATCTTGCCTAATAACTGCATTTAAAAACAATTCACTAAATTGCTAAGGGACACCCTGAGGATATGAAAGGCTCTAAAGAGGGCACAAACAGCCTAGAGACTAAATCATGAAATGGAATTAAATAAATTCTGTCATTTATGATCAGATGCCAGAATAAAAGTAATAATAGAAGCCACCACATTGCTGTAAAAACCAGTCTGATTTGCTAATACCTTTTTGGGGAAAAGAACTTTCTACTATGCCTGCCTCAAATTTTCCAGAGGAGTTATTTTAACCATGCCTGCCTGATGGGCCAAGGACATGGATCATTGGCGTCCCTGCAGCCTTGGAATTTAACCTGCTCACCTGACAGCCCTTTGATATTGTGGATCAGGTTTGAATGCTGGAATGGAGGCCTTGACTGCCACTTTGCCCATGGGCATGAGTGAAGGTGTGGCTTTCCCATCAGATCATCCGAGCAGGAAGAGGCCCAAAGAGTCTTTTAACTTTTATTTTCAGCATAGGGGCAGGAGTAAAGGTCTGTCCTAAGCCCAAGGAAAGTCCTCTTTCATGCATCAAACCCGAAACGACTTTGCAATGTTACAAAGTGGCAGAGGCTGTTACTTTGATAAAAGCTACTTGACATTGTGCGCTCTACCTAGGTGTCATATTGCCAGGGTCAGGTTGATTTACCATTCCCATTTACACAATTACAACCTTGAGTTAAAATCAGGGTTTATATCATTGACTGCTAAATACCTTCTGAAATGATCATACAAACCACTCCGATGTTTAAAAAAAAATGTTTCAATGGACGACACGGTGGCAAAGTGGTTAGCACTGATGCCTCATGGTGCAGCGGACCCGGGTTCGATCCAGGCCCACTGTTCATGTGGAATTTGCACAGTCTCCCCGTGTCGGCGGAGGTCTCACCCCCCAAACCCAAAGATGTGCAGGGTAGGTGGATTGGCCACGCTAAGTTGCCCCTTAATTAGAATTTGTTTTCTTAAAATGGATACAGGATATATTTTAAAGCTATGGTTAGACAAAAAGGACGGTGGCCCATATATTAAACCAAACGATAGGATTGCACAAGACATGAATATCAAGCAATGGGATAACATAATGTGCTCCAGGGTGTGGTTGTGGTGCAATGATCCAAATACAGCAGTTTTCAGCCACAGCACCACAGGAGCTGGAGAATTTAAATTCAGTTATACGGTTGACTTTGAATTATTTTCTGAAACAGCCTATCAAAACATTCACTTGTATCAAACATGCTACAAAAAAATGATGATAATAAAACTGCATGGAATACGCGTCACTGCAAAGTCCTGGGGGAAAAGTATTTGGGGACTTGTGCCAAGATTGGGAGCGTTGTCCCGCAAACCAGTCAACAACAGCCTGAGATGGTCATATTAACAGAATTATACCTTTCAGTGAACACAATACTCCTAAATCACCATAATGGTAGACAATTAAACAACTAAACAGCAAGAGGAGGCTCCACATGTCCATGCCGACCAAGCCAGAGCAAAGGTCAAGGCTGAAGCATTTTCAGCCATCTTCAGTCAGAGGTGGCAGGTCGTGAATACATCTTGGCCACCTGACGAGGCTCCCAACATTGCAGAAGTCAATCTTCAGCCAGTTTGATTCACCTGTTAACAAGAAATGCACACTCGATGCAGCAAACTCTAGGACCCCTTCAATATCCCGCTGTAGCATTGAACACCTGTGTCTAAAGAGACACACCTCTCGCCAAGATGTTCGAATACAGCTGCATACTGCATCTACCCAATGACGTGGAAAATTGCCCCGCTATCTCCGATCCACAAATAGGACAAATTCAATCAGACCAGTCACCATCCCATCAGTCTACTTCCAATATCTGCAAAGTGATGGAAGTGGTTGTTGACAGTAGCTACAAAGTGACACTTTACTCACAAAAAGCTAGTTACTGATGCTTAGTTTAAATTCCACCAGGACCAATCAGCTCCACGTCTCATGATAGACTTGGTGCTAACACGGATAAAAGAATGACACCCAAAAGTGATGAGAGTTACTGTCATTGATGTTAAGGCAGCATTCGATCAAGTGTGACATCAAGAAGCTCTAGCAAAATTGAAAATATGGAGGGGGGGCACAGGCACACGGGTGAAGGAGTCATACGGGGGGGGGGGGCACACGGGTGACAGGAGTCATACAGGGGGCACACGGGTGACAGGAGTCATACATAGCACAAAGGAAGATTATTGTGGTTGTTGAAGACCAATCATCTCATCCCTAGGACTCCATGTCAGGAATTCCTCCTGGCAGCCCACTCGACCCATCCTTCTTCAGCTACTTCATCAATGACCTTCCCTCCCTCATAAGGTCAAGTGCTGAAGTTTGCTGATAACTCAGCATTTAGTTCGAATCACAACTCGAATAGTGTGGCAGTCCATGTGTGCATGCAGATGGACCAGCACAACAGTTAGGCTTGACTGATAAGTGGCAGGTAACATTTGTGCCAGACATTTACTACCTTCGACAACAGAGTCTATCCACATACCCTTGACAAGCATCAGTACCACCATCATCAACCCCCCACCATTGAGACAAAACTAAATGACTCCCCTCCCGACTCCCCAAAGCCTTTTCACCATCTAGAACGCAGAAGTATGGAATACTCCCAGCCTGCTTGGATGAGTGCAGCTCCAACAACACTCGAGGCATGGTCCCCTCCAAATCACACACTTCCTTGATTTGAAAATATCACCTTTTCTTCATTCTGGCTGTGCTCAGTTTCTGGAACTCTCTCCCTAACAGTACGACGGGTGTACCTACACCACAGGGACTGCAGCAGTTCACCACCATCACCTTGCAGAGAGAGATTAAAGGGATGGATAATAAATGCTGGCTGGCCTTCCAAGCGATGCCCATATTCTGTAAATGAATAAAAATTGGTTTGATAATAATGTTGCCGTATAGGTTTGGGGTCAACCTCCAACCCAACACGGAAGGATGCTTTGTGACAGCGAGGTGAAAGCTAGTCTTACGTCAAAGACAAAATGGCATTTCAGCCGACTCGGAGTTGCACCACAATGGCCAATTAAAAGGATACATTAGCTGAAAATGTTTCATTTAAGGGATTTGCTGGTTTTGGATCATTGCCCATTGAGGCAAACTGAATTGATAGATTGCGGCATAGTGACGTTTTGTGCAGTAATCTTACTCGCATTCCAAAAACTAAATTGAACTAAAAACGGGTAAATATTTGATAGATAAACGCCAATCAGAATGCGTGCTCAATATTTATTTACAAAGTATCTGAATATCTCTGAACCTCAACACAATGGGAACAAATGTTTACTCTTAACCTTGAAAACGTGCATTCCAAACCATGCCAGTATATTTAGCTGCTTCCCGCAAATAATTACCAGCAACACAGACATTGACAAAACTCACTGATCTTAATGCTTGCAGTCTGACCTGCAATTAATCACTTTTATCAAATAGTCCCATTATATTTTTACATTGTGTTTGCCTTTGGTACGGTGTATTCTTGAACAGCAATCCAATCCCAATCTTCCTGCATAAAATGACAACATGTGGCTAATGGAATAAATGTGATTGAGCACAATTTACGTGAAAAGGGTCGTTCGTGGTGCATCAGGGAAGGACACACACCCATTACGGTGTGAAAGTGAAAATCTGTTCTGAAAGTTAAAAATATACCTCTCCAGCGATCAGGTTGGTAAACTATACCCCACAATAGGAGATCTGCCTTTCTCACCGGCACGGTGAAAAGGCCAGTCCCTCCCCTCACTGTTTTAAAATTAGGCCCAAGACTGCAACCAGTGTTAAAAGGAACATATATGTACTGCCCAAAACACTGAAAATGCCATCGCCAGCTATCTGCTGCTGGTATAACCATAGCAACCACTTGCATAAATGGTGCAGTTCCAGGCAGATTATCTCACTGTCGTATGGTCGTATGGTTGACTAAATTCAGGATTGATGCAAGAATTGAGGTTTCCTAGTGGGGCGTTTTAATCACTTGTGCCGTGTTTTAACTAAACATTACATTTGCCTCGAGGAAGGAAAACATGTGCCTCAGTTTATTTGCTGTGAAACGCAAGTGAGGAACTGCACCTACCCGGTGATACAGCCAGTCACAACACAGCCCCTTTGAAAGCACTAAACAAAAACAACTTTAACTAGAGACAGAACTATTTACTCCAGCTGGGTTCATGGAAACTATCACATCAGATTCGGCAAATTTGACATTTTGAGAACGAATACACTAATCCAGAAAAATATTTCAATGTTTAATTCTCAAATGTCGCATCAAACGCCGCAAAAAGATTGGGTGACCGCACCAAAGGAAAATCTGAATATCAGTGGCAACTACAATGGAGAAATGGACAGAACACAATGACAGCGGGAGTATGTTCAATTAAAAAAACACTCGATTCTGAATAATATCAATTGACTGAGTTTATCTCATTTCATTAGGAGAATCCTGTAGCTTCTATTAATTAGAGCCTCATCGGGCTGAATTATCAAGGCATTTCACACCGATTATTTTTAAAGGGCAGTGACTTTTGTGTACACTCAATCAACCCATTTACAGGGATTTTGCTTCTTGTATTACGATTGTCTCTGAAGAACGGAGTTTATTTTCAAATGTCTCGTTTTAAAAACATTCCGGACTCCTCAACCTTGCTCCCAGTAAATCATTTTTTTTAAAAAACGAAAGCTGCCTGTTTACCACACCGTCCCTGTACACATTTCCAAGAGTGGCCAGGGGGGAAAACTCATAACCAGTTAATGAGCATTTTTTATTTTTAATTACGTCTAATTTTTGACACGTCTCCTGGATCCTCATTCCCAGGGCAATAACCGCCAGTAAAATGTTTCATCGTCAGGTTACCCGGTCACATCGAAGGTGCAAACTCTGGAGATTTGCAGTTCTATCGCCTCAATCTACCCTGCGAGGGTTCCAAACACTACTTTTCAAATGTCGGATAACACACTTTAATTAAAAACAGATTATGTTTAAAACCAGCATTATCCTATAAAATACAGTGTAAAACTGTGACCGCGTTAAACCTGCCCTTGGCTTTATGAAGTGTATCGTTTAGTAAAATTTGCGGGATTCACAAAGGCTGAAATGATTTTTTTCCTGAACGCTGACTTTGAAAGCAAGTTGACATTATTTGTGTTTTAACTGCACAAGTCGTAATCGTTCAGTGAAATGACAAATCAACTGTACCTTAATTCTTGGCACGGCATAATTCTGCCACAATTTAAACTAGGATCAATCACTTCAACCCTGCTGAGTAACACACAACCTGAACTTTTAATTGAATGTTGTCAACTAACAAATGTTGAAGCTTGTGCTATCGGGACAATGTCTGATTTTATTGTGTAGTTCGTCCACGTTTTCAGCCTGTTCAAAAAAAACATCAATTTCTCAGAAGTATTGCACATACACAAATTGTAACCCGTTACTGCAGCGGCCCAGTGCTCCGGAGACTGCACTTAATTACCTGATTGAATAATGTGTCGCGTGTGTTCTTAATTCACACATTTCACAAATGCTACATCATTTGTACGGGTCAGATCTGTTTATTACACCACTGGGTAGCTTAATGCACAATTATCTATTGTTGGCATACAAATTTCAATGTGTGTCAAAGGAGGAGGAGGACATCTAAGTGCAGACTGTCTCCAGAGAATCCACTCGTGAAATGCAGAATGCACAGTTATATACAGCAGTTGAAATGATCTTTTAACTCGTCCAAATCTTTGCCCTGTCTCAGAACAAAAAAAAGAAAACGTTTTCGCTCATGCGTTGGTATTTTGTTATGACTGCAAGCAATCGAAATATTGACTCAGAGTGCACCGTCCCTGTTCTGTTCCCGCATCATATGCCATCCAAATAACTGCAGCACTCCCCTCATTGAACAGCATTGCACTGTTTATTCCCGCCTCTCCACTCACTGGCAATGGATGTGCACAATTCACATCTGAATTTGCACCTAGCTCATTATAGTCACCTTGAAACTCCCGTCCGCTATTTTCCAATTAAAAGCTTAATAGCCCTGGAAACGGAGTTCATGTGGTGAAGTTTAACACTGCCTCCTGCTCTGAAACGTTTTCTGCCGCGATCCCATTATTTGCTTGAATAAACCCCTTTGAAAAGCAGAAATAGGAGTCCGGGGTGTCAGGTGTTCTTGCACAATACTGACTCACGCAGGGAACATTTCACCATGCCCAAACTACAGCCACAGCCAATCCGGCCAAACTACTGAGATATTTACCACGCATACAAGAGGGAAAAAAAAATCCTATCACATTCGTTTAGCTCCCATAAAACCAGTTTAGGGATTACAGTTTGTAAAGTCGCTGCTGTTTAAATCTCCCAACATCTCATGCAGTCAAGTGGAATGTAATCGCTGACAGCCTCCCGATGTTTGGGAGGGGGGTGAGAGACACGGGACAACTAGTCGAATTACAAACGAGAAAATAACATGAAAAATTTAAACCAAGCCCAAGCCGAAGAAGGTTCGGTGTTTTTTTAGCAGAACATGAGAAGGATTTGGGAAGGCGGCATCGTTCGTATTTAAATAGTCGGTCATCAAATATTGCCCACCCTCCGGTATTGCTCCCTCTCTGTGGAGAGAGATCGGTGCTAACGTTTCCAATCTGGGTAACTCACTGTCAATTTGACAAAGAATCATCCAGACTCGAAACGTTAACTCCTTCGCTCGCAACAGATACTGTCAGGCATGCTGGGATTATCCAGTTGTTTGTTTTTGTTTCAGATTCCAGCATCCGCAGTAATTTGCTTTTATCTTGTCCACTCTCTGTTATTGTCTAGAGTAGTAGAGGGCAGCGCCATAGAGTTTTACAGCATGGCCCAACTTGTAAAAGGGTCCAGAGGGGCAATTATTTCACATAGAGGGAAGTGAATGTCTGGAACGAGCTGCCGGAGGCAGTAGTAGAGGCGGGTACAATTTTGTCTCTTAAAAAGCATTTAGACAGTTATATGGGTACGGTGTGTATAGAGGAATATGGGCCAAATGGCAATTGAGACTAGCTTAGTGGTTAAAGACTGGGCAGCATGGACAAGTTGCCGCCCAGTTTTTAACCACTAAGCTAGTCCAATTGCCACTTGGCCCATATTGCTCTATACACATCGTACCCATATAACTGTCTAAATGCTTTTTAAGAGACAAAATTGTACCCGCCTCTACTACTGCCTCCGGCAGCTCGTTCCAGACATTCATTTCCCTCTATGTGAAATAATTGCCCCTCTGGACCCTTATGTATCTCTCACCTCTCACCTTAAACCTATGCCCTCTAGTTTTAGACTCTCCTAACTTTTGGAAAAAATGTTGACTATCTACCTTATCTATGCCCCTCATTATTTTACAGACCTCTATAAGATCACCCCTCAGCCTCCTACGCTCTAGGGAAAAAAGTCACAGTCTATCCAGCATATCGTTATACCTCAAACCATCAAGTCCCGGTAGCATTCTAGTAAATCTTTTCTGCACTCTTTCTAGTTAAATAATATCCTTTCAATAATAGGGTGACCAGAACTGTACACAGTATTCCAAGCGTGGCCTTACTAATATCTTCTACAACTTCAACAAGACGTCCCAACTCCCGTATCCAATGTTCTGACCAATGAAACCAAGCATGCCGAATGCCTTCTTCATCACCCTGTCCTCCTGTGACTCCACTTTCAAGCTTCACCTGAGGAAGGAGCAGTGCTCCGAAAGCTAGTGACATCGAAACAAACCTCTTGGACTTTAACCTGGTGTTGTAAGACTTCTTACTGTGCTCACCCCAGTCCAACGCCGGCATCTCCACATCATGTCCACTTTCAAGGAGCAATGAACCTGTACTCCAAGATCTCTTTGTTCTGTAACTCTCCCCAACACCATACCAGTAACTGAGTAGGTCCTGCCCCAATTCAATCTAGCAAAATGTATCACCTCATACTTATCTAAATTAAACTCCATCTGCCATTCATCGGCTCACTAGCGCAAATGATCAAGATACCGTTGCAATCCTAGATAACCTGTTCACTATGCCACCGACTTGATGTCATCTGCAAAGTTACTAACTATGCCTCCTAAATTCTCATCCAAATCATTAATATAAATAACAATAACAGTGGACCCATCACTGATCCCTGAGGCACACTGCTGGTCACAGGCCTCCAGTTTGAAAAACAACCCTCTGCAACCACCCTTTGTCTTCTGTCGTCAAGCCAATTTTGTATCCATTGGCTACCTTACCCTGAGATCTAACCTTGTGCAACAAGGAATACCACCATGCAATACCTTGTCAAAGGTCTTGCTAAAGTCCATGTAGACAACGTCGATTGCACTGCCCTCAACTACCTTCTTGGTTACCCCTTCAATAAACTCAATCAAATTCGTGAGACATGATTTTCCACTCAAAGCCATGATGACTGTCCCTAATCAGTCCTTGCCTTTCTAAATGCCTGTAGATCCTGTCTCAGAATATCTTCCAACAACTTACTCCACCACAGAAGTTAGGCTCACTGGTTTGTAGATCACAGGCATTTTCCTGTGGCCCTTCTTAAACAAAGGCACAACATTTGCGGTTGAATAAACTCGGTTTGGTCTCACTGGAACGGCGGAGGTTGAGGGGCGACCTGATAGAGGTCTACAAAATTATGAGGGGCATAGACAGAGTGGATAGTCAGAGGCTTTTCCCCAGGGTAGAGGGGTCAATTACTAGGGGGCATAGGTTTAAGGTGCGAGGGGCAAGGTTTAGAGTAGATGTATGAGGCAAGTTTTTTACACAGAGGGTAGTGGGTGCCTGGAACTCGCCACCGGAGGAGGTGGTGGAAGCAGGGACGATAGTGACATTTAAAGGGCATCTTGACAAATACATGAATGGGATGGGAATAGAGGGATGCGGACCCAGGAAGTGTAGAAGATTGCAGTTTAGTCGGGCAGCATGGTCGGCATGGAGGGCCGAAGGGCCTGTTCCTGTGCTGTACTTTTCTTTGTTCTTTGTTTGTACTATTTGCTACCCTCCAATCTTCAGGCACCTCACTCACCTGTGGTTGTCGACGATTCAAATATCTCTGCTAGGGGACCTGCAATTTCCTCCCTAGTCTCCCACAATGTCCTGGGATACATTTCATCAGGTCCCGGGATTTATCTACCTTGATGCGCCTTAAGACTTTCAGCACCTCATTCTCTGCAATATGTACACTCCTCAAGACATCACTATTTATTTTCCCAAGTTCATCCATGCTGATCTCAACAGTAAATACTGATGAGAAATATTCATTAAGAATCCCCTCCCCCCTTCCCCATCTTCATCCCGAGGGCCTTTTTCAAACGGGTGAATAAAGTTATTATGGGCTTTGTGTGGGCGGGTAAAACCCCGCGAGTGAAGAAAGTGTTGCTGGAATGCAGTCGGGAGGAGGGTGGATTAGCATTGTCGAACTTTTGCAATTACTACTGGGCGGCTAATGTAGCCATGATTAGTGGGTAGTGGGGGAGGGGTCGGTGTGGAAGCAGATGGAGGTGGCGTCATGGAAAGACACAAGTTTGGTAGCACTGATATCGGCACCTCTCTTGTTCTCGCCGGCCCGGTACTCCACAAGTCCAGTGGTGGTGGTGGCTCTGAGAATCTGGGGACAGTGGAGGAGATATAAGAGAGTGGAGGGAGCATCGGTTTGGACCCCGATTTATAATAATCATCGATTTGTACAGGGTAGGCTGGATGGTGGGTTCCGGAGATGGCAAAGGGCAGGAATTAGGAGGATGGGGGATCTATTTATAAACGGGAGCTTCCCCAGCTTGAAAGCCTTGGAGGATAAATTTGAATTGCCAGCAGGGAATGGGTTTAGGTATTTGCAGGTGCGAGTCTTCTTGAGAAAGCAGGTTGCAGCCTTCCCGCTGCTGACGCCTTGTGGGATACAGGACAGAGTAGTCTCCAGTACCTGGGTGAGAGAGGAGTAGGTATCAGATATTTACCAGGAACTTTTGAATGCGGAAGAAACTCCGGTGGAGGAGCTTAAGGGCAAGTGGGAGGATGAGTTAGGAGGAGTGATAAAGGCGGGTCGGTAGGCAAATGCCCTAAGCCGTTAATACATCCTCATCATGTGCCAGGCTTAGCCTGATACAATTCAAAGTAGTCCACCGGGCACACATGACGGGGGCCCGTATGAGCAAGTTTTTTGGTGTAGAGGACAGGTGTGCGAGGTGCGCGGGAATCCCAGAAAATCATGTCCACATGTTTTGGGCATGCCCGAAGCTTAGGGGGTTTTGGCAGGGTTTCACTAAGGCAATGTCCATGGTACTCAAAACACGGGTGGTGCCGAGTCCGGAGGTAGCGATCTTTGGAGTGTCGGAAGAGCCAGGAGTGCAGGGGGCGAAAGAGGCCGACATCTTGGCCTTTGGCTCCCTGGTTGCCCGGAGGCGGATCTTATTAATGTGGAGGGACTCGAAGCCCCCGAGTGTAGAGACCTGGGGCAGTGACATGGCTCGGTTTCTCAGTCTCGAGAAAATAAAGTTTGCCTTAAGAGGGTCAATGGTAGGGTTCACCCGGAGGTGGCAGCCGTTCGTCGACTTTCTCGGGGAAAATTAAAATGTCAGCAGAAGCAGAATCGCAAAGTGGGGGAGGGGGCGGACTGTTGTTTTATGGTTGGGATGTGTGAAGATTGTGATGGGGGTGGAAATGTTTATTGTATCATGTTTATGTCGCTGTTATTATTATTATAAAAACTTGCAAATACCCTAATAAAAATATATTTTTAAGAAAAGAACCCCCCTTTCTTTGTGGATCCACACATAGCTGACCTTGTAAATCCTTAAGAGGCTCTACTCTCTCCTTAGTTACTCTTTTGCCCTTTATATATTTGCTCTTTGGCTTCTCCTTTGCCTTATCTGCCAAGACAATCTCATGTCCCCTTTTTGCCCTCCTGATTTCTCTCTTAACTCTACGCCAACAACCTCTATACTCTTCAAGGGATCCACTTGATCCCAGCTGCCTATGCATGTCACATGCCTCCTTCTTCTTTTTGACCAGGGCCTCAATATCCCGAGTCATCCAGGGTTCCCTACTTCTACCAGCCTTGCTCTTCACCCTAAAAAGAATGTGCTTACCCTGAACCCTGGTTAACACACTTTTGAAAGCCTCGCACTTACCAGCCGTCCCTTTGCCTGCCAACAGACTCCCCCAATCAACTTTGAAAGTTCCTGTCTAATATCATCAAAATTGGCCTTGCCCCAATTTAGAATTTTAACTTTTGGGCCAGACCTATCATTCTCCATAGCAACTTCATTGAAGCCTACTTGTGACAATAAGCGATTGTTATTATTATCTTAAAACTAATGGAATTATGGTCACGGGTCCAAAAGTGATCCCTCACCAACACTTCTGTCAACTGCCCTTCCTTATTTCCCAAGAGGAGGTCAAGTTTTGCCCCCTCTCTAGTCGGGCCATCCACAAACTGAATACACTCAACAAATTTTTCTCTAGGCCCCTAATGTTATGGTTGTCCCAGTCAATGTTAGGAAAACTAAAGTCCCCGACTATTACCACTCTATTTTTATTGCAGCTATCTGTAATCTAATAGAACATAGAACATAGAACATTACAGCGCAGTACAGGCCCTTCGGCCCTCGATGTTGCGCCGACCTGTGAAACCACTCTAAAGCCCATCTACGCTATTCCTTTATCGTCCATATGTCTATCCAATGACCATTTGAATGCCCTTAGTGTTGGCGAGTCCACTACTGTTGCAGGCAGGGCATTCCACGCCCTAACTACTCTCTGAGTAAAGAACCTACATCTGACATCTGTCCTATATCTATCTCCCCTCAATTTAAAGCTATGTCCCCTCGTGCTAGACATCACCATCCGAGGAAAAAGGCTCTCACTGTCCACCTTATCCAATCCTCTAATCATCTCCATACATATTTGCTCCTCAATTTCCCGCTGACTATTTGGGGGCCTGTAATACAATGCTATCAAAGTGATCTCACCCTTCTTATTTTTCAGTTCTACTCGTGTAGACTCAGTGGGCGAACCCTTGGATATATCCCCTCTCTGTACTGCCGCGATATTCTCCCTAATCAAAAACACAACTCCCCCTCCTCTCTTACCTCCAGTTCTACCTTTCCTATAGCGTCTGTACACTGGAACATTGAGTTGCCAGTCCTGCCCCTCCCGTACCCATTTTTCAGTAATAGCTATAATATTCCAGTCCCATGTACCCATCCATGCCCTGAGTTCATCTGCCTTGCCCATCAGGCCTCTTGCATTGAAATAAATGCTGTTTACCTAAATGTCCTTTGCTCTCTGACCCGCTTTCTCAGAGCATCTGTCCTGCCATGTTTTGTACACTCTGTTTTATTTCTCTTTGCCTTTCTGGATCCATTCACTGAGTTCTCCACAGTCTCTGTATTCTGTACTGTGGCCCTTTTTGATTTTTTACTTTGGTTTCTCTGCCTTTCACTTTTCTCCTTACTGTCTTTTGTTTCTTCCCTCTGATTTCCTGCATTGGTTCCTATCCCCCTGCCATATTAGTTTAAACCCTCCCCAGCAACACTAGCAAACACTCCCCCTAGGTCATTGGTTCCAGTCCTGCCCAGGTGCAGACCGTCTGGTTTGTATTGGTCCCAACTCCCCCAGAACCGGTTCTAATGTCCCAGGAATTTGAATCTCTCCCTCTTGCACCATCTCTCAAACCACGTACTCACCTTATCACCTTGACATTCCTATTTGGACTAGCACATGGCACTGGTAACAATCATGAGATTACTACCTTTGAGGTCCTCCTTTTAGTTTAACTCCCAACATTCAGTTTATAGTATCGCATCACAATTTTTACCTATATCGCTGGTGCCTATCTGCACCACGAAAGCTGGGTGTTCACCCTCCCCGTCCAGAATGTCCTGCAGCCATCCAAGACCAGGGAGGCAACATACCATCTTGGAGTCTAGCTTGCATCCGCAGAAATGCCTGTCTATTCCCCTTACCATTGAGTTCCCTATCACTATAGCTCTGCCACTCCTTTTCCTGCCCTCCTGCACAGCAGAGCCAGCCATGGTACCATGAACCAGGCTGCTGCCACCTTCCCCTGGTGAGCCATTGCCCCCAACAGTATCCAAAACAGTACATCTGTTTCGGAGGGAGATACATCTGACCACAGGGGGCCCCTGCACTGCCTTCCTACTCTTCCTCTGTCTGGTGGTCACCCATCTCCTATCTCCCTCCTATCTCACTCAGTAATTTTTAACTGCAGTGTGACCGACTCATTAAATTTGCTTTCTCACAACTTGTGAATCCATCAAGCGGTCTAACAGGAGCTGCAGTTTGACACACTTCTTGCACATGAAGGGGCTGGTTTGGCACAGTGGGATAAACAGCTGTCTTGTGAAGCAGAACAAGGCCAGCAGCGCTGGTTCAATTCCCGTACCGGCCTCCCCAAACAGGCGGCAGAATGTGGCGACTACAGGCTTTTCACAGTAACTTCATTGAAGCCTACTTGTGACAGTAAGCAATTATTATTATTATTATTGAAGGAACCAGGGACACCAGAAGGGTCTCTGAATTGCAACATTGCATAACACGAGTCTGGGATCTCCTGCCATGACTTAACTCTTGAGGTAATTTACAACAACAACTACAATGCCAAGAGAAAAAAGAGAAGAAAAATTACTTACCAGTCACCAGCTAATCACTTACCTGCTGGCTGTAACGTCACAGTTCAATATCTTTCTACCTCTCACTCGCCCTCGAGTCTCCCTTGTAGGTTCACCTCTCCACTCCTCCCGATGATCAGCACCTCTTTCCCCTCAGCACCAAATTCCCACTCAGCTCTAAATTCTCAATCCCCTCACTCTGGCAAGATCTCGGGTCATGCGCTTGCTTAACCTACTTAATATACAGCTGAGGCGAGCTGGGATGACACACACCACATCTTTTTATTAAAACAGTAAACAATTTATACAAGGCCAAACGATACAAACACTAATTCTGCGTTGGAGAAACAGGTACCCTCCCCTCAGTACCAACATATGGGGAGGGGGGGGGTAGGATACTCTGGTTATTAAAACAGTAACCATCACATTTGTACAAGGCCAAATGGTACAAACACTAATTTTGAGTTGTAGAAACAGGGTACCCTCCCCTCTGTACCAAAGTACGGAGATGGGGGTAGGATACTCTGATTATTAAGACAGTTCGCAACACAGTTATACAAAAAACAAGCGGTACCAGCACTAAACTTTGTATTGGAGAGACCAGATACCCTCCCTTCTGCACCAACAAAAGGGAAAAGAAGGGGGGGGGGGGAGAGGTGGAGAGAAAGGGGAAAGGAGGGTGGTGGAGAGGAAGGGAGTCAGGGTGTTGGTGGAGTGGGGCCCAATAGGACACTGCCTGGACTATGGACGGAGGCAGAAAAACAAAAGAACCTTCAATTATGATGTGCCAGATTCCGGGAGTCCCCCAGAGGGAGTGAGGGGTGACACAGTGTCAGGCACAAGTGAGCCCTGCACCCCACTGCAGAGAGCCTCATGTGCACCCTCCACTCTCGACACTGGGCGGCTGACAACCTTCGGACCGTCGCCCCCCCCGGCCTGAATCCTCCACCACACTGAGTGCGGCGGGCGACACGGACCCACCAGCCAACCCGAGGTGCTAAATTTTACTGGGTGGAATGGGCCGCCTCAGGTCCCGTCCGATCCCGAAGCACCCTGCTCGGGGGGCAGCGGCAGCTGCTGGGATTTCCTCACCACCCCCTGGCCTCTTTTCTTTCGGGGACTGGGCATGACATCTATGGGAATGAACCAGTTTAAAATTCCTAAGTAATCTCCCCTATTGAAGCCCTAATCAGGCTTCAATTGATTAACAGATAACTAATTGCCCTTTAAACCAGTCTACTGAATTTTTAAAGAGAAACACTTACCAATAGTTTCCCACTCAGCTCCAAATTCTCAATACCCTCATTAGGCTCTGATATTGTCCAGTCTCTTATATTGTCTAGTCTGTGGTTTTGGCTATACTTTGATATTGTCCAGATTCTGATATTCCCACTGTCTTATCACGTCCAGTCCCTGATAATCCTCAGTCTCTGAAGTTGTCCAATCTCTGATACTATCCAATCACTGATATTATCCACAATCTGATATTGTCCAGTTTCTGATATTGGGGCTTTTCACAGTAACTTCATTTGAAGCCTACTTGTGACAATAAGCGATTTTCATTTTCATTTTCATGCATCTGTAGCAGGCAGATTGATACGGATGAGGTCAGGTATGTTTTTCTCTCTTGTTGGTTCCCTCACCACCTGTCACAGACCCAGTCTAGCAGCTATGTCCTTTAGGACCCGGCCAGCTTGATCTGTGGTGATACTACCGAGACACTCTTAGTGATGGACATCGAAGTCCCCTCCCCAGAGTACATACACTTGCCACCCTCAGTGCTTCCTCCAAGTGGTGTTCAACATGGAGGAGTACTGATTCATCAGCTTATGGCGGATGGTACATGGTAATCAGCAGGAGGTTTCCTTGTCCATGTTTGACTTGAATTCATGAGACTTCATGGGATCCAATGTTGATGTTCAGGACTCTCAGGGCAACTCCCTCCCGACTGTATAATAATAATCGCTTAGTGTCACAAATAGGCTTCAATGAAGTTACTGTGAAAAGCCCCTATATCACTGTGCTGCCACCTTTGCTGGTGAGACAGGACATACCCAGGGATTGTGAAGTGGTGTCTGGGCCATTATCGATAAGGTATGCTTCTGTCAGTATGACCATGTCAGGATGTTGCTTGGCTAATCTGTGAGACAGCTCTCCCAATTTTGGCACAAGGTCCCAGATGTTAGTAAGGAGGATTTTCCGGGTTGACGGCCGGGTTTTCCGTTGTCGGTTCCAGTGCCGAGGTCAATGCTGTATGGTCCGTCCAGTTCCTTTGTAGTGGTTAAATACAACTGAGTGGCTTGCTAGGCCATTTCAGAGGGCATTTAAGAGTCAACTTGATCTGCCACATTTAGGCCAGACCACATATGGATGGCCGATTTCCTTCTCTAAAGGACATTAGTGAACCAGCTGGGTTTTTATGAACAATCAACAGTGGTTTTATGGTCATCATTAGACTTTTAATTCCAGATGTTTATTGGATTCAATTTCCACCATCTGCCATGGTGGGATTTGAACCCGTGTCCCAAGAGTATTACCCTGGCTCTCTGATCACCAGTTCAGTGACAATACCACATTGTCATTGCCTCCCTGGGAGACAGTGGAAATTTTCAAACTTGGAGGGCTGTGGCTGAAAATCTGGGGTAGAGAAGAAATTCCTGCCGACCTCGGAGATGCCATCATTGCCACAATCCTCAAGAGAGGAGACAAAACTGGCTGTCGAACTACCAAAGAGCCTCCCTACTTTCCATCGCCGGGAAGATCATCGCTCAAATCCTTGCTAGTTGCCTTTCCCCAGTCTCTGGAGAAATCCTTCCGGAAAGCCAATGTGGCTTCCAACCAAACCGTGGAACAGCGGACATGATTTTTGCTGCTTGGAAACTTGAAGAGAAATGCCAGGAGCAACATCAACCATGCCATTTGGCCTTCATTGATCTGTCCAAGGCTTTTGGCTCAGTCAATCGGGAAGTGCTATGGAAGACTCTGTCAAAGGCCGGCTGTCCAGAGAAATTCAACAACATCCTCTGACTCCTTCAAGATCCGGTCTCTCCCTCCATCAAGATAATGGAGAAACCCTGCCAAATGTGGAACATTTCCCATTCCTGGAAAGCCACCTGTTCTTTAAGGCTGGCATTGACGCAGAGATCCAACATTGTTTCCGATCTGCAAGCATCTCCTTCGGATGCATATGGGCGAAAGTTTTTGATAACTGCGACATCTGTGCTGACACCAAGACCCTCGTGTACAAGGTGGTTGTCCTCCCAACTCTTCTACATAGCTCAGAAACTTGGACTATGCACAGACACCACCTCAAGGCTCTGGAGAGGTACCATCAACATTGTCTGAGATGGACTCTCCACATCAGCTGGGAGGACAGGCGTACTAACATCCGTGTCCTTGAAGGAGCCAAGAGCACCAGCATCGAGCGCATGATCATCCAAAACCAACTCCGCTGGACCAGTTAGGTGCTTTGGATGTTAGTCATGCTGAGGCAGTGGATGACGAGGCAATAAAACAAAGAACTGGGTAACCGATGTGTTCTGAGAGCGTGCTTGAACCACCAATGTGATAGACAAATTATTGGAGAAAAAGATGAAAATTATTCATAGTTAATAGGCAAAGATAACCTCCAAATATCAGCCTTGAAGGCAGTTCAGCAAACCACCAATCCATAGATGAGGAGACACTGCAAGGGAAGTTAGTGACAATGATATCTGGGAAGGAGTTTAAAAAAATCAAGGAGAGACGCTCTCTTCTCTTCCTCTATCCCAGATCGACGCCGGACCCCCAAAAAAGGGTCAATTACTGTGTTGATTAACTGGGCTCTGAGAACTGGCTGAGTCTGGGTCCGAATAGGAAATGGCACGAGCTAAACCATAAATGACCCAAGAGGTCAGCCAGTTTTGGGAAAGAATTAATGGGCCTGGGACTCAGACAGCGACAATGGGAAGAAGCCGACTCAAGAGTTAGGAAAACGGAGGTCTAAATGCAAGACAGCTATAGCAATACTGAGTTGTAAGCGAGAATTAAGTGATCAAGAAATGGAGATAGAAAATTTAAAACATGAGTTTGAAGCTGCAAAATCAAATTTATTGATATCAAAATATAAATTACTTACCGAGGTGCAAAGGAATCAGATGAATTTGGTAGGTATGGACTAATTCCAAATGGAAACTGAGAAAGCTTAACTGGAAAGGGGGCGAGCTGTTAGTGAACGAAACTCAGCTCAGAAATTAAAAGGTTAAATGAGAAACGTGCTGATTTACAAGCAACCGTAAAAGTGTTTCGTCAAATGAATAAAACTTACCGACATCAAACCACTGGCCATTTGAAATGTCAGTATGAGATAGATAAGTTGAGGTCGCAACTCCAGATGCGGAGGGGTCTGATGTGCGCCTTTGGAGCTGCAGAATCAAAGATTACGGAGGATGTTGAAGTAGATTGGAGTGAGCTGGATGAAGCCACACAGGGATACGGTGATCGGGAGGAAGTCGAGAGGCCTGACACCCCTCCCATCCCCACCACTGTGTCTGAACATCGTAGCCCCATTGCCTTCGCTCCGCAGGGAGAACCAATTCCCATGCACCCCATCGCAGCGCCGAACCAGACTACAGAAGGGAGATAAATCACGTGGTTGCATGGTGTACCGAAAACAACCTCTCTCTAAATGTCGGAAAGACCAAGGAACTGATCATTGACTTCAGGAAGCGCAGCACAACACACACTCCATCTGCATTAATGGCTCCGAAGTGGAGATGGTCGATAGCTTTATGTTCCTGGAGGTCACCATCGCCAACAGTCTGTCCTGGTCCATTCACGTTAATGCAACAGTCAAGAAAGCCCAACAACGTCTCTACTTCCTACAGAATCTAAAGAAATTCGGCATGCCTGCATCGACTCTCTCAAACTTCTTCAGATGTGCCATAGAGAGCATGCTATCCGGCTGCATCACAGCTTGGCCCAAGATCGCAAGAAACTGCAGAGTGGGGTGAACTCAGCCCAACGCATCACACAAGCTTGCCACTCGCACATTGATTCTGTCTACACCTCCCACTGCCTCAGGAAGGCAAACAGCACTATCAGAGACCCTTCCCTCCCAGGCTTTGCCTTCTTCCAGACCCTTCCATCAGGCAGAAGATGCAGAAGTCTGGAGACCCAGGGGGAAGCATGGTGGCGCAGTGGTTAGCACTGGGACTGCGGCGCTGAGGACCCGGGTTCGAATCCCGGCCCTGGGTCACTGTCCGAGTGGAGTTTGCACATTCTCCCCGTGTCTGCATGGGTTTCACCCCCACAACCCAAAAGATGTGCTGGGTAGGTGGATTGGACATGCTAAATTGCCCCTTAATTGGAAAAATAATAATTGGGTATTCTAAATTTATTAAAAAAGACCCGCACATCCAGACATAGGAACAGTTTCTTCCCCACAGCCAATAGACTCCTCGACGACTCCCCCTCAAACTGATCTGTTCCCTGTAAGAACACTATTCACGACATCCTATGCTGCTCTTGCTCATGTATTTGCTTTGTTTGATCTCATGTATTTGCTTTGCTTTGTTAACCAATCACTGTTTGTCGATGTACCATTTGTCAATGTTCGTTGTTGATTTTTCTTTTTTTGTCTACTTGTACGTACTGTGTGTGTTCCCTCGGCCGCAGAAAAATACTTTTTACTGTACTTCAGTACATGTGACAATAAATCAAATCAAATCAGCAACATAGACCGGGGGCATAGTGTATAATGTCACTTACAGTGGTCCAGTTATCAGAAACAGCAAAAAAGATCCCGATATTTGAACCAACTGCAGATCCTCACAAGTTCTTTAATTATGCCGATCAACAGGGGATTCTTCATGGTTTTGATGTGGATGAGGAGAAGAGACTCTTGTTGATGTGTTTAGGTTTGGCTGTTCACTCAGCCATACCAGACCCTCAGAACGTAGGAGGGGGAACACTCGAGGAAATGAAAATGGCCAAATTAACGGCTGTGGGATACGGTAGAGGGGACCCGGTAGGAGGTCTGAATAATGATTTCTGGTGGTGGCGATGTGCTGAGCGGATGCACATCAGGTGGCTCTCCTCCCAATCGGACCCAACATAGTCAATTTATTGGAAATTTCGGCCTAAAAGGCCCACCAAAACCCACCCGAATACAAAACACGCAGGAGAAGAACATGCCTGGCAACAATAGGCCAAGGGCATGGCGAGATATCAGGTGCAGCAGCGAAGGAAAGGGGGAAGGAACATCGGGCGAGCAGACAGGCAGCCACACGAGGCGAGGCAGAGACTCAGACGAACCAGGAGGGGGGAAAGTCAGCAAACCGAACAGTGGAGCAGGAGCAGTACACTAACCCCCCCCCCCCCACCCCCCCCCCCCACCCCGCCCACCCCCACGGCACAGGGGGACAAAGGGAGGAATGTGTTAAAAAAGGAGCTGCATGCCATGAAAGAGGCGATCAGGATGGAGCTCCACATGATGATGAAGGAGGTGATGTCGGAGGCGAAAAACACCATGCAGCGAATCATAGAAGGTTTGAGAAGGAAGGTGGAGGCACAGGAAAGAACAATCCTGGGCATGAAGAAAGCAGCTATGGACCAGAGCGACAGGATTGTAGCTCTGGAAACCGAAGTGAGAAAGTTGGTGGTGGCTCAGGGGAGCCTACAAGGGAAGGTGGAGGACCAGGAAAACAGGTCCAGATGGCAAAGCATCCAAATAGTGCGTCTGCCAGAGGAGATAAAGGGAAGAGCTCCAATGGGCTACATCGCCCAAATGTTGGCAAGCTAGTGGGGAGGGAGGGCTTTCCAAACCCCCCCGAAATTGACAGGGCACACGGGTCGCTTCGGCCCAAGCCCAAAACCGGGAAGCTGCCCAGGACGATAATTGCAAAGCTACACCTGTTTCAGGACCGAGAAAAGGTGGGCCCCCCAGACGAAATCATGCTCGTGGGAAGGGCATAGAATCAGGGTGTATCAGGACATTGGGGTGGACCTAGCGAAAAAGGGGGCGGACCTATCGAAAAAGAGGGCCGAGTTTAATAGAGTGAAATCGGCACTCTATAAAAGTGGGGTATGATTTGGAATGCTATTCCGGACCCGACTCGAGGTGGCATTCAAGGGCAAAGAACTGTACTTTAACATCCCGGCGGAGGCTGATGTGTTAAAACAAACAACTTGGAGGGAGAGCAATCGCGGCAGCAATGAAAGCTGCAGGGGCAGAAAAGCAAAGAAACGTAGAGCGGAGGACAGTCCGTAAACAGAGACAATAATAATATCATGAACTATGTGCATATGTTTTTTACGTGGGACTGTGATGCCTCGTTTTCGGGCTTGTTGCTTCCCTTAATGTGGTGAGGGGGAGCAGGGCAAGGGGAATGAGGATAAGGAAAGCAGGCAAAGGAGTGAGGAAAGGGGTGGATGGGAGTGGGTAAAACAGGGCCAGAGCTAGACAAGCACTGGGAGGGGAGCCACCGTACTAGCGAGGAGGGCTAACACGGGAGGGCGGAAAGACAGGAAAGAAACAGAGGGAAGGTTAAGGACAAGAAACGGAACAGGCGCAGGCCTCGGCAGGCATGGAGCAGGGCGAGGAACCATAATGGCGCTGCAAGTAGCCACTCAGGAGGACCCCTGGGTGGAGGGAGACCCCAGAGTGCAGGGGCACATCCACGTGGCGCACGCATAGTTGCCGGCCATGTTGGGTGCCCCCTGGACAAAGGGAGACCCTGAAGCGCAGGGGCCCGACCTCGAGGTGAGAGCGGCGACCGTGGCTATTTTGGACAACCCCCTAATAAAGCGAAACCCCGGAGTGCAGGGGCACGTCAAACAGGTAAGTGTGGGTGGTCCCGCAGGACCGGGGGTCAGATAGCCCCCACCAGGATTGTTACCTGGTACGTATGGGGACTTAACGGCCCAGTAAAAAGATCCAGAGTCTTCGCCCACTTAAGAAGCCTAAAAGCCGACATAATTTACCTAATAAGAGACGCACCTGAGGGAGAAGGACCAACTGCTTGTAAGGACGGGCTGGGTGAGACAGACGTATCATTCATGTTACGGGACGAGGGCTAGGGGGGTAGCAATACTGATTAACAAGAGGACGAAGTTTACGGAAACCAAGTTACGGACCCAGGGGGACAGTACGTCATGGTCAGTGGTGTCCTGGAAGGGGCACCAGTCGTACTGGTAAATGTGTACATTCCCAACTGGGACGACACAGAATTCATAAAGAAGGCCATGGCGGAAATCCCTGACATTGACACACACCGACTGATCATGGGGGGGCGGCTTCAACTGTGTACAGGAACCACTGATCGACCAATCAAACCCCAGAACAGGGAGAAAGACTGGCATGGCTAGGGAACTAGGAGCATTTATGGAGCAGATGGGAGCGGTGGACCCATGGAGGTTCCTGTACCCAGGAGAAAAAGAATTCTCATATTTCTCACCAGGTGTACACCCGTATCTTTGCAGTGGGGAAATCGGTGCTTCCAGGGATCAAGGGAGCAGAATACTCCGCAATTGTTACCTCCGACCATGTCCACACTATATGGACGTGAGGTTGGAGACGGACCGTGCTCAGCGCCCCACATGGAGGTTGGACACGGACCTCCTGACCAACAAGGCCTTCTGCCAAAAAATATCGTGGGCCATAGGCGACTACATTAGTAACACCCAAAACGGGGTGGTCTCACCCTCCACGTTTTGGAGGGCACTGAAAGCTGTGATTAGAGGAGAGATCATAGCATACAATGCAAACAGAGACAGGAAAGAGAGGGTGGCCAGGCAGCAGCTAGTAGACTCCGCTATTAGACTTGAAGTCGACAAAATGTTCTCCGAGACCCCAACCATATATCTGCTGGTGGAGAGGAAAAAGCTGCAAATGGACTTTAACCTGCTATCCAGTAGAAAAGTAGTGTACCAACTCCGCCAGACATAGGGACCTTCTATGAACATGGAGACAAGGCTGGCCGCCTATTGGCTCACCAGCTGAGAAAGCAGGCAGCCACGAGGGAAATAGCCCAGGTAAAGAATAGCAGAGGCAGACTGGTACCAGAACCAAAGGAGGTCAATTGGGCATTTGAGACCTTCTACCGGGGCCTGTACACCTCCGAGCCCCCTGATGGGGACACGGGGATGAAACAGCTCCTCGACGGACTGGAACTGCCAGTTGTGGAGGGAGCTGGAAGCACCAATAGATCTGGGAGAAATCATGGGGAGCATCAGCTCCATGCAGGCGGGGAAGACACTGGGACCTGGCGGATTCCCGGCGGACTTCTATAAAAAATTTGCGCCAGTCCTCGCGTCAGTCACTTAAGGGAAATGTTCGTAGACTCACTAGCAAGGGGCAACTTTGTCTCCTACGCTAGCGCAGGCCACAATCTCACTGATACTCAAAAAGAACAAAGACCCAACGGAATGTGGATCATGCAGACCCATTTTGCTGTTGAATGTTGATGCAATAATACTCGCAAAGGTCCTGGCCAAAAGGTTGGAGGGACGCATACTGGAGGTGGTCGCAGAGGACCAATCGGGCTTTGTCAAGGATAGGCAACTTGCTGTGAACAGCAGACGGCTGCTGAATGTAATAATGACGCCCTCCGGGGAGAGAACACCAGAGGTGATCATCTCCCTGGACGCAGAAAAGGCCTTCAACAGAGTCGAATGAACTACCTCCTCGAGATACTGGAACGGTTTGGGCTAGGAGTAGGGTTCACCGCCTGGGTGAGAGTCATATACAACGCTCCCAAGGCGAGCGTCCAAACTAACACCACCAGCTCTGAATACTTCCAGCTACAAGGCCGCCCATTGTCCCCACTTTTGTTTGTGTTACCGATTGAACACCTGGCTATAGCCCTGAGGGTCGCGAAAAGCTGGAAGGGCATCTGGAGGGAAGACAGAGAGCACAGAGTTTCACTATGCGGATTACCTGCTCCTCTATGTCTCAAAGCCACAGGAAGGACTGAAGGCAATACTGCAGATCCTGAAAGAGTTTGGAACCTTCTCGGGCTAAAAACTTAACCTGGGAAAAAGTGAGGCATTCCCAGTGAACCCAAATGGGGGAGAGGCAGAGCTGGAGGGGCTCCCGTTTGAAATGGCCCAGAACAGATTCCGATACCTGGGGATCCAGATAGACAGAGACTGGACACAGATCCACATGCGGAACCTGACCTGCCTGGTGGAGGAAGTAAAAAGGGACCTACAGAGGTGGGGCTCACTCCCACTCTTCCTGGCAGGGAGACGATTAAGATGAACGACTGCCAAGGTTCCTCTTCCTGTCAAGATGTGCAGGTTAGGTGTATTGGCCATGCTAAATTGCCCCTTAATTGGAAAAAATGAATTGGGTACTCTAAATTTATTTTAAAAAAAGATGCACAACGAGCCAAGTGGTAGCGGCCACGCGGAGAACGTGGGCACAACTGAGACAGCACTTTGGGCTAACCAAGATACCCCCCCCCCCCCCCCCCCTGCGGCAATCGCAAATTCCCCCGAGCCATGCTAGATACCACCTTCAAAAGGTAGAGATGGGACGGTGGCACACTGACGGTCAGGGACTTTTTTTTTTAATAAACATTTTATTGAGGTATTTCTTTGCATTGTAACAGCAACAAAATCAACAATGTACATAACAAGGAAAATATTACCATTGTGCAAATACCACCTCCCTCTCCCACAGGTCCCACCATTACCTACCCCCCTAAACTATGCTAGCCTACCCCTTCTGCTGACGATTAATTCTCTGCGAAGAAGTCAACGAACGGTTGCCACCTCCGGGCGAACCCTAACAGTGACCCTCTCATGGCGAACTTAATTTTCTCCAGGCAGAGGAAGCCAGCCATGTCCGACAGCCAGGTCTCCGATTTCGGGGGCTTCGAGTCCCTCCATGCCAGTAATATCCGCCTCCGGGCTACCAGGCAAGCAAAGGCCAGAACATCTGCCTCTTTCTGCTCCTGGATTCCCAGATCCTGCGCCATCCCGAAAATCGCCACCTCTGGACTCGGCGCCACCCTCGTATTTAATACCTTGGACATGACATTGGCAAATACCTGCCAAAATCCCCTAAGCTTTGGGCATGCCCAGAACATGTGGACATGGTTCACTGGTCCTCCCGCACATTTTGCGCACCTGTCTTCCACCCCAAAGAGTGAGTCCGGTGAACGACTTTAAATTGGATCAGGCTGAGCCTGGCACATGTTGCGGTCGCGTTGACCCTACTCAGCACGTCCGCCCAAAGGCCCTCCTCTATCTCACCTCCCAGCTCCTCCTCCCACTTTTGCTTCATCTCCTCGGTCTGCGTCTCCTCCGATCCCATAAGCTCTTTATATATGTCCGAGACACTCCCCTCTCCTATCCATCCGCTAGAAACCACCCTATCCTGAATCCCCCTTAGCGGCAGGAGTGGGAAGGTTGGTACCTGCTTCCGCAAAAAGTCCCGCACCTGCAGATATCGAAATTCATTTCCCTCCGCCAATGCAAACTTCTCCTCCAGCGCCCTTGTACTGGGGAAGCTTTCTTCTATAAACAAGTCCCCCATCCTCTCGATCCCCGCTCTCCGCCAAATTCTGAACTCCCCGTCCATCCTCCCCGGGGCAAACTGGTGATTATCGCAGACTGGGGACCAGACTGATGGCCCCCTCTGCTCCCACATGTCTCCTCCACTGCCCCCAGACTCTCGGGGGCCGCCACCACCATTGGACTGGTGGAGTGCCGCGCCGGCGGGAACGGCAGAGGCGCTGTTACAAACGCCCCCAGACTTGTGCCCTTGCAAGAAGCCGCCTCCATGCGCACCCACGCCGGCTCCCCCCCACCAGCCACCTCCTCACCATGGCTATATTAGCCGCCCAATAATAATTGCTGAAATTCGGCATCGCTAGCCCGCCCTCGCCTCGATTCCACTTGAGCATTGCCCTCTTCACTCGCGGGGACTTGCCCTCCCACAAAGCCCACAATAACTTTACTGACCCGCTTAAAAAAGGACCGCGGGATGAAGATGGGGAGGCATTGAAAAACAAATAGGAATCTTGTGAGGACCGTCATTTTTACCGTTTGAGACAACGAGAGGTCATCCCATCTCCAGAAATCCTCCTTCATCTGATCCACCAGCCGGGCCAAATTCAATTTGTGAAGCCTGCCACAATCCCTCGCCACTTGGATACCTAGGTACCTGGAACTCTCCCCTACCACTCTGAATGGCAATTCCCCCAGTCGCCTCTCCTGACCCCTCGCCTGCACCACAAACATCTCCCTCTTCCCCATATTTAGCTTATGCCCTGAAAAACGGCCGAATTCCCCTAAAATTCCCATAATTTCTTCAATCCCCTCCATTGGGTCTGAGACATACAAAAGCAGGCCATCCGCATACAACGAGACCCTGTACTCCACCCCCCCCCCCCCCCCCCGGATTAGCCCCTTGATGCCCTCAGAGCAATTGTCAGCGGCTCTATAGCCAGTGCAAACAACAGTGGGGAGAGGGGGCATCCCTGTCTCGTCCCGCGGTGCAGTCTAAAGTAGTCCGAAATTGTCGTGTTTGTCCGTACACTTGCAACCGGAGCCCGGTACAACAACCTAACCCAGTCAATAAATCCCCTCCCAATTCCGAACCACTTCAGCACCTCCCATAAATAATCCCACTCAACCTGGTCAAAAGCTTTCTCCGCATCCATCGCAACCACTACCTCCACCTGCTTACTCTCCGGGGGCATCATGATCACGTATAACAGCCTTCTTACATTGGCCACAAGCTTCCTGCCCTTAACGAACCCCGTCTGATCCTCCACAATAACTTCCGGTACACAGTCCTCAATCCTGGAGGCCAAAATTTTGGCCAGCGGACTTCCGGTTGCGGCAGGGATGAGCTAGCCGCACGTTTCGGCGGCTCCAGCTCCGACGGAACTTCGGGCTCAATTAAGAGCCCCAACGGGGACTTTGACGGCCGAAAAACCCGGTGCGAGGCGCGAGGGAAGGGAATCCCCCCCCCCGAACGATGGAGGGAAAAACCGGCGGCGGCGGCTGCAGCCCGAAGAATCTGCAACCAGAAGGTCAGAGGGAGTGGAACAAAATGGCGGCGGAGAAACCACAGGTGACATGGGGGCCTGAGCAGGACGAGGTGGTGAGATGGTGCGTGGACCTGTTGAAGAAGGAGGTAATGACTCCGTTGTTACAGGCAATTGAGGCGCTTAAGGAGACTTTAAAGACCCAGGAGACTGAGCTTCGCGTGGTGGAGCAGAAGGTGTCAGGTATTGAGGACGAGGTCCTGGGCCTGGCGGTCAAGACTCAGGCGCACGAGGCACTTCATAAAAAGTGTGCTGACAGGATTGAGGCCCTTGAAAATGGAGCGCGAAGGAAGAACCTTAGGATACTAGGTCTCCCGGAGGGTGTGGAAGGAGTGGACTGTGGAGCGAACGCAAGTAAGATGCTGAGCTCACTGATGGGTGCTGAGGCCCCTGCGGGCCCCATGGAGGTGGAGTGGGCAAATCGGATCCCGGCGAGAAGACCAAAAGCGGGAGAACCACCGAGGGCGATAATCGTGCGATTCTACCGCCTTAAGGACAGAGAAGAGGTCCTGAGATGGGCTAAAAAGGTGCGGAGTAGCAGATGGGAGAATGCGGTGGTAAGGATCTACCAGGACTGGAGTGCGGAGGTGGCGAGAAGGAGGGCGAGCTTCAACCGAGCCAAAGAGGTTTTGCACAAAAGGAAGGTGAAGTTTGGGATGCTGCAGCCGGCAAGACTATGGGTCACGCATCAGGAGAGACACTATTATTTCGAGACGGCGGAGGAAGCATGGTCCTTCATCAATGAAGAGAAACTGGACCGGAACTGAGGGACTGATGCTGCAGGGAACTGTTATTGTTGTTATTATTGTTTTTGTTAATGGGATGGTGAAAGTTAATCGAGAAATAAACAGGGAAGGGGGGGGACACTGGGGAAATGCGGGCGCCGGTGAGGGGGGAGAGGCAGGACATAGTCGGAGAATGGGGAAGGAGAGGGGGAGGGGAAAGGGAGCTGCGCCATAAGAGGCGGGTCAGGTAAAGGGATGTTCCCGCGCCAGAAAGAATAAGGCGGGAAAACAGGCGCAAGGCGGATGGGAGTTCCCTCACACCGGGGGGGTCGAGGGGCGAGCAGGAGTAGCCGGGGTCAGTTGAAGTCAGCTGACTTCCGGAAGTGATATGGGGGGAGCAATCAAGCTAGATAGGGATCTAGCGGAGGGGGGGGGGGGGGGGGGGGAGAGGGGAAGGGGACAACTGGGTTGCTGCTGCGGAAATCCAAAAGGAAATGGCTAAAGAGAGGGTGGTCGGGGGCAGAATGCGACGCTGGGGGAGCGAGCGGGAGCGCGGAGGCGGGATATGGGACTGGCCTAGAGAAGGTAATGGCTAGTCGACACGGGAGGGGGGCAGGTAGCCCCCCAGTGAGGCTGATCACGTGGAACGTGAGAGGCCTGAATGGACCGATAAAAAGGGCCCGAGCGCTCGCGCATCTGAAAGGACTAAGGGCAGACGTGGTTATGCTCCAAGAGACGCACCTACAGGTGGCGGACCAAGTTAGGCTAAGGAAAGGATGGGTGGGACAGGTGTTCCACTCAGGACTGGACGCAAAGAACAGAGGGGTGGCCATTTTGGTGGGGAAACGGGTAGCATTTGAAGCAAAGAACATCGTAGCAGATAGTGGAGGTAGATATGTAATGGTGAGTGGTAGGCTGGAGGGAATGGAGGTCGTGTTGGTTAATGTGTATGCCCCAAATTGGGACGATGCGGGGTTCATGAGACGGATGCTGGGGCGTATTCCGGACCTGGAGGCAGGAAATTTGATTTTAGGAGGGGACTTCAATACGGTGCTGGACCCGGGGCTAATTAGATCCAGCTCAAGGACTGGAAGAAGGCCGGCAGCGGCCAAGGTACTTAAGGGGTTTATGGGCCAAATGGGGGGAGTGGATCCATGGCGATTTCTTAGACCCAGGGCTAGGGAGTATTCCTTCTTCTCCCACGTCCATAAAGTGTACTCCCGGATAGATTTTTTTGTTTTAGGAAGATCGTTGATCTCTAGGGTGGAAGAAGCTGAATACTCAGCCATAGTGGTTTCGGATCATGCCCAACATTGGGTGGACCTGGAAGTAGGAGAGGACAGGGAGCAGAGAACACTCTGGCGATTAGATGTGGGACTGATGGCGGATGAGGGAGTGTGTGCAAGAGTGTGGGGGTGTATCGAGAGATACCTGGAGGTCAATGACGACGGCGAGGTCCCTGTGGGAGTGGTCTGGGAAGCACTAAAAGCGGTGGTCAGAGGAGAGCTGATTTCTATTGGGGCCCACAAAAGGAAAACAGAGGCCAAGGAAAGGGATAGATTACTGGGGGAGATTTTAAGGGTGGACAGGGAATTTGCAGAGACCCCGGAGGAGGAGCTGTACAGGGAGAGGAGATGACTCCAGACCGAGTTTGACCTCCTGACCACCAGAAAGGCGGAGGTACTGTGGAGGAAGGCACAGGGGAGGAGGTATGAATATGGGGAAAAGGCTAGTCGCCTGTTGGCGCACCAACTGCGAAAGAGGGCAGCAGCGAGGGAGATAGGAGGAATTAGGGATGAAAGGGGAGACACTGTGCGAAGGACAGGAAAGATAAATGAGGTGTTTAAGACCTTTTATGAAGAACTGTATAGGTCTCAGCCCCCAGAGGGAGAGGAGGGGATGCGGCAGTTCCTGGACCAGTTGAGGTTCCCGAAAGTGGAGGAGCAGGCGGTGGCAGGCCTGGGGGCGCCGATTGAGGTGGACGAGGTTATTAAGGGACTGGGAAGCATACAAGCAGGGAAGGCCCCGGGGCCGGACGGGTTCCCGGTGGAATTCTACAGAAAATATGTGGACTCGTTGGCCCCGTTGTTGGCGAGGACGTTCAATGAGGCCAGGGAAGGGGGGACACTACCCCCGACAATGTCGGAGGCTACGGTATCGCTAATTTTGAAGAGGGACAAAGATCCGATGCAGTGTGGGTCCTATAGACCTATTTCACTATTGAACGTGGACGCCAAACTGCTAGCAAAGGTGCTGGCATCGAGGATAGAGGACTGTGTCCCAGGGGTGGTGCACGAAGACCAGACAGGGTTCGTAAAAGGGAGACAATTGAATGTTAACGTGCGACGGCTATTAGGGGTGATAATGATGCCCTCAGTGGAGGGGGAGGCAGAGATAGTGGCGGCAATGGACGCAGAGAAGGCATTTGATAGGGTGGAGTGGGAGTATTTATGGGAAGTGTTAAGGAGGTTTGGGTTTGGGAACGGATTTATTCGCTGGGTTAGACTACTTTATGGGGCACCAACGGCAAGCGTAGTTACAGGTCGACATAGATCGGAGTATTTCCGATTATATAGGGGAACAAGACAGGGTTGCCCGCTGTCTCCATTGTTGTTTGCGCTGGCAATTGAACCTCTGGCCATGGCGCTGAGAGACTCCAGGAAATGAAGAGGGGTGACTAGAGGGGGAGAAGAACACCGAGTCTCGTTATACGCGGATGACCTACTGCTATACGTGTCGGTCCCAGCGGGGGGGATGATAGAGGTTATGCGAATCTTGAGGAGGTTCGGGGAATTTTCGGGGTATAGGTTAAACATGGGGAAGAGTGAATTATATGTGATACATCCAGGGGACCAGAGTAGAGAGATAGAAGGCTTACCGCTAAGGAAAGTGGAAAGAAACTTCCGATACTTGGGGATTCAGATCGCTAGGAGCTGGGGAGCCTTGCACAGACATAAACTGACACGGCTGGTAGAACAAATGGAGGAGGACTTTAAGAGGTGGGACATGCAGCCTTTATCGCTGGCGGGCAGGGTGCAAGCAATTAAGATGATGGTCCTCCCGAGGTTCTTATTTGTATTTCAATGTCTCCCTATTTTAATCACCAGGACCTTTTTTAATAAAATAGATAGGAGCATTACGAGCTTTGTGTGGGCAGGGAAAGTTCTGAGAGTAAGGAGGGGGTTCCTTCAGCGCAGTAGGGACAGAGGAGGACTGGCACTACCGAACTTGGGAGATTATTATTGGGCCGCCAATGTGGCAATGATACGTAGATGGATGATGGAGGGTGAGGGAGCGGCGTGGAAAAGGCTGGAGAGAAGGTCCTGTAAAGGGACGAGTCTAGAGGCGCTGGTGACGGCGCCGCTACCGTTCTCACCGAAAAAGTACGCCACGAACCCGGTGGTGGCGGCAACACTGAACATATGGGGACAGTGGAGGCGACAGAGAGGGGTGCGGGGAGCCCTGGTGGGGTCCCCTATCAGGAACAACCATAGGTTCGCCCCAGGAAGAATGGATGGAGGATTTCAGAGCTGGTACCAGTTGGGAATTAGGAAGGTGGGAGATTTATTCATAGATGGGACTTTTGCGAGCTTGGGAGCACTGGAGGAAAAGTATAAGTTACCCCGGGGGAATTTCTTGAGATATATGCAGGTGAGGGCGTTTACTAGACAACAGGTGAGGGAATTTCCGCGGCTCCCGACACAGGGGATACAGGACAGGGTGCTTTCAGGGGTGTGGGTCAGAGAGGGCAAGGTGTCTGAGATTTATAGAGAGATGAGGGAAGAGGGGGAGGAGTCGGTGGGCGAACTAAAAAGAAAGTGGGAAGAAGAATTAGGGGAGGAGATAGAGGAGGGTATGTGGGCTGATGCCCTAAGCAGGGTAAATTCCTCTTCCTCATGCGCCAGGCTTAGCCTGATTCAATTTAAGGTGCTACATAGAGCACACATAACGGGGGCAAGATTGAGCAGGTTCTTTGGAGTGGAGGTGTGGCGGGAGCCCGGCAAACCACGCACATATGTTTTGGGCGTGCCCGGCACTGGAAGGGTATTGGAAGGGAATGACGGGAGTGATTTCGCAGGTGGTGAAGGCCCGGGTCAAACCAGGCTGGGGGTTAGCTCTATTTGGAGTTGCGGAAGAGCCGGGAGTGCAGGAGGCGAAAGAGGCCGATCGGCGCAGGATCCTACTCATGTGGAAGGAGGCGAAACCCCCCGGACTGGAGGCCTGGGTAAACGATATGGCGGGGTTTATTAAACTGGAGCAGATAAAGTTTGCCCTGAGAGGATCGGCTCAAGGGTTCACCAGGCGGTGGCAGCCATTTCTCGACTACCTAGGGGAACGTTAGAGGGAAGACAGATGACCAGCAGCAGCAACCCAGGGGGGAGGGGGAGGGGGGGAGGAGGCTTAGTTGAGTATAGGTCAATAGAGTACGAGGTTTTGTAACTTGTATATTATTATTATTACAATTATTGTTAAAAAGTTAAAAAATTTCTGTTTTGTTATTGTTATCGTTTCGCTTGTTTTGTAAGCGGGAAAAATGTTGCTCAGGGAAAAAAATGTCAATAAAATATATTTAAAAAAAAAAAAAATTTTGGCCAGCAGTTTGGCATCTACGTTAAACAAGGAAATCAGCCTGTAAGACTCACACAGCTCCAGGTCCTTGTCCCGTTTCAGAATTAGCGAGATCATAGCCTGTGACATCGTCTGGGGCAGAACTCCTCTTTCCTTAGCCTCGTTAAAGACCTTCATCAGCACCGGTCCCAATATTCCGGAGAACTTTTTATAGAACTCGACTAGGTACCCATCCGGTCCCGGGGCCTTTCCCGACTGCATGACCTTCAAATCCTCCACTATCTCCTCCAGCCCGATTGGGGCCCCCAGCCCTTCTACCAGCTCCCCGTCCACCCTCGGGAAAGTCAGCCCCTCTAGAAAGTGCCTCATTCCCTCCGACCCCGCAGGGGGCTCCGACCTATACAACCTACTATAAAAGTCCCGGAAGGCCTTACTCACCCCTGCCGAGTCCCAACTAAGTTCCCATCCCCATCAATAACTTTCCCTATTTCTCTAGCTGCCTCCCTCTTTCTGAGCTGCTGTGCAAGCATCCTGCAGGTCTTCTCACCGTGCTTGTTGTGGTATTATCAGGTATTGCACCACCCGAGCGGCTGAAGTCCATTGGTTAAACCTGGGGGTTTACCATTGGCTGTATAGTATGTAGCTCCGCCCTGATAGGCGGGGTATAAGAGTCGGTGCTGTCCCAGCAGCCCTCATTCTGTACCTGAGCTGCTGGGGAACAGTTCTAGTTTATTAAAGCATTCAGTTATGCTTTAACCTCGTCTTTGCAGTAATTGATCGTGCATCAATTTAATAGATTACACTTAAGCAGAGAAGATGGATCTCCGAATCAAGCCGGAGTGTCTGCAACTCAGTCCCCACGCGGCGAAATCAGCGGCGATTTTCAAACACTGGCTGGCGTGTTTCAAAGGCTACCTTGAGACGGCTGGGGCACATTCACGGGGGAGCAGAAGCTGCATCTCCTGCACTCAAGGGTAAGCCCTGGGATCTACACCCTCATCGAGGAGGCGGAAGACTTTGATGCAGCAATCGAACTTTTAAAAGGACATTATATACGCCCAGTAAATCAGCTGTACGCACGTCACCTGCTTGCAACGAGACGACAAAGCCCCGGGGAATCGTTGGAAGAGTTCTACCGCGCGCTACTGGTGCTGGGCAGAAGCTGTGGCTGCCCGCAAGTTTCGGCGAGCGACCACACGGAACTCCTAATTCGGGATGCCTTCGTAGCAGGTATGAGCTCCTCAGAGATCCGCCAGCGTCTTTTAGAGAAAGACACCCTGGGACTTAGGGAGGCACGGGCCCTGGCAGGGTCCATGGACATTGCCTCCAGGAACACACAATCCTACATGCCCGACGGCACGGTGGCCCCCTGGGCAGCGTGGAATTCCGCAGCGGCATCCCCACAGACCTTCCCCCTGTCCCCGCAGGCCTGCGCTCTAAGGCAGCCCGCCAACTCCGATGGGCCCCGCTGTTTCTTCTGCGGGCAAGAAAAGCACGCCCGGCCCGCACATCCACCTGCAAAGGGTGCGGCAAGAAGGGCCATTTTGTGGGGGTCTGCCAGGCACGTGCGGTGGCCGTGGTTTCCAGCGGCGACCCCGGTCTGCCACAGCAAACTTCCCCTCGGGCCCCAGGCGGCCAGCAGTCACCGCCACTCCTGTATCCTAGGGCCACGTGCGGCCCACGGGCGCCGCCATCTTGTTCCCCGAACACCGCGCTGGACTGATGGGCACCGCCATTTTGTCCATCTCCGACCACCATGTGCGACCCATGGGAGACGCCATCTTGGATGGGGCCCCAGGACCCCAGCGCGGCCGACTATACACTGCCCGATCAAAATTCACTGCGTCTGGCCTCGGTGACTCTGGACCAAACTCGACATCGAACACTCTCAACATCAACGACGACAGTCTTCATCAATGGCCACAAGGCGTCCTGCCTGATCGACTCTGGGAGCACGGAGAGCTTTATATACCCTGACATGGTAAGGCGCTGTTCACTTTTTACCCACCCTGTAAATCAAAGAATCTCCCTGGCCTCCGGTTCCCACTCAGTGGAGATAAAGGGGTTCTGCCTAGCAAACCTCACAGTCCAAGGAAGGAAATTCAACAATTTCCACCTTTATGTCCTTCCGCACCTCTGCGCGGCTACACTCCTGGGGTTGGACTTCCAGTGTAACCTGCAAAGTCTGACCTTCAAATTCGGCGGCCCTATACCCCCCCATTACTGTCTGCGGCCTCGCGACCCTTAAGGTCGACCCGCCTTCCCTGTTTGCGAACCTCATCCTGGATTGCAAACCCGTCGCCACCAGGAGCAGACGGTACAGTGCCCAGGATCGGACCTTCATTAGGTCGGAGGTCCAGAGGCTACTAAGGGAAGGGGTAATTGAAGCTAGCAATAGTCCCTGGAGAGCCCAAGTAGTGGTGGTAAAGACCGGGGAGAAACATAGGATGGTCATTGATTACAGTCAGACCATCAACAGGTTTACGCAGCTGGACGCGTACCCTCTCCCCCGCATATCCGACCTGGTAAACAGGATCGCGCATTATAAGGTCTTCTCCACGGTGGATCTCAAGTCCGCCTACCACCAGCTACCCCTCCGCACGAGCGACCGCAAATACACTACCTTCGAGGCAGATGGGCGGCTCTATCATTTTTTAAGGGTTCCCTTCGGTGTCACTAACAGGGTCTCGGTCTTCCAACGTGAGATGGACCGAATGGTTGACCGGTACGGCTTGCGCTCAACGTTCCCGTATCTCAATAACATCACCATCTGCGGCCATGACCAGCAGGACCACGACACCAACCTCCGAAAATTCCTCCAGACCGCTAAAATCCTTAACTTAACGTACAATAAGGATAAATGCGTATTTAGCACCGACCGTCTAGCCATTCTCGGCTACGTAGTGCGAAATGGAGTTATAGGCCCCAACCCTGAACGCACACGCCCCCTCATGGAGTTCCCCCTCCCTCACTGCCCCAAGGCCCTGAAGCGCTGCCTCGTTTTTTTTAGTTACTAAGCCCAGTGGGTCCCTAACTACGCAGACAAAGCCCGTCCCCATATCCAGTCCACAACCTTCCCCCTGTTGTTGGAGGCCCGCCAGGCCTTCAGCCGCATCAAAGCAGACATTGCAAAGGCCATGATGCATGCCATCGACGAGTCCCTCCCCTTCCAGGTCGAGAGAGATGCGTCCGACGTAGCTCTGGCCGCCACCCTCAACCAAGCGGGCAGACCTGGGGCCTTCTTCTCCCGTACCCTCCATGCTTCCGAAATCCGCCATTCCTCAGTCGATAAGGAGGCCCAGGCCATAGTAGAAGCTGTGCGACACTGGAGGCATTACCTGGCTGGCAGGAGATTCACTCTCCTCACAGACCAACGGTCGGTGGCGTTCATGTTCGATAATGCACAGCGGGGCAAGATAAAAAACGACAAGATCTTGCGGTGGAGGATCGAACTCTCCACCTACAACTACGAGATCTTGTATCGTCCCGGGAAGCTAAACAAGCCTCCTGACGCCCTGTCCCGCGGCACATGTGCCACCGCACAAGTGGACTGCCTCCGAGTCCTCCACGAGGACCTCTGCCATCCGGGGGTCACTCGCTTCTTCCACTTTGTGAAGACCCACAACCTGCCCTACTCCATCGAGGAGGTCAGGACAGCCACCAGGGACTGCCAAATCTGCGCGGAGTGCAAACCGCACTTCTACCGGCCAGAGAAAGCGCACCTGATAAAGGCGTCCCGTCCCTTTGAACGCCTCAGCATGGACTTCAAAGGCCCCCTCCCCTCCACCGACCGCAACACGTATTTCCTGAACGTGATTGACGAACACTCCCGGTTCCCCTCCGCCATCCCCTGCCCAGACATGACCGCAACCACCGTCATCAGGCCCTCCATGGTATCTGTGCACTGTTCGGTTTCCCCGCTTACATACACAGTGATAGGGGCTCCTCCTTTATGAGTGATGAACTGCGTCAATTCCTGCTCAGCAAGGGTATCGCCTCAGGCAGGACGACCAGTTACAACCCCCGAGGAAATGGGCAGGTAGAGAGGGAGAACGGTACGGTCTGGAAGACCGTCCTACTGGCCCTATTGTCCAGGAACCTCCCAGTCTCCCGCTGGCAAGAAGTCCTCCAGGAAGCCCTCCACTCCATCCGGTCATTGCTCTGTACGACCATCAATCAGACACCCCATGAATGTCTCCTTGTCTTCCCCAGGAAGTCCTCCTCCGGGACCGCGCCCCCGACCTGGCTAGCGACACCCGGATCCATCCTGCTTCGGAAACATGTGAGGGCGCACAAGTCGGACCAGTTGGTCGAGAGGGTCCATCTGCTGCATGCTAGCCCCCAGTATGCCTACATGGCGTTCCCTGACGGCCGACAAAGATACTGTCTCCCTACGGGACCTGGCGTCCGCCGGAGCCCCACGCGCACCCCAACCACCCCCCCCCCCCCCCCCCCCCCCCCTCAGCGGCACCTCACAGCACCTCCCACCCACTGACCCAGGTCAACCGTTTTCCCCAACAGCGCCGTCTAGGGGTGACAAAGCTGCCATGGAGGCCGAAGCCACGCTCCCGGAGTCGCAGGCGCCTGGACCCCCACTGGAATCACCACCGAGGCCCAGACTATCCCAGAGGATGACCAGGGCACCCGACCGCCTGATTGCTTCATCTTAACCGATCTGTAACTGTAAATAATAAACACTGACTGTATATATCGTCCATGTCTGTAAATATCCTCTAAACACTGTAAGGAGGTATCACGGTACCTCCATATCTGATCATACCATGTTGAATACAGTTGTAGCCGCTGGCCACCACCCCCGCCGGACTTTTTTTAACAGGGGGTGAATGTGGTATTATCAGGTATTGCAGCACCCGAGAGGCTGAAGTCCATTGGTTAAACCTGGGGATTTACCATTGGCTGTATAGTATGTAGCTCCGCCCTAATAGGCGGGGTATAAGAGTCAGTGCTGTCCCAGCAGCCCTCATTCTGTACCTGAGCTGCTGGGGAACAGTTCTAGTCTATTAAAGCCTTCAGTTATGCTTTAACCTCGTCTTTGCAGTAATTGATCGTGTATCACTCGTAAATCGCTCCCCTCGCCTTTCTGAGCTGTTCCATTGCTCTCCCTCTGGTAAGCAAGCCAAATTCCGCCTGTAGCCTCCAGTGTTCCCTTAACAGCCCTGCCTCTGGAGCCTCCACATACCTCCTATCAACTTGTAGAATCTATTTTACCAGTCGGTCCGTCTCTGCCCTATCCGTCCTGTCCCTGTGAGCCTGGATCGAAATCAGCTCACCTCTCATCACTGCCTTCAGCGCTTCCCAGACCACCGCTGCTGAGACCTCCACTGTATCATTCAACTGCAGGTAGTTTACCATACAATTCCTCAGCCTCTCGCACACAGCTTCGTCCGCCAATAGCCCAACATCCAACCTCCATTGCGGGTGCTGCTTGCTATCCATACTAACCTGCAGTTCCACCCAGTGTGGAGCATGGTCCGAGATCGTGATCGCCGAGTACCCCGTGCCCACCACCCCTGCCAATAGGGCCCTACCCACAACAAAGAAATCGAACCGAGAGTACACCTTATGTACTTGGGAGTGAAAAGAAAATTCTTTCCCCCTTGGCTGCCTAAATCTCCATGGATCCACCACCCCCCATCTGCTCCATGAACCCTTTCAGCTCCTTTGCCATTGCTGGCACCCTGCCCGTTCTCGAGCATGACCGGTCCAGGCCGGGATCAATAACTGTATTAAAATCCCCTCCCATGATCTGCCTGTGTGCATCCAGGTCCGGAATCTTCCCTAGCACCCTCTTTATAAAATCCCCATCGTCCCAATTTGGCGCATATACATTGACCAGCACTACCTTCATCCCCTGCAGCCTACCACTGACCATGATATATCGACCTCCCACCTCAAATGTCACACGCTCATTAACCAAGATCGCAACCCCTCCAGTCTTTTTATCCAGCCCCGAGTGAAAAACCTGACTGATCCAGCCTTTCCTCAACTTGACCTGGTCCGCTACCCTAAGGTGCGTCTCCTGCAGTATTACCACGTCTGCCTTCAGTCCCCTCAGGTGCGCAAACACACGTGCCCTCTTAACCGGCCCATTTAGCCCCCAAACATTCCAGGCAATCAGCCTAGTTGGAGGGGCAAAGTGCCCCCCCCCCCACTCTGCTGATCAGCTATCCCCTTTCTTGTGCCCGCCTCCAGCCCCTGCGCTGCACCTCCTCCGGCCCGCTCCACGGCAGCCCCCACCACCGACCTCCTCACTGTCTTTCCACCGAAGTCCCCCACTCATCAGAAAACCAATCCCCCCCCTCCCCCCCACCAGCAACACTACTCTAAAACCTAACCCATCTGCTAAACTAAAACATATGCATCCCCCCACTGTCTGTTGGGGACTTTTACAAAGGGCACAGACTGGCGACACTGGACGAACTGACGAAGAAGTGGAAACTAGCAAAAGGACAGGAAATGAGGCACCTTCAAATAAAACACTTCCTATGCAAGTAGACAGTAGGGTGCCCCGGGGCCCCAGAAATCACTATTGGAGGACCAGATAGGCACAAGCAGCAAGGAGGAGGGACTATGTGGGAAAATATATGGACAGTAACTGGACAGAGCTCGGACATCACGTGGACGAGACCAGACGAAAATGGGAGGACGAGCTCAGGTCAGAGGTGGGATGGGGACTCTGGAGCGAAGAACTGAGCAGGACTAACCCCACCTCCTCCTGTGCAAGGCTCAGCCTAATGCAGCTCAAAGTGGTGCACAAAGCGCACCTGACCAGAACCCGAATGAGCAGGTTCTTCCCAGAGGTGGAGGACTAATGTGAGCGGTGCCAGAGGGGCCCGGCCAACCACACCCACATGTTTTGGGCACCAAACCTGCTGGGTTCTGGACAGCCTTCTCCGAGGCAATGTCCAAGGTAGTGGGCGTGAGGGTGAAGCCATGCCCAATTGTGGCAATCTTCGGGGTATCGGAGCAACCAGAACTACACATGGGGAAGGGGGCCAACGCCCTTGCTTTCGCTTCCCTAATTGCACGCCGGAGAATCCTGCTTGGCTGGCGATCGGCAGCACCACCCAAAGCTGCAGACTGGCTCGCTGACCTCTCGGAATCTCTCCACCTGGAGAAGATTAAGTACACCATCCGAGGGCCAGAGGACGGCTTCCTGGATACTTGGGGGCAGTTCGTCGGCCTGTTCCAAAACCTGTTCGAGGCCAGCAACGAGGAGTAAGATTAAAAAACGGGAACGAGAGGAAGAAAAAGAGGGAGGATAAGAAAAAAAACAAGATAGATGGGGAGCCAAAGGAATGCGCAACCCGAGGGGAGGGAGGGAGGGAGGGAGGGGGGTGAGGTGGAGAAAGAGGAAAGGCTGGAAAGTCACAAAAAAGGAGAAGAGCCGGGGGGGGGGGGGGATCACAAAGCAAACACAACCCAAGTCCACGGGGGGAGGGGAAGGAAAGGGAGGGGGAGATAGGGGGAGGATGCAAGGGAGGGGGAGGGGTCACGAGGGGGGGGGGGGGGCGTTGGAAGGGACAATAGGCCAGGTCAGAGGGTGGAGAAATGTATATAAAGTTAATTAAAGGAAGGACAGGATAAACCTTTCTGTACAATAAACTAAATTAACTTGGTTTAGAAAAATGTATATAACTGTTTATCAATGTGGAAAATGGCAATAAATAGACTTTAAAAATAAAGAAGGTCTGAATAAGTGCAGGCAAAGGAAAGTGGAACACCCCACATCTTTTCCTCAGCACCTATGGACACCAATGTTCCCAGGCCACAACATTACAGTTAAGAGAACCAGAACACTTCTCTCCCTCACAGACAATCGCAGTTACAAAGGGGAACAGCATGAATGTCAGGTCTTGACAGCGAACGATCCCAAGGGACCGGTCATGCCAAAATAAAAAGAGGGAAGCCCGGGGCACCATGGTCCAGACTGCCAGTCCCACTCTTAAAAACTTTATTCAAGCGCACAGAAGACAGATGAGGATTTGAAACAAATCAGAGATGGAGTGTTCCTGGCACCTTACAACATATGGAAAGCTAAAATAGAGATAATATCTAGCATTCTTCGACCCAACCAAGGAAACCAAGATATCGACTGATGCAAGCCAGGACAGCATTGATGCGGTGCTCCTTCAGCGAGATGACTCCTCGTCCTGGGCTCCAGTGGTGTTTGCCTCCAGGGCCATGATGCCCACTGAGCAACGGTACGCTCAGATTGAGAAGGAGTGTCTGGGCCTCCTGACAGGAATAGTCAAGTTTCACGACTACGTTTACGGCCTGCCAAAATTCACGGTAGAAACGGACCACAGGCCTCTAGTCCATATAATCCAGAAGGATTTAAATGACATGACACCTCGGTTACAGGGAATTCTTCTTAAGCTACGCCGCTGCGACTTCGAACTTGTCCACATGCCAGGCAAAGAGCTGATCGTTGCAGATGCCCTATCCACGTCCATTACCACACTGTGAACAAAGTGACTTCATCTGCCACATAGAAGCGCAAGTGCAGTTGTGTGCCACCAACCATCCGGCCTCTGACGAACGGGTGGTCCAAATTCGTGAGGAGATGGCCAAGGATCCTCTGCTGCAGCGTGTGATGCAGCACCTTACCAATGGCTGGCAGAAGGGACAATGTCCCCAGTTCTATAACGTAAAATACCTTCCTATGTATATATGTTCATTTAGACACCTTTTGTATATAGGCAGGCATATATATATATATATATAAATATATATACACGCACGCACACCTTAGTATTTATTTATCTAAAAAAAAAAGGGGGAGATGGCATAATATCCACTCATGTATATAATGAGATGCAGACAGGCAGTGATTGACACACAGGATGACCAGTAAGCACACAACACAGTGCAGCCAATCACCAGATAGGACACTACCACTATAAAGCCAGAGGGTAATAGGTTTCCCGCTCTCTTGGGACCCAGGCACTGAGACAATCAGAGTCCACGAGCTAGCACAGTGCAAACACCATGCGGTAGCTAGTAAGTCTGGTCAGGCTACTACAAGGTCTCCAGTCAGTTCAGTATAGTGTCGACCCACAGCTGAATATGTATATCAGCTCTATCATTGAATAAAACAGTGTTGGATCTTCTCCAGCGGTGGACGTCAGTTTCTAGCTTCCCTGCATCGAGTGCAGTTCACATCGAACCTACCTGCCTAACACATCAACTAGTAGTTTTAAATATTGCAAAAATAGAACTCCCGATTGGTGTCCTACCCAGATCAAGAGAGTATGTAATTGACCGACTTAAAATATTGTTAAGCCAAGAAGTATGGAATGATGGGAAAAAGAGTATAAGAAAGAGCGGTGTGGTAGATGATGCGGCCACCCTGTACAGTTGGGTTTGATTATTGTCATGTATGCCGAGGTACAGTGAAAAATATTTTTCTGCGAGCAGCTCAAACAGATCATTTAGTACATGAAAAGAAAATACATAATAGGGCAACACAAGATACACAATGTAACTACATAAGCACCGGCATCGGATGAAGCATACAGGGGTGTAGTATTAATCAGGTCAGTCCATAAGAAGGTCATTTAGGAGCCTGCTAACAGTGGGGAAGAAGCTGTTTTTGAGTCTGTTTGTGCGTGTTCTCAGACATTTGTATTTCCTGCCCGATGGATGAAGTTGGAAAAGTGAGTAAACCAGGTGGGAGGGGTCTTTGATTATGCTGCCCGCTTTCCCAAGGCAGAGGGAGGTGTAGATAGAGTCAATAGATGGGAGGCAGGTTGTGTGATGGACTGGGCTGTGTTCACGACTCTCTGAGGTTTCTTATGGTCTTGGGCCGAGCAGTTGCCATACCAGGCTGTGATGCAGCCAGATAGGATGCTTTCTATGGTGCATCTGTAAAAGTTGGTAAGAGTCAGTGTAGACATGCCAAATTTCCTTAGTTTCTTGAGGAAGTAACGGCGCTGCTGTACTTTCTTGGTGGTAGCATCGACATGGGTGGACCAGGACAGATTTTTGGTGATGTGCACACCGAGGAATTTGAAGCTGCTAACCATCTCCACCTCGGCCCCGTTGATGCTGACAGGGGTGTGTACAGTACTTTGCTTCCTGAAGTCAATGACCAGCTCTTTAGTTTTGCTGACATTGAGAGATATTGACATTGAGAGTTTCAGTTAGGTGTTCAAGAGTTACAAGTTAGCTAGGAAGGACTTAAAGAGAGAACTAAGAAGAGCCAGGAGGGGACATGAGAAGTCTTTGGCAGGTAGGATCAAGGATAACGCTAAAGCTTTCTATAGATATGTCAGGAATAAACGAATGACTAAGGTAAGAGTAGGGCCAATCAAGGACAGTAGTGGGAAGTTGTGCTTGGAGTCCGAGGAGATAGGAGAGGTGCTAAATGAATATTTTTCGTCAGTATTCACACAGGAAAAAGACAATGTTGTCGAGGAGAATACTGAGATTCAGGCTATTAGACTAGAAGGGCTTGAGGTTCATAAGGAGGAGGTGTTAGCAATTCTGGAAAGTGTGAAAATAGATAAGTCCCCTGGGCCGGATGGGATTTTTCCTAGAATTCTCTGGGAAGCTAGGGAGGAGATTGCTGAGCCTTTGGCTTTGATCTTTAAGTCATCTTTGTCTACAGGAATAGTGCCAGAAGACTGGAGGAAAGCAAATGTTGTCCCCTTGTTCAAGAAGGGGAGTAGAGACAACCCAGGTAACTATAGACCAGTGAGCCTTACTTCTGTTGTGGGCAAAATGTTGGAAAGGTTTACAAGAGATAGGATGTATAATCATCTGGAAAGGAATAATTTGATTAGAGATAGTCAACACGGTTTTGTGAAGGGTAGGTCGTGCCTCACAAACCTTATTGAGTTCTTTGAGAAGGTGACCAAACAGGTGGATGAGGGTAAAGCAGTTGATGTGGTGTATATGGATTTCAGTAAAGCGTATGATAAGGTTCCCCACGGTAGGCTACTGCAGAAAATACGGAGGCATGGGATTCAGGGTGATTTTGCAGTTTGGATCAGAAATTGGCTAGCTGGAAGAAGACAAAGGATGGTGATTGATGGGAAATGTTCAGACTGGAGTACAGTTACTAGTGGTGTACCACAAGGATCTGTTCTGGGGCCACTGCTGTTTGTCATTTTGAAAATGACCTTGAGGAAGGCGTAGAAGGATGGGTGAGTACATTTGCAGATGACACTAAAGTCGGTGGAGTTGTGGACAGTGCGGAAGGATGTTACAAGTTACAGAGGGACATAGATAAGCTGCAGCGCTAATCTGAGAGGTGGCAAATGGAGTTTAATGCAGAAAAGTGTGAGGTGATTCATTTTGGAAGGAATAACAGGAAGACAGAGTACTGGGCTAATGGGAAAATTCTTGGCAGTGTGGATGAGCAGAGAGATCTCGGTGTCCATGTACATAGATCCCTGAAAGTTGCCACCCAGGTTGAGAGGGTTAAGAAGGCATACAGTGTGTTAGCTTTTATTGGTAGAGGGATTTAGTTTCGGAGCCATGAGGTCATGTTGCAGCTGTACAAAACTCTGGTGCGGCCGCAGTTGGAGTATTGCGTGCAATTCTGGTCGCCGCATTATAGGAAGGACATGGAAGCATTGGAAAGGGTGCAGAGGAGATTTACCAGAATGTTGCCTGGTATGGAGGGAGGATCTTATGAGGAAAGGCTGAGGGACTTGGGTTGTTTTCGTTAGAGAGAAGAAGGTTAAGGGGTGACTTAATTGAGGCATACAAGATGATCAGAGGATTGGATAGGGTGGACAGTGAGAGCCTTTTTCCTCAGATGGTGATGTCTAGCACGAGGGGACATAGCTTTAAATTGAGGGGAGATAGATATAAGACAGATGTCAGAGGTAGGTTCTTTACTCAGAGAGTAGTAAGGGCGTGGAATGCCCTGCCTGCAACAGTAGTGGACTCGCCAACACTAAGGGCATTCAAATGGTAATTGGATAGACATATGGACGATAAGGGAATAGTGTAGATGGGCTTTAGAGTGGTTTCACAGGTCAGCGCAACATCGAGGGCCGAAGGGCCTGTACTGCGCTGTAATGTTCTATGTTCTATAGATCGTTGTCGTTACACCACTCCACTAGGTTCTCTATCTCTCTCCTGTATTCGGACTCGGCGTTATTCGAGATCCGACCCACTATGGTCGTGTCGTCAGCAAACTTGTAGATGGAGTTGGAAACAAATTCTGCCACGCAGTCGTGTGTGTACAGGGGGTAGAGTGGGAGGCTAAGTACGCAGCCTTACGGGGCCCCGGTATTGAGGACTATCATGGGGAGGTGCTGTTGTTTATTCTTACTGATTGTGGTCTGTGGGTTAGAAAGTTGAGGGTCCAGTTGCAGAGTGAGGAGCCAAGTCCAAGGTTTTGGAGTTTTGATATGAGCTTGGCTGGGACTAAGGTGTTGAAGGCGGACCTGTAGTCAATAAGTAGGAGTCTGCTGTAGGAGACCGTGTTGTCGAGATGCTCCAGGGATGAGTGTAGAGCCAGGGAGATGGCATCTGCTGTGGACCTGTTGCGGCGGTATGCGAATTGCAGTGGATCTAGGCATCCTGGGAGTATGGAGTTGATGTGCTTCATGACCAACCTCTCTAAGCACTTCATTACGATTGATGTTAGGGCCACTGGACGGTAGTCATTGTGGCACGTTACCTGGTTCTTCTTTGGCACCAGTATGATGGTGGTCTTCTTGAAGCAGGTGGGGACCTCGGAGCGGAGTAGGGACATTGAAGATGTCCACAAACACATCTGCCAGCTGGTCCGCGCAGGTGGACTAGGAATGAGCACAGGAATGACTACTGTTACCACTTTAGACTTGCAAAATCTGGAGGAAAAATTGAGAGTTTTAACAAGGTAAGTGAAAAGTATATTAGGAAAATTAAACAAAAACATTAAATATGAAACTGAAGGAAATGAAAATCAAGCAGGGTTAGATATTGTGAAAATACTAGAAGGACATGCAAAAACGATTTACCAGATAATAAAAGAGGCTAATGATTCAGACCAGAATCAAATTCTTTGCCGTATTTATGGAAAATGGATGATAGAGCAATTGGGTGAAAATTTAGAAGAAGTTAAGAAAGGATTAGCGCCATCGTGGATTAACAATCAGCAGTAACAAAGATTGACCAATAGAGACATTAACTCGAAAATTACAGGGTGACAATTTAGACAGCTAACTAAAGTGTGGTTCAATGAAGCATGTAAAGGGATCAGTGGAGAAGCAATAGGTATTGTACTGGGAATCCCATGATCATACCTGAAGAGTCTGGGATAATGGTCCTTGAAGTAGAAAGCATTGGAATCATCTAGCATGGTGCGCGGATGGGACACAAAAATACACCCCTATATGTGGTAGTACGGAACAAAACATCAGTAGGAACTGTAGTAATCTGGCATGGCCTGGATTTGGGGCCCGATAAAATTGGACATTTTAAATCAAACTGCAGTCAACCTCAGCCAGGTTGATGGGAATTCGGACTTGGCCAAACTCCGAATACACAAACTCAGACATGCTGCCAGAACATATCCGGACCTGCCCTATCAATCACCCATCAAAAGATAATTGACAAGGGTGGCACGGTGGCGCAGTGGATAGCACTGGGACTATAGCACTGAGGACCCGGGTTCGAATCCTGGCCCTGGGTCACTGTCTGTGTGGAGTTTGCACAATCTCCTTGTGTCTGTGTGGGTTTCATCCCCACAACCCAAAAGATGTGCAGGCTAGGTGGATTGGCTATGTTAAAATTGGCCATTAATTGGGGAAAAAAAAAAATTGGGTACTCTAAATTTAAAAAAAAAAGATAATTGATTCTGTTCATGTGGTTGAGTAAACCAATCACCCATCAAGATATTGTTGTTTTATTTAAAATTTAGAGTACCCAATTCATTTTTTCCAATTAATGGGCGATTTAGCATGGCCAATCCACCTAGCCTGCACATCTTTGGGTTGTGGGGGTGAAACCCACGCAAACACGGGGAGAATGTGCAAACTCCACACAGACAGTGACCCAGACCCATCAAGATATAATCAGCTCTATTCATTCATTGATTGTTTTGAGTGGACAGTGTTACACACAGACAATGCACCAGGAAATGGACTCCTGATGTTCTGCTGGGGGACAATAACTTCATTGGATGGTGCCACTTGCACCCTGCGACCTCATCAGCTGGGGGTCAGAGATCATTCTGGAAAGGCACGGGGGAGGGGGAGTATAAGAATCTAACCCTTGGATCCGCCAGGAGCAAAGACTCCATGCAGCGGAGATGGAAGGAAGCAGTGTGCATGACCCATCTTCGCAACAAAGAAAACCCCTGAGGAAATCGAGACTCAGAGATTCGGACCTGCAGCGAACTGAGTTCATCGACACGGTAGTATCAGGAATCTTGGGACCTTTTAGTAATATTTGAGGATAATTTAAGGGTTACTGATTTTTACTGTTCGTTGAAGAAAGTTATTTGATTTATACATTTGCGTTGTACTTTGTTTGCCTCATCAATAAAGACATCTGGGTAAAGCTTTTGATTAATACACTGTTCGAAAGTACCTGAGATTTTTCGGACACAACACTAGGAACTGTGCTGAACAAATGCCAGCAAAATTAGTCTGTTCATCCAATATACCCCTCCAATCATTTGTGGATTTATGCCAAATGAGAATGTAACTTGTACCCGAAAAGTTAGAAGAAATCAGAAGAGTCGCACACGTGGGTAAAGGAGAATACTGTGTTACCACATCACTGAGAAGGTATTGGTATGGGACCAGAATATGCCCTGTTGAGAAACCCACATTTTGTGTAGAACCCCAGGTTTCAGCTAGAATTGGTAAAATTGAGTTTGCTGATTTTTAGAAACAAAAACCAGAGCAAATTGATGTCATGGAGGAAATTAAATCTGAACTCAAGGGCAGCACAGTAGCATTGTGGTTAGCACAATTAATTGCTTCACAGCTCCAGGGTCCCAGGTTCAATTCCCTGCTTGGGTCACTGCCTGTGCGGAGTCTGCACGTTCTCCCTGTGTGTGCGTGGGTTCTTCCGGGTGCTCCGGTTTCCTCCCACAGTCCAAAGATGTGCGGGGTATGTGGATTGGCCATGCTAAATTGTCCTTAGTGTCCAAAATTAGTGTTGGGTAGGGTTACTGGATAATGGGGATAGCGTGGAGGTGTGGGCTTGGGTGGGGTGCTCTTTCCAAGAGCCGGTGCAGACTCGATGGACCGAATGGCCTCCTTCTGCACTGTAACTTCTATGATTATTGGGAGAAATAGGTGGCAAATATACAACTGTTGCCAGAAACTTTACGAAATATTCAAAAGCATCTTAAATATCATCATATAACTTATCAGTAGGTATTTCAAGAAGTAAGTGTAATCAAAACCGAAGTAAATAAAATTAAGGGAACTAGTTGGTGGGACAATATTTGGAATTGGGGAACAAATGTACAGCTTTATCCATGGGAATGAATTATATCACATTTAGTAATAATAGCCATGCTTATTATTATATTTTATCAAACTTACACTATGTTTATGTTAAAGCGCTGGAAAGTTAAGAGGGAAAATAAATTTGCGAAAACAGGAACAATTGATGGAATATATGCCGATGAATGTAGTCACATGACCAAAACTGACTTCAGATAACATGATCTTTCTTACTCCAGGAGCCAGGGAGAAACGAGCCAATCTGGAAACAAACAGAAAATCCATGTGTGGGCCTCGCTCTCCCTCTCCAACGATTTTCACAAGCTTGAAGCCTGGCTGCTGTCTTTGACTATCCATGTGCTGCAACCGCACGTTTTTAAAAGAGCACAATGCAGTAGCTGCTGCCTCCATAAGAACAATAAAACATCTGCCCACATCATAAAATTGCCTTGATGTGATATTAGAAAGACCACCAAAACCAGCCTGGATTCCACCAAACTCATCTACCTATGAGAACCCTATCATTTTAAACATTATTGGACTTTAAAGATGTCACTTAACCTATCTTCACAATTTTGTAATTTACTTTTGTACATGTGAATGTGTGTGTGTGAGCGTAAATGTGAAAGTTTGGGTATTTTTTATTATTTTATTTTGTCTAGGTTAAGATCAACAAAAGCTATCTTTTTATTTATAAAAAGAAACTCAAGGAAACTTGAGGCCAATACCTTGCTAGAACAGAGTGAGATAACTTGAGACAGTTTATAAACTCAATCCATAGAAAAGTATTTGTCCAAAAGTTAGAAAAAATAAAATCCTACATTTTTAACCACTCATTGAACCTGATAAACAAGAGGCAGGCATGGAATTTGAAATGGAAAGGCTAGCATCAGCAAAGGTATAGTTGGAGCAGCAGAGAATAAAGCTAAGAGTTCCAAATAAAATAGAGAGAGACAAGAGAAAGAACGGGAAAGAGAATTCTAGGAAACAGAAGAACAAGTTAGGAAAGGAAGGAGGAGGAATAATTGCAGGAAAGGGAGAGAGAATGAGCTTTGCAGAGGTAAAAGCAGGAAAGGGAATTGTGCAGGTTGATCTGATTATAGAAAGGTCCCTTGTATGCAATGAGGACACCACCAATGAGGTAACTGCCTTTAACTCAGTGTTGAGCTCTTAAAGTACATACAACTGATACCAAAGTCTGATGAAGGAATGTGGAAGTATTTTGTATCTCATTCAAAATTTGCAAAGAAGTTGAAATTACCAACGTACTTTGGACCCTTCTACTGCAAAGCAGATTAACAGGGAAAGTCGATGAGGTTTATTCTTTATTGTCCAATGACAGGTCACCAGAATGAGATAACCAAAAATGCCGAGTACTGGAATTGTACTACCATAAAATTATGAATGTTCTGAAAATAGCCTGAGCAAATTGAGTTGGAAAGGGTTAAACAGTTCACTTCCAACTGATGGATATAGGCACTGAAGATACATCCCATCTATGAGAACTTCAGAGCAGTGATTCTCCTCAGGGAGTTCAAAAACTCACTTTCTCTTTCCACAAAGACTTCATAGAATCATAGAATTTACAGTGCAGAAGGAGGCCCATTGTAAAGAATACCCCACTTAACACCAGGCTTCCACCCTATCCCCGTAAACCAACCTAACCTTTTGGACACTAAGAGGAAATTTAGCGTGGCCAATCAACCTAACTTGCACCTTTGGACTGTGGAAGGAAACCGGAGCACACGGGGGAAACGACGCAGACACTGGGAGAAAGTGCAAACTCCACACAGTCACCCGAGGCCGGAATTGAACCGGGGACCCTAGAGCTGTGAGGCAGCAATGCTAACCACTTTGCCACCCCTTAATTGGAAGAACACATAAGTGGAACATAAGTGGAAGAACAAAGGGTTTCAAAATCCAGAGAAGCAGCCATCATAGTGGATGACTATGAGTTAACATACAGACCCCTGATTAAGAGTAAACTGAGACCAGGTAGTTTGTACAGGCTAGGGAAATATAGGAGGGGTATGGATGAATTCAAGGCAGGTTTTGAGAGAAAAGGAGAATAATGAAGGTAATGCAGATCAATCCCCAACTTTAAAAGAAAGGATCAGGATAATAAACCGGTCGGGGTGCCTCCAGTGTGTTATCAATGTGGATGGCCTGGAAACCGGAGGGAAATTTGTTGCCATTCCAAAAGACCAACAGGGGGCACTGCAGGCAAGACAATGTCTGGAAGCATGAAGGTCATAAGCCAATATTCCAAAGTAGCAGAGGGTCAGAAAGCAGATCAGGATTTTATGTTTTGAAGGAAATTACCCCTAGATTTTCTTTAAAAAACAGGAAAGGAGATCAACACACTTGCCTGCAAATTTTGCTCAAGGCAGGAGATGGAGATTTTCCACCTGAAAGCAGAGTGGATGCCACAACCTGGTTAAGTGACTTATTGGAGAATGTGAAATGAATGTGTATAGATTCCTTTATATATCTGCAGAGCGAGCTAGTTAAAAGGCTAGTAACAGTGGGGGTGATAGCAAGCTTACCCATGCAGGGGTGGACCTTTAATTGGGTAATGACTTAGCCAATTGTAGGTATTATCCCCAAAGAGTCTAGTGCAGTACGCAGAGACTGGGAAGACTAAAGAGAACAAGCAAAATTCTGTGCAGTTATAGAGGGCTGTGGGAGGCCCACCTGTCTCGCAGGAAGCACTAGTGCTAGTGAAGTTTAAGGACGCTAATAGAATTTAAAGAGACCAGGATAGAGCCCAAATAATTTAAAGCGGCCAAACCAGAGTCAGAGGAAAGCAACGGTGCTGGAATAGAAGCAGCAGAGGTAGTAGGGAATACGGCAGAGCTATGGTTAGTAGAGATTTTCTTGCAAAATTTAAATATGGAGAATAGGAAAACAGGAAGTTATACAAAATAGGAGCAGGAGGGAGCCATTTGGCCCTTCGAGCCTACTCCGCCATTCATTATGACCATGGCTCACCATCCAACTCTGTAACCTGTTCCCTCTTTCCCCCCATATCCTTTGATTCCTTTAGTCCCAAGAGCAATATCTAATTGCTTCTTGAAAACATACAATGTTTTGGCCTCAATTGCTTTCTGTGTTAGAGAATTCCAGACTCTGGGTGAAGAAATTTCTCCTCATCTCAGTCCCCCCGCATCCTTAGACTGTGATCCCTGTGATCCCTGTGGCAGGGTTCTGGACTCCCATTGGGAACATCCTTCCTGCATCCCCATTGTCTAGTCCTGTTAGAATTTTATGGGTTTCTATGAGATCTCCCCTTATTCTTCGAAACTCCAGTGAATATAGTCCTCACCGACTCAATTTCTCCTCACACGTCAGTGCCGCCATCCCAGGAATCAGTGTGGTAAACCTTCGCTTCACGCTCGGCAGCACGGCGGCACGGTGGTTAGCACTGCTGCCTCACAGCGCCGAAGTCCCCGGTTCGATCCTGGCTCTGGGTCACTGTCCGTGTGGAGTTTGCACACTCTCCCTGCGTTTGCGTGGGTTTTGCCCCCACAGCCCAAAGATGTGCATGGTAGGTGGATTGGCCAACACTAAATTGCCCCTTAATTGGAAAAAAACTAACTGGGCACTCTAAAATTTAATAAAAAACTTCTCTGCATGCTCAATACAGCAAGAACATCCTTCCTCAGATAAGGAGACCAAAACTGCACACACTATTCCAGGTGTGGTCTCACCCTGTCCCTGTTTAATTGCAGGAAGGCATCCCTGCTCCTGTACTTGAATCCCCTCCCTTTGAAGGCCAACAAACTATTTGCCTTCTTTGCCGCCTGCTGCGCTTGCATGCTTACTTTCAGCAACTGTGCACAAGCACATCCAGGCCTTGTTGCACATTCCCCTCTCTCAAGTTATAGTCATTCAAATAATAATCTGCCGTCCTGTTTTTGCTGCCAAAGTGGAGAGCCTCACATTTATCCACATTGTACTGCATCTGCCATGCATTTGCCCACTCATTCAACTTGTCCGAATCACAGTGAGACATCTCTTCATCCTCTTCAAAGCTCACCCTCCCACCCAGCTTTGTGCCAGCAAAGGTGTCTCACCCAACTGAAGTGCCACATGGGAGTGCAGCAGTAGTGTTCCCGAGAATATGGGACAGATTGTGGAAAATCTCATACTGCAAAATAAAGGTAAAAGGAAAGCTAATGGGTGGGATTCTCCGGTCTCCGATGCCAAAAGCCCGTTCAGTGATCTGACAAAATCGGGGGCGGCACCGCTTTTGCAATGCGCTGCCTCCTCCAAAATGGCGTATTCTGTGAGTACGCCGCATGCGTCGGGACAGCCTCAGGATGTCACCTGAGGCCTCCCTCAATGCTCACCCCCCAATGGACCGATTTCCCGATGCCGAGGGTCACTCATGCTGTTTATTTTTGTGAACACGGCATGGCGGCTTTGGACTGGTCCAACGGCGCCACAGTCGGGTGGGTGCCATTCCACGGGCAGGGGGGGGCTTTGGCGGTGGCACTGGTGGGGGGTGGTCCGGGGGTGGTCAAAGGGGGGCAGCTTTTGGCAGGCCGGGTCTACGTGCGGCCGGCGCCATGTTGCACGGTGCGGCCGCTGCAGGCCGCCGCCGTGTGCTAGCGCAGCCATTGTCCCGGCAATTCTCCGGCCGTATCTGCAGCTAAAGCCGGGGGCTTTACGCTGCGTGCCTGCTAGCCCCCCACCAGACAGAGGATCAGTGCAGCTTTTGCGCTGTTTTTTGGGCGTAAAACACCACTGTTCCCATGCCGGCGTCAGCACTTAGCCTTCAAATCGGAGAATCCAGCCCAATATATTCTAAAACAGACAACAGTTCTGGAAACCACAGGAGGAATACAAATGAATCCAATGTGGAATTGCCAACTGAAAACTCAAATCGTTGGGTTCTAAATTCAAATTTAATTAAACCCAGCAATGCAGATTCAAAACCCAATAAAGACAAACACAGAATTGAAAACTCAGATGCTTCACAACTTATTACTGTCATCCTAAAGCTAAAAATGATCCATGGTCCAGACACAGAACTATTAAACTTGCAGAAATAGCAATTTTGGTGTTAAGGACTTTACAAGCAATGAAACAATAAAAATTGAGCCCCGTAGCAGAACTTTTCTCTCCATAACAGACTAAATTTCTACCCCCTCAAAATTTGAATTTGCACTTATCCCAAATCCCACCGAAGTCTGTTACCAGAATTTTACATCACCGCCCCTGCCTGACGGATTCTATGGCGGTGGGGGAGCTTAAAACTATATGGCTGTGATTCCCTCCAGGATTCCATTTGCCCCCCCCTATATTGTCACAATTTTATACCAGGCCAGACAGGGCCCTTAGAGAACACTTAATAACTTTTTCCATCCGACCTCAATTTTTAGGTTGGTGGGTGGATGGTAAATTGGGGGGGGGAAAATGAAAAATTGGCTGGGAGCACCCTCCTCTTAGAACCCGGTAACTTCTGGAACTCCCTTTCACCCCAACATATCCCTGAGACCTCAATCTCCCCCCTCGCAACACCCCAGGCCTTCTCTACACCCTCCCATGCTCCTCTTAACCCCTGCCATTTACTTTTCCTCCGGTCCCCGGTACTTAGTTCCAGGTAGTTAGCTGCAGTGCTAATTGAATTGGCCAGCAGCTCTCCAAGGCGATATCTTCACCTGGTAACCAATGGAAAACCCGTCTTCTGTAAATCAATGCTGGTTAGAACATGAATTGGCGTCAGGTCGACTGGAGGCAGAAGGGATGTGTCCCCACCAACCTCCCACCATCCTGAAAATTCTGGTCTGTTGGCATTAAAATACCCAAGGAACTACAAATAGAGGCTAGTGAAAACCTAAACCACTAGATGACACCTAACTGGCAGTTAAAATGGAGAAAAGGGGAAGAAGGCATCAGGTGCAAAACAATAAACTTGGGCCAGACTACAACACAAAAAGAGATTTAATTACAATTGTTCCTCACCCAAGCCGGATGATGAGGAATTTCTAGTTGTATGGAGCATAGCTGTAGCAGTGTAAGTGAGTGTCTGAATGTGCCTGTGTATTAATTCCTTTTGTTTGGAACAGCATTGTAATGAATTGCCAGCGTTGCAGCATTTAATTCTACATGGTGCGTTGGGGGACTGCTGTGTCAATGGGATTGGAATATCCTTCCAGTGGGAATGGTTAGAATATCCCGCCCCATGCCTCTGTGTGATACTTATCAAGGATAGCTGCAGAGAAGCCAGTTAATCATAAGTAAGTGTGAACAGCCACCATGAATTTCACATTGTGTAGCAGAGGCTTATAACATTGAATCATTTGTTTTATTCTTTTTTGCAATATTTTTATTAATTTTTAACATTTTGTACATAAAAAGGAAAACACACCCACCCCAAACAGAACAATAAAATAAAACAACCCACGCCCTTAAACACAACAGCAACACCCCACCCCCCTAACAGCTGACGGTGACTAGCTCTTTGAAGAACAGAATGAAAGGCCGCCAGCTTTCATAAAACCCCTCTGCTGTGCCCCTTAACATGTACTTAATTTTCTCAAGATGCAAAATCTCCATAAGATCCTTCAGCCACACCAAGGCGTTGGGTAGAGAAGCTCACCTCCACTCTAACTGATCACGAGCGATTAGCGAGGCGAAAGCTAAGGGGCGGGATAATCCGCAGCCCCGCACCGAAATCCTGTCTGGTGCGATGGCGCAGAATCGACCTTTACGCGAATATGGTAGCTCGCGCCGCTCCCACGATACTCCGCTCCCCGGAGAATCACTGGCACACGGATTACGTGGCGCGGTTGGGGGGCCATTGACAGAAGCCCCCCCCCCCCCCCAGCGATTCTCCATGCAAAACTGGCTGAGTTCCCAACGGCGTGGTTCTAACCACGTATTGGCCGTCGGGAACCGTGGGTGGCGACTCAGTCCGCGACCGCCCTGATGGCGGCGGGGGATCCTTAATGGCAGCCAGGACGACTCGGATCCGCGGGCGCGCGCCATCTCAGGGGTGCCTACATTTTCGATGTCGGTCCGTGGTCTGAGTCCGCCATCGCGCACGCGCAGCCGCTGCAGGCCACTGAGCATGTGTGGACTCCCGACCGGCAGTGCGGGGACCCGTATTCGCAGCCAGGGCTGCGAGAAGCACTGCGGGGCCCTGCCAGCCTCCTGCGGGTAAGAGAATCGCTATTGACTGTTTGAAGGAAAGTCAAGAGTGAAACGCCAGCGGACGTACTGCCATTTTTGGAGAATCCAGCCCCAGATATCCACTCCGCATCTGTCTGCAGCTCAGCAGGTCTGACACTCCAAATATGCCCACCAGGGGACTGGGTTCGAAATCCATCTGTAGAATCACTGACATGGTGCTGAAGAAGGAAAGCCAAAATCTCACCAGCTCCTCAGGACATGCCCAGAACACATGCACATGATTTGCTGGGCCCCTCCCACACCCTCAAACAACTGATTCATTCTAGCCCTAGTTAAGTGTGCCTGGTGTACCATCTTCAGCTGTATCAGCCCCAGTCTCGCGGACGATGAAGAAGCATTCACCCTAGGCAAGGCCTCACACCACACCCCCTCATCGAATTCCACCCTAACTCCTCCTCCAACTTGGCCTCAACCCCCACCAAGTGCTGCAGTATCCTCTGCCATTAATCCCCTCCTCCATCCCTGCGAGCCACAGAACCCTTTCCCACAAGGCTGGCAGCGCTAGTGGAAATGGCGAGAAGACTGTCATTGCAAAGTCCCTCGCCTGAAAATACCTAAAGTTCTCGGCCTGTGAAATTCCAAACTTCTCTAATAATTCCTCCAATCTCGCGAACCGCCTCTCCAGAAACAAGTCCCCCATACCTTCCACTCCCTTATCTGCCCAGACTCAAAACTGGCATCCAATCTTGCCAGCTCAAACATGTGGTTTTCACAAATCAGTGCTAACTTCAACATCCTCCTTAATTTAAAATGCTGACGGAATTGCCGCCATATTTTCAATGTGGCGACCACCACTGGGTTACCGGAATATTTTCCTGGAGAGAACGAAAGCAGGGCCGTCGCCAACACCTGCAGCCCCAATCCCCTACACAAACCTGATTCCATCCTCACTCAAACTGCTTCCTGACCCCCAACCAGACCAACACCTTCTCTACATTTTCTGCCCAATAATAGACGATCAGGCTCGGCAATGCCAAGCCCCCAGATTGCCAGACACTTTTCAGGACCGTTTGCCGAATCCTACCAACCTTCCCCACCCAAATAAAGGACAAAATCAGTCTCTCTGTGCCTGCAAAAAATGCTTTTGGCAAGAAAACCAGCATGCAGGAACTGTGGCCGAGTGTTCATCTTCACTGACTGCACTCGGCCTTCCAAGGACAGGGGGAGGCTGTCCCACCTCTGCAGGTCAGCCTTAACCCTACCACCAGACTGGTGAAGTTTAATATCCAAAGTCAAGCCCAATTCCGCGCTACCTGCACCCCTAAACTTGGTGCCCACTGAACAAAATGGCAACCCCCCAGATTAGCTCCTTCCTCTTGTGGGGTGAGCGACAAATACTCACTCTTCTCAAGATTTCACTTATACCAAGGGAACGTGCCAAACCACTTCAATAGAACCATTATGCTCCCCATTGTAGGGACCAGATCTGAAATGTACAATAACAAGTTGTCAGCATACAGGGACATCCTATGCTCCATCCCCCCCCCCCCCACCCCCCCCCCCCCCCCACTATTCCCCCACTGACCCGAATTTGTCAATGCAATGGCCAACCGCTTGATAGCCAATGCAAACAAGAAGGGACATAGAACATAAGAACATAAGAACTAGGAGCAGGAGTAGGCCATCTGGCCCCTCGAGCCTGCTCCACCATTCAATGAGATCATGGCTGATCTTTTGTGGACTCAGTTCCACTTTTCGGCCCGAACCCCATAACCCTTAATCCCTTTATTCTTCAAAAAACTATCTATCTTTATCTTAAAAACATTTAATGAAGGAGCCTCTACTGCTTCACTGGACAAGGAATTCCATAGATTCACAACCCTTTGGGTGAAGAAGTTCCTCCTAAACTCAGTTGTAAATCTACTTCCCCTTATTTTGAGGCTATGCCCCCTAGTTCTGCTTTCACCCGCCAGTGGAAACAACCTGCCCGCATCTATCCTATCTATTCCCTTCATAATTTTATAAGTTTCTATAAGATCCCTCCTCATCCTTCTAAATTCCAAAGAGTACAGTCCCAGTCTACTCAACCTCTCCTCGTAATCCAACCCCTTCAGCTCTGGGATTAACCTAGCGAATCTCCTCAGCATACCCTCCAGTGCCAGTACGTCCTTTCTCAAGTAAGGAGACCAAAACTGAACACAATACTCCAGGTGTGGTCTCACTAACACCTTATACAATTGCAGCATAACCTCCCTAGTCTTAAACTCCATCCCTCTAGCAATGAAGGACAAAATTCCATTTGCCTTCTTAATCACCTGTTGCACCTGTAAACCAGCTTTTTGCGACTCATGCACTAGCACACCCAGGTCTCTCTGCACAGCATCATGTTTTAATATTTTATCATTTAAATAATAATCCCTTTTGCAGTTATTCCTACCAAAATGGATAACCTCACATTTGTCAACATTGTATTCCATCTGCCAGACCCTAGCCCATTCACATAGCCTATCCAAATCCCTCTGCAGACTTCCAGTATCCTCTGCACTTTTTGCATTACCACTTATCTTAGTGTCGTCTGCAAACTTGGACACATTGCCCAACTCCAAATCATCTATGTAAATTGTGAACAATTGTGGGCCCAACACTGATCCCTGAGGGACACCATTAGCTACTAATTGCTAACCAGAGAAACACCCAATAATCCCCACTCTTTGCTTTCTATTAATTAACCAATCCTCTATCCATGCTACTACTTTCCCCTTAATGCCATGCGTCTTTATCTTATGCAGCAACCTTTTGTGTGGCACCTTGTCAAAGGCTTTCTGGAAATCCAGATATACCACATCCATTGGCTCCCCATTATCTACCGCACTGGTAATGTCCTCAAAAAATTCCACTAAATTACTTAGGCACGACCTGCTCTTTATGAACCCATGCTGCGTCTGCCCAATGGGACACTTTCCATCCAGATGCCTCGCTATTTCTTCCTTGATGATAGATTCCAGCATCTTCCCTACTACCGAAGTTAAGCTCACTGGCCTATAATTACCCGCTTTCTGCCTACCTCCTTTTTTAAACAGTGGTGTCGCGTTTGCTAATTTCCAATCTCCGGGACCACCCCAGAGTCTAGTGAATTTTGGTAAATTATCACTAGTGCATAGGTCGCCCCTGCCTTGTTCCCTTATTGAACTGGAAATACTTTTGAGCTCATACTATTCGTGCAAATACAAGCCCAAGGTTCCTTGTATAACAGTCTCACCCATGATAAAAACTTGGGCCTAACCCCAAACCGCTCCAACGCCGCAAACAACTAGTTCCACTCCACCCTGTTGAAGATCTTTTCTGTACCCAGCGCCACAATAACCCCCACTTCCATCCCCCTGCTCCCCTTCGGGTACAGGATCATATTTAACAGGGGCCACATGTTAGCGAACAACCACCTACCCTTCACAAACCTGTTTGATCCTCCCCCATAACACTCTGGAGAAACTCTCCAACCTGAGTGGCAGCACCTTCGCCAGGATCTTAGCGTCCACGTTCCATTCAGAGATGATACGGCCTGCATTTCACAGGTTTCTTGGCCTTCTTCAGAAAGAGTGAGATAGATGCCTGCATCTTGCTTTCCAGGTGCGACCCCTGAGCCATTTAGTCCATAAATGCCTCCGCTAGCAGCGGTATCAGCCGGTTGGCAAACTTTTTATAAATTTCCACCTGGAACCCATCTGGTCCTGGCACCTTGCCTGATTGCATGCTTCCAATTGCCTTCCAAAATTCATCCACCCCAAGTGGCTCCTCTAACCCTTCCCGATCTTCCGCACCCAATGTAGGACAATCCAACTTCCTCCCAAAAATTTCCCATGTCCGACTCATCCTCTGGCAATTCTGACCTATACACAGCATGGTGGCACAGTGGTTAGCACTGCTGCATCACAGCTCCAGGGACCCGGGTTCAATTCTGGCCTCGGGTGACTGTCTGTGTGGAGTTTGTACGTTCTCCCCGTGTCTGCGTGGGTTTCCTCCGGATGCTCCATTTTCCTTCCACAGTCCAAAGCTGTGTAGGTTAGGTGGATTGGCCATGCTAAATTGCTCTTAGTGTCCAAAAAGGTTGGTTGGCGTTACTGGGTTACGGGGATAGGGTGGAGGTGTGGGCTTAAGTAGGGTGCTCTTTCCAAGGGCCGGTGCAGACTCGATGGGCTGAATGGCCTCCTTCTGCACTGTAAATTCCATGATTTTATGAACCATTCATAGGATGCCTCAAACGCCTCGTTCACCTTCTCGGGCTTGGCCACAAGCCCGCCTCTCTTATCCCGCTCCTGAACAATCTCACGGGAAGCTGCTTGCCGCCTCAACTGCCCAGCGAACAAGCGACTAGCCTTCTCCCCATATTCGTAGATCGCCCCTCTAGCCCTCCAAAGCTGGTGCACCGCCTTATCTGTGGTCACCGGATTAAACTGCGTTGCAGCTTCTTCCTTCTAACCAATAGTCCGGGGGTGGGGTCCTCTGCATATTTCCCATTCACCTCCAGAATTTTGCCCACCAGCCGCTGCCGCTCCTCCCTAGCCTCCCTATCAGATTGCACGTTACATGCAATTATCCCTCCTCGCACCACCGCCTTCAACACTTCCCATACCACCAAGGGCGAGACAGCCCCATTTTTAAACCCTACATACTCCTCAATTGCCCTCGCCACCCTCACACAAAACCCCAGATCTGCTATCAGCACCACACCTAAACTACAGGCTGGAGATTGGGCCAGCCCCTTGTCCAGGACCACATCTCCCAGGTACGGGGCATGAACTGAAATAACAATATTCTGCTCTCGGACCCCATAATAAAGAAATCAATGCACGAAAAGACCTTATGAGAAAAAAGAGATCTCCTTGCCCCCAGGTGCAGAAACCGCCATGGTTCTGTCCTCCCAATCTCTCTCATAAACGCCGCCAACACTTTCGCTCCCCACCCCACTTTGCTTTGGAGTGGTCCATCGTCAGATCCAAGACCGTATACCAGACACCTCCCCCCGCAGGATCAATTGATGCGAATCCATCTCCGGCACAGTCGCCCTCTTCATAAACTCCACATTGTCATAATATCCACTCATGTATATAATGAGATGCAGACAGGCAGTGATTGACACACAGGATGACCAGTAAGCACACAACACAGTGCAGCCAATCACCAGACAGGACACTACCACTATAAAGCCAGAGGGCACTAGGTTTCCGCTCTCTCTGGACCCAGCCACTGAGACAGTCAGAGTCCACGAGCTAGCACATTGCAAACACCATGCGGTAGCTAGTAACTCTGGCCAGGTTAGTACAAGGTCTCCAGCCAGTTCAGTATAGTGTAGACCCACAGTTAAATATGTGTGTTAGTTCTATCGTTCAATAAAACCATGTTGGATCTTCTACAGTGTTAGAGATCTGTTACTCGCATCGCTTCATCAAGTGCAGTCCACACCGAACCGACCTGCCTAACACATCATGGTACCACGGAGTGATACTGAAAATTGACGGACCTGACTTCCGGTTGCGGCTATGTCTAGGTAGGTCGCACGTTCGGCAGCTCCCGCCGGGAACGGACTTTTGGGCTCTCTAGAGGGGCCCCAACGGCAATTGTTCAATGGCTTCTAGTGTGGGAAGGTGACAGCAAGGTCCCCCCGACATTATATGGATTGGACCAGGAGTGGAGCGGTGAAAGAAGTGATCTTGGAGCAGTGAAAAGTGAGAGGGAGAAAAAACAAGATGGCGGCGGGTGGAGACCAAGCAGCATGGGCGCAGTGGTCACAGGAGCAGCAGGGGTTTCTTAGACGCTGCTTTGAGGAGATGAATACCGAAATGCTGCCGCCAATGAAGGCGGCGATTGAGAAGCTAGTGGTGACCCAGAAGGCCCAAGGGGCGGCGATCCGGGAGGTGCGGCAAAAAGCCTCAGAGAACGAGGCCGAGATCTTGGGCCTGGCGGTGAAGGTGGAGGCGCACGAGGCGCTGCACAAGAGGTGGGCGGAAAGATTTGAGGACCTGGAGAATAGGTCGAGGAGGAAGAATCTTCGGATTCTGGGTCTCCCTGAGGGAGTGGAGGGGCCCGATGTCGGGGCATATGTGAGCAGGATGCTCAATTCGCTGATGGGCGCGGGAGCCTTCCCGAGGCCTCTGGAGCTGGATGGGGCTCACCGGGTACTAGCAAGGGGACCCAAGGCCAACGAGCCGCCAAGGGCTGTAGTGGTGAGGTTTCACCACCTTATGGACAGAGAGTGTGTCCTGAGATGGGCCAAGAAAGAGCGGAGCAGTAGGTGGGAGAACACGGAGTGGTGCTGGAGGGGGGCGCACACTGACTGCCAGGGAGGGGGAGGGGGGATTCTCACACTGGAGGGGGTCGATGGAATGGCGGGAGAGGCCGGGGTGAGCAGGAGCCAGCTGACTTATGGGAGTGTTATGGGGGAGCAAAAGGGCTAGATGTGGATCTAGCGGGGGGAGGGGGGGGGAAGGGGGTATAGGGTTGCTGCTGCATTGGCCAAAGGGGAGCTGGAAGTAGGAGAGGTGGTCGGGGTGGGGGTCCGCCGTCTGGAGGACTGGAGGGTGCGGGAGGCGCGGGCACGTGGCTGGCCTAGAAAAGGAGATGGCAATTCGGCGGGGGTGGGGGGGGGGGGGGGGTGCAGCCCCCCAATCCGTCTGATAACTTGGAATGTGAGGGGCCTGAACGGGCCGGTCAAGAGGGCCCGGGTGTTCACGCACTTAAAGGGACTGAAGGCAGACGTGGTTATGCTCCAGGAGACACATTTGAAGGTGGAAGATCAGGTTAGGCTGACAAAGGGATGTGTAGGACAGGTATTCCATTCAGGGCTGGATGCGAAGAACAGAGGGGTTGCAATACTGGTGGGGAAGCGGGTGTCGTTTGAGGCAATGAATATTGTAGTGGATAATGGAGGTCGATATGTGATGGTGAGCGGTAGGTTGCAGGGGGTGCGGGTGGTACTGGTGAACATATATGCCCCGAACTGGGATGATGCCGGATTTATGAAACGCATGCTGGGTCAGATTCCGGATCTGGAGGTAGGAAGCTTGATAATGGTGGGGGGGGGGACTTCAACACGGTGCTGGACCCAGCACTGGATCGCTCGAGGTCCAGGACGGGTAAGAGGCCGGCTGCGGCCAAGGTGCTCAGGGGGTTTATGGACCAGATGGGGGGAGTGGATCCATGGAGGTTTGTCAGGCACTAGGCCAGGGAATTTTCATTCTTTTCCCACGTCCATAGAGCCTACTCCTGGATAGATTTTTTCATTTTGAGTAGGGCGCTAATCCCGAAAGTGAAGAGAACGGAATATTCGGCCATAGCCATCTCAGACCACGCCCCGCACTGGGTGGAGCTGGAGTTGGGGGAGGAGAGGGACCACCGCCTGCTGTGGCATCTAGATGTGGGATTATTGGCGGATGAGGAGGTGTGCGGGCGGGTGCGGGGGTGCATTGAAAGATATTTGGAGGCCAATGACAACGGGGGGGTGCAGGTGGGGGTAGTCTGGGAGGCGCTGAAGGCGGTGGTCAGGGAGAGTTAATCTCCATCAGGGCCCACAGGGAGAAGAGAGAGAGCAGGGAGAGGGAGAGGTTGGTGGGGGAGATCTTAAGGGTGGACAGGAGATATGTAGAGGCCCCCGTGGAGGGACTACTCAGGGAGCGGCGGAACCTCCAGACGGAGTTCGACCTGTTGACCACAGGGAAAGCAGAGGCACAGTGGACGAAAGCGCAAGGCAGCGAGGGAGATAGGTGGAGTTAAGGACAGCGGGGGGAATACGTTGCGGAGTGCGGTGAGAATAAACGAGGTATTTAGGGACTTCTATGGGGATCTGTACAGATCTGAGCCCCCAGCGAGGGAAGAGGGGATGCGACGATTTTTGGATCAGCTGAGGTTCCCGAGGGTGGAGGAGCAGGAGGTGGCTGGTTTAGGGGCGCCAATTTGTCTGGAGGAGCTGGTTAAAGGATTGGGGAGCATGCAGGCGAGGAAGACCCTGGGGACAGATGGGTTCCCGGTCGAGTTTTACAGGAAATACGTGGACCTGCTAGGCCCGTTGCTAGTGAGGACTTTCAATAAGGCAAGGGAGGGGGGGATCCGGGGCGCTGATCACTCTGATCCTGAAGCGGGACAAGGATCCACTGCAGTGTGGGTCGTATAGACCGATCTCGCTCCTCAATGTGGATGCTAAGTTGCTGGCAAAAGTGCTGGCTACAAGAATTGAGGACTGTGTCCCGGGAGTGATTCATGAGGACCAGACGGGATTTGTAAAGGGGAGGCAGCTAAACACTAATGTGCGGAGGCTCCTCAATGTGATTATGATGCCCTCGGTGGAGGGAGAAGAGGAGTTAGTGGCCGCTATGGACACGGAGAAGGCCTTCGACCGGGTGGAGTGTGAGAATCTTTGGGAAGTGCTGCGCAGGTTTGGGTTCGGGGAGGGTTTCATCAGCTGGGTCAGGTTGCTATATAGAGCCCCGGTGGCGAGTGTGGCTACGAATCGGCGGAGGTCCGAGTACTTTCGGCTGTACCGAGGGACGAGGCAGGGGTGCCCCTGTCCCCCTTGCTGTTTGCATTGGCTATTGAGCCTCTGGCCATGGCACTAAGGGAGTCCAGGAAATGGAGGGGACTGGTCCGAGGGGGAGAGGAACATCAGGTGTCGCTGTATGCGGACGACCTGTTGCTGTATGTGGCAGATCCAGTGGAGGGGATGGCGGAGGTCGTGCGGTCGTAAGGGAGTTTCTCGGGGTATAAGCTCAATGTAGGGAAAAGTGAGCTCTTTGTGGTGCACCCAGGGGACCAGGGAAAGGGGATAGACGACCTGCCGTTGAAGAGGGCGGAAAGGAGCTTTCGGTACTTAGGGATCCAGGTGGCTGGGGGTTGGGAAGCCCTGCACAAACTCAATTTGACGCGGTTGGTGGAGCAGATGGAGGAGGATTTCAAAAGATGGGATGTGCTGCCACTCGCTAGCGGGAAGGGTGCAGTCGGTTAAAATGATGGTCCTCCCGAGGTTTCTCTTTGTGTTCCAGTGCCTTCCCATTATGATTCCCAAGGTCTTTTTCAAACGGGTAGGTAGGAGTATCATGGGTTTTGTGTGGGCAAATAAGACCCCGAGGGTAAAGAGGGTGTTTCTGGAGCGTAGTAGGGACAGGGAGGGCTGGCTCTGCCGAATTTGTGCGACTATTATTGGGCTGCCAATGTGGCGATGATCCGTAAGTGGGTAATGGAGGGAGAGGGGGCGGCATGGAAGAGGTTGGAGATGGCGTCCTGTGTGGGCATGAGCCTGAGGGCGCTGGCGACGGCACCGCTGCCGCTCTCGCCGACAAGGTACACCGCGAGTCCGGTGGTGGAGGCGACGTTGAAGATCTGGGGGCAGTGGAGACAACACAGGGGCAAGGTGGGAGCCTCGGTTTGGTCCCCGATTCGGGAGAACCATCGGTTTGTCCCGGGAAGGATGGATGGAGGATTTCGGAGCTGGCATTGGGCAGGGATTAGACGAATGGGGGACCTGTTTATCGATGGGACGTTTGCGAGCCTAGGGGCGCTGGAGGAGAAGTTTGGGTTACCCCCGGGAAATGCTTTCAGGTATATGCAAGTGAGGGCGTTTATGGGACGGCAGGTGAGGGAATTCCCGCTGCTCCCGGCACAGGGGACCCAGGGCAGGGTGATTTCGGGTGTATGGGTTGGAGAAGGCAGGGTTTTGGCGATCTACCAGGAGCTGAAAGAAGAGGAGGAGGCCCGGTAGAGGAGTTAAAGGGCAAGTGGGAGGAGAAGCTGGGGGAGGAGATAGATGAGGGTCTGTGGGCTGATGCCCCGAGTTGGGTTAATTCTTCCTCCTCTTGCGCCAGGCTCAGCCTAATACAATTCAAGGTTATTCACAGAGCGCATATGACAGGGGTGAGGTTGAGTAGGTTCTTTGGGGTGGAGGATAGATGTGGGAGGTGCTCGGGAAGCCCGGCGAATCACGTCCACATGCTCTGGTCGTGCCCGGCACTGGATGGGTTTTGGAGGGGTTTCGCGAGGACTATGTCCAAGGTGGTGAAAGTCCAGGTCAAGTCGAGTTGGGGGTTGGCACTATTTGGGGTAAAGGACGAGCCGGGAGTACAGGAGGCGAAAGAGGCCGGTATCCTGGCCTTTGCGTCCCTGGTAGCCTGGCGGAGGATCTTGCTATTATGGAAGGACATGAAGCCCCCCAGTGTGGAAGCCTGGATAAATGACATGGCAGAGTTCATTAAGCTGGAGAGGATAAAGTTTGCCTTACGAGGGTCTGTGCAGGGGTTCTTCAGGCAGTGGCAACTATTCCTAGACTATCTCGCGGAGAGTTAGGAGGAGGTCAGCAACAGCAGCAACCCGGGGGGGGGGGGGGGGGGGGGTCTCTTTCAGGGGGGGGAATTTGGGTGGGTGGGGGGGGCTTCCCTACGGGTACCTTTGAATGTCATATGGGGGGGTATATGGGGAAACCCAATGTAGAAGTTTTGTATAATTTTTGACCGTTGGGTTTGTGTTTCTTTCTTTTTGTTATTGTGGGTGGGGTTGTTAAAAAGTTTGTTGGAAAATTTGAATAAACACATATTAAAAAAAAAAGAAAATTGACGGACCTACCTCGAGTGAATCAGCATTGACCAGCAAGCAGCCATCCGGTGACATAGAAAACATCCAGCCTCCTTCACGGCTCCGCATCTCCGGCAACCTCGGCGCCAATTGGAAGCACTTCAAGCAAAAGTTCCTCTGGTACATCGAGGCCTCCGACCTCGAAGCAGCATCAGATGCCAGGAAGATCGCGCTATTTCTCTCCACCGCGGGGGACCACGCCATCCACATCTACAACTCCCTCACGTTCGCTGACGGCGAAGACAAAATGAAATTCAAAACAGTCCTGCTGAATTTTTGACATCCACTGCGACACTGAGGTGAATGAGAGCTTTGAACGGTACGTTTTCCAGCAGAGGCTTTAGGGTAAGGATGAACCTTTTCAGTCCTTCGTCACCCATCTCCGCATCCCAGCGCAGTCATGTAACTCTGACTCAACGGCTGATTCCATGATTCGGAATCAGATCATTTTTGGGATCCACTCCGACTCCCTTCAGCAGCAGCTCCTGAAAGTCAAACAGTTGACCCTCTCTGTCGCTATCGAGATGTGCGTTGTCCATGAGCATGCTAAGAATCGTTACTCCCACATCAGGGTGGCAGAAACTGCAAAGCTAGCCTCCCACGAGGCGGAACGTGTGCAGGCCATTGCACAAATGCAAAGAGAATAAGGAACCCCAAGTAAAACACTAACCCATAGTCCTCCAGCACCCCCTTGCAAAGCAAACTACCACTTTCATTTTTCTCAGTTCAGTCCAAGTCCCTCTGCCTCCACTACTGCTTCCGCCTCCTCCACCGTCTCTAAAAAGTGACTCCTGGAGTAATGCGTGTGGTAGTCACCACTGTTGTATATATATTGTATATATGGGTATTACGGTAAGGTCCCTGTACTACAGGTATGGGGGTAGATCCCTGCCTGCTGGCTCCGCCCAGTAGGCGGAGTATAAATGTGTGTGCTCTCCGAACAGCAGCCATTTCGTAAGCTGCTGTAGGAGGCCACACATCTCTGTGTAATAAAGCCTCGATTACATTCTACTCTCATCTCGTCATAATTGATAGCGCATCAATTTATTACACAGAGATTTATCAGAGATGGATCTCCGCATCAACCGGATCGCCTGCAGCTGCATCCTCAAGCAGACAACGCCAAAAAGGACGTTGCACATTGGCTAGCCTGTTTTGAAGCGTACATCGGTCTGCACCAAACCCAATCTCAGAAGCACAGAAGCTCCAGATTCTGTACACGCGGCTGAGCTCCAACGTTTTTCCCCTCGTCCAGGACGTGCCTACCGACGCAGAGACCATGGTGCTATTGAAGGAGAAGTACGCTCAGCAGACCAACAAGATCTACGCCAGGCACCTCCTACCCATGCGGCACCAACTTCCCGGTGAGTCTGTGGAAGATTTCTGGCGTGCCCTGCTCGCCCTGGTGAGAGACTGTGACTGCAAGGCCATTTCGGCCACTGAACATTCGAACCTGCTAATGAGAGACGTATTCGTTACGGGCAGAGGGTCTGACAACATCCGCCAGCGCCTCTAAGAAGGGGCCACGCATGACTTTGCGGCGACCAAGAAACTAGCGCTCTCGCTCACGGTCGCCTCAAGCAATGTACAGGCTTATGCCTCCGACCGCACGGCCCACTTCCCCTGTGCATCGTGGACCCCGCCAGCGGCCACCCCATCATGGACCCCATCAGCGACCGCCCTCCGCCAACTCCATGCCTGCACCGCGCGACAGCCAACCAACCCTGGGGGACCCAAGTGCTACTTCTGCGGACAGACAAAACACCCCCGGCAGCGCTGCCGGTGCGGAGCGCGCTCTGCAAGGCCTGTGGCAAGAAGGGACATTTTGTTGCAGTGTGCCAGGCCCGCTCAATCGCCGCTATTGTCCTGGCACCTCCCACGTGCGGCCCGTGGGTGCCGCCATCTTGCTCCACTCGCAACACGTGCAGCCCGTGGGCGCCGCCATCTTGCTTGCCTCAGAACCAATGGGCACCGCCATCTTGCCTGTCCCTGCGGCCCAAGGGCGCCGCCATCTTGCCTGCCCCAGGACACGTGCGGGCCGAGGGCGCCGCCATCTTGCCTGCCCCAGGACACGTGCGGCCCGAGAGCGCCGCCATCTTGACTGTCCCAGGACACGTGCGGCCCGTGGGCGCCGCCATCTTACCCGCCTCAGGACCGCTACCCGTTGGGCACCTCATCGGGCCACTCATCGCCTGCAACCGCTGCCGACCAGCCGCGTCTCGCCACGGTCACGATCGACCAATCTTGACCGCACAACCTTGTGACCGCTTCGACAAAGGTGAAGGTCGACGGGCACGAAATATCCTGCCTTCTGGACTCCTGGAGCCCTGAGAGCTTCAACCACCCCGACACAGTAAGGCGCTGCTCCCTCGCGGTACACCCCGCTAACCAAAGAAGCTCCCTGGCCTCCGGATCCCACTCCGTGGAGATCCGGGGGTACTGCATTGTCACACTCACCATCCAGGGCGTAGAGTTCAGCGGCATCCGGCTCTACATCCTCCCCAACCTCTGCGCTGCCTTGCTACTCGGCCTGGACTTCCACTGCAACCTCCAGAGCCTAACCCTGAAATTTGACGGGCCCCTACCACCCCTTACTGTTTGCCGCCTCGTGACCCTTAAGGTCGACCCGCCTTCCATGTTTGCAAACCTCACCACGGATTGCAAACCCGTCGCCACCAGGAGCAGATGGTACAGCGCCCAGGACAGGACCTTCATCAGGTCTGAGGTCCAGCAGCTGCTGTGGGAAGGAATCATCGAGGCCAGCAACAGCCCCTGGAGAGTCCAAGTGGTAATGGTGAAAATGGGGGAGAAAAACGGGATGGTCGTTGACTGCAGTCAGACCATCGATCGGTACACGCAGCTCGATGCGTACCCTCTCCCACGCATATCTGATATGGTCAATCAGATTGCACAGTACCAGGTCTTCTCGACAGTGGACCTGAATCTGCCTACCACCAGCTGCCCATTCACAAGGCAGACTGCCCATACACTGCGTTTGAAGCAGACGGCCGCCTTTACTACTTTCTTAGGGATCCCTTCGGCGTCACCAACGGGGTCTCGGTCCTCCAACGGGAGATGGACCGAATCGTTGACCGGGACGGGCTGCGGGCCACTTTCCCGTACCTGGGCAACATCACCATCTGTGGCCATGATCAGCAGGACCATGACGCTAGCCTTTCCAAATTTCTCCACACCGCCACATTCTCAGACCCATGTCATGCTCCTCGTGTGCGATGTGGGAGCTCAGGGACACGTCCATTGTCCCTGGCCCCTTCACGTGCAAGAAGTGTGTCCAGTTGCAGCTCCTGTTAGACCGCTTGACAGCTCTGGAACTGCGGATGAACTCACTTTGGAGTGTCCGCGATGCTGAGGACGTCATGGATAGCACGCTTAGCGAGTTGGTCACACCACAGGGGAAAGGTACTGAGGGAGATAGAAAATGGGTGACCAAAAGCCAGAGCAAGACTAGGAAGGCAGTGCACATGTCCCCTGCGGTCATCTCCCTGCAAAACAGATATACCGCTTTGAATACTGTTGAGGGAGATGGCTCACCAGGGGAAGGCAGCAGCAGCCAGGTTCATGGCAGCATGGCTGGCTCTGGCTGGGCAGGAAGAAGAATGGCAGGGCTATAGTGATAGGGGACTCAATTGTCAGGGGAATAAACAGGCGGTTCTGCAGACGCAATCGAGACTCCAGGATGGTATGTTGCCTCCCTGGTGCAAGGGTCAAGGATGTCTCGGAGCGGCTGCAGGACAGCCAGCTGTCGTGGTGCACATAGGCACCAACGATATAGGTAAAAAACGGGATGAGATCCTACAAGCTGAATTCAGGGAGTTAGGAGTTAAACTAAAAAGTAGGACCTCAAAGGTAGTAATCTCAGGATTGCTACCAGTGCCACGAGCTAGTCAGAGTAGGAATGTCAGGATAGATGGGATGAATGCGTGGCTCGAGAGATGGTGCAAGAGGGAGGGATTCAAAATCCTGGGGCATTGGAACCGGTTTGGGGGGAGGTGGGACCAGTACAAACAGGACGGTCTGCATCTGGGCAGGACTGGAACCGACATCCTAGGGTTTTGCTAGAGCTGTTGGGGAGAGTTTAAACTAATGTGGCAGGGGGATGGGAACCGATGCAGGAAGTTGGAAGGTAGTAAAATAGGGACAGAAACAAAAGGCAGTAAGGGGGAAAGTGTAAGGCAGAGAAGCCATAGTCAAAAATCAAAAAGGGCGATAGTACAAGGTACAGTGACTGAGGGGAGCTCAGTGAATAGGATGAGGAATACTAAGAGGAATAAAACGGGAAGTAAAAACATTAATGGTAAGCGACGCGGCAGGTTGTTACATGAAGATATGGGTTCAACGACAAGAAAAATTAGGAGAAAAGTTAAGAAGAAATATAACTTAGGAGCGGTTATTGATTGAGGTGTTAAGATTCAGAACAGAGGTAAAAAAGCCAACATAAGTGTACTTTATCTGAATGCTCGTAGTATTCAAAATAAGGTAAATGAGTTGATGGCGCAAATCATCGTGAATGACTATGATTTAGTGGCCATTACTGAAACATGGTTATAGCACAATTGCTTCACAGCTCCAGGGTCCCAGGTTCGATTCCGGCTTGGGTCACTGTCTGTGCGGAGTCTGCACATCCTCCCCGTGTGTGCATGGGTTTCCTCCGGGTGCTCCGGTTTCCTCCCACAGTCCAAAGATGTGCAGGTTAGGTGGATTGGCCATGCTAAATTGCCCTTAGTGTCCAAAATTGCCCATAGTGTTGGGTAGGGTTGCTGGGTTATGGGGATAGGGTGGAGGTGTGGACCTTGGGTAGGTTGCTCTTTCCAAGAGCCGGTGCAGACTCGATGGGCCGAATGGCCTCCTTCTGCACTGTAAACTCTATGACACCTATGCCAAAGGATGGTCACGACTGGGAGTTAAATATCCGAGGGTATCAAACTATTCGGAAGGACAGAGTGGATGGAAAGGGAGGTGGTGTAGCTCTGTTATTTAAGGATGACATCCGGGCAATAGTAAGGGATGACATCGGTGCTATGGAGGATAAGGTTGAATCCATTTGGGTGGAAATCAGGAATAGTAAGGCGAAAAAGTCACTGATAGGAGTAGTCTATAGGCCACCAAATAGTAACATTATGGTGGGGCAGGCAATAAACAAAGAAATAACTGATGCATTTAGAAATGGTACAGCAGTTATCATGGGGGATTTTAATCTACATGTCGATTGGTTTAACCAGGTCGGTCAAGGCAGCCTTGAGGAGGAGTTTATAGAATGTATCCGCGATAGTTTCCTAGAACAGTATGTAATGGAACCTACGAGGGAACAAGCGGTCCTAGATCTGGTCCTGTGTAATGAGACAGGATTGGTTCAGGATCTCATAGTTAGGGATCCTCTTGGAAGGAGCGATCACAATATGCTGGAATTTAAAATTGAGATGGAGGGTGAGAAGGTAAAATCAAACTCTAGTGTTTTGTACTTAAATAAAGGAGATTACAATGGGATGAGAGAAGAACTAGCTAAGGTAGGCTGGGAGCAAAGACTTTATTATGGTGAAACTGTTGAGGAACAGTGGAGAACCTTCCAAGCGATTTTTCAGTGCTCAGCAAATGTTTATACCAACAAAAAGGAAGGACGGTAGAAAGAGGGAAAATCGACCGTGGATATCGAAGGAAATAAGGGAGAGTATCAAATTGAAGGAAAAAGCATACAAAGTAGCAAAGATTAGTGGGAGACTAGAGGACTGGGGAATCTTTAGGGGCAACAGAAAGCTCCTAAAAAAGCTACAAAGAAGAGTAAGATAGATTATGAGAGTAAACTTGCTCAGAATATAAAAACAGATAGTAAAAGTTTCTTCAAATATATAAAACAAAAAAGAGTGGTGAAGGTATATATTGGTCCTTTAGAGGATGAGAAGGAAGATTTAATAATGGGAGATGAGGAAATGGCTGAGGAACTGAACAGGTTTTTTGGGTCGGTCTTCACAGTGGAAGACACAAATAACATGCCAGTGAGTGATGGAAATGAGGCTAAGACAGGTGAGGACCTTGAGAGGATTGTTATCGCTAAGGAGGTAGTGATGGGCAAGCTAATGGGGCTAAAGATAGACAAGTCTCCTGGCCCTGATGGAATGCATCCCAGAGTGCTAAAAGTGATGGCTAGGGAAATTGCAAATGCACGAGTGATAATTTACCAAAATTCACTAGACTCTGGGGTGGTCCCGGCGGATAAGAAGTTAGCAAACGTGACACCACTGTTTAAAAAAGGAGGTCAGCAGAAAGCGGGTAATTATAGGCCAGTGAGCTTAACTTCGGTAGTAGGGAAGATGCTGGAATCTATCATCAAGGAAGAAATAACGAGGCATCTGGATTGAATTGACCCATTGGGCAGGTCATGCCTAACTAAATTAGTGGAATTTTTTGAGGACATTACCAGTGCGGTAGATAACGGGGAGCCAATGGATGTGGTATGTCTGGATTTCCAGAAAGCCTTTGACAAGGTGCCACACAAACGGTTGCTACATAAGATAAAGATGCATGGCATTAAGGGGAAAGTAGTAGCATGGATAGAGGATTGGTTAATTAATAAAAAGCAAAGAGTGGGGATTAATGGGTGTTTCACTGGTTAGCAATCAGTAGCTCGTGGTGTCCCTCAGGGATCAGTGTTGGGCCCACAATTGTTCACAATTTACATAGATGATTTGGAGTTGGGGACCAAGGGCAATGTGTCCAAGTTTGCAGACGACACTAAGATAAGTGGTAAAGCAAAAAGTGCAGAGGATACTGGAAGTCTGCAGAGGGATTTGGATAGGCTAAGTGAATGGGCTAGGGTCTGGCAGATGGAATACAATGTTGACAAATGTGAGGTTATCCATTATCCAGGATAAAATATTAAAACATGCTGCTGTGCAGAGAGACCTGGGTGTGCTAGTGCATGAGTCGCAAAAAGTTGGTTTACAGGTGCAACAGGTGATTAAGAAGGCAAATGGAATTTTGTCCTTAATTGCTAGAGGGATGGAGTTTAAGACCAGGGAAGTTATGCTGCAATTGTATAAGGTGTTAGTGAGGCCACACCTGGAGTATTGTGTTCAGTTTTGGTCTCCTTACTTGAGAAAGGACGTACTGGCACTTGAGGGTGTGCAGAGGAGATTCACTAGGTTAATCACAGAACAGAAGGGGTTGGATTACGAGGAGAGGTTGAGTAGACTGGGACTGTACTCGGAATTTAGAAGGATGAGGGGGAATCTTATAGAAACATATAAAATTATGAAGGGAATAGATAGGATAGATGCGGGCAGGTTGTTTCCACTGGCGGGTGAAAGCAGAACTAGGGGGCATAGCCTCAAAATAAGGGGAAGTAGATTTAGGACTAAGTTTAGGAGGAATTTCTTCACCCAAAGGGTTGTGAATCTATGGAATTCCTTGCCCAGTGAAGCAGTAGAGGCTCCTTCATTAAATGTTTTTAAGATAAAGATAGATAGTTTTTTGAAGAATAAAGGGATTAAGGGTTATGGTGTTCAGGCCGGAAAGTGGAGCTGAGTCCACAAAAGATCAGCCATGATCTCATTGAATAGTGGAGCAAGCTCGAGGGGCCAGATGGCCTACTCCTGCTCCTAGTTCTTATGTTCTTATGTTCTTATTCCTCAAGCTAACTTACAACAAGGGGAAGTGTGTGTTCAGCACAAACCGATTAGCCATCCACGACTATGTGCTTCAGAACGGTGTTGTAGGGCCCGACCCCGATCGCATGCGCCCCCTCATGGATCTTCCCCTTCCCCACAGCCCCAAGGCCCTCAAATGATGCCTGGGGTTCTTTTCGTATTACGCCCAGTTGGCCCCAAACTATGCGGACAAGGCCCGCTCACTCATTCAATCCACCGCTTTCCCACTGATGGTCAAGGCTCACCAGACCTTCAACCGTATCCAGGCCGACATCGCCAAGGCCATGATGCACACAGTCGACGAGACGCTCCCCTTCCAGGTTGAGAGTGATGCATCAGACGTCGCTCTGGCCGCCACCCTCAGCCAGGCAGGCAGGCCCGTGGCATTCTTTTCCCGCACCCTCCATGCCTCCAAAATTTGGCACTCCTCCGTCGAAAAGGAGGCCCAAGCGATCGATGAAGCTGTGCGACGTTGGAGGCATTACCTGGCCGGCAGGAGATTCACTCTCCTCACTGACCAACGGTCGCTTGCCTTCATGTTTAACAACAGACAGCGGGGTAAGACCAAAAACGATAAAATCTTGAGGTGGAGGATCCAGTCTCCACCTACAATTACAAGATTTTGTATCGCCCCGGTAAGCTCAACGAGCCCCCCGATGCCCTGTCCCGAATTACATGTGCCAGCGCACAATTAGACCGACTCCGGACCCTGCACAACGATCTCTGTCACCCGGGAGTCACCCGCTTTTACCACTTCATTAAGGCCCGCAATCTGCCCTACTCCATCGAGGAAGCCAGGGCGATCACCAGAGACTGACAGGTCTGCGCGGAGTGTAAACCGCACTTCTACCAGCCAGACCATGTGCGCCTGGTGAAGGCCTCTCACCCCTTTGAACACCTCAGCTTGGACTTCAAAGGGCCCGTCCCCTCCACCGACCGCAAAACGTACTTTCTTAATGTGGTCGACGAGTATTCCCGATTCCCCTTTGCCGTCCCATGCCCCGATATGACACCTGCAACCGTCATCAAAGCCCTCAACACCACCTTCGTTCTGTTCGGTTTCCCCGCCTACGTCCACAGCGACCGGGGGTCCTCATTTATGAGCGATGAGCTGCGCCAATACCTGCTCAACAGGCGCATTGCCTCGAGCAGGACGACCAGCAACAACCCCAGCGGAAACGGGCAGGTGGAGCGGGAGAATGGGACGGTCTGGAGGGTCGTCCAGCTGGCCCTAAGGTCCAGAAATCTCCCGGCCTCCCGCTGGCAGGAGGTCCTCCCCGACGCACTGCACTCCATTTGGTCGCTCCTGTGCAACGCGACCCACGAAACCCCCCATGAACGTCACTTTGCCTTCCCCAAGGAAGTCCACCTCTGGGGTTTCGCTCCCAACGTGGCTGGCAGCTCCAGGACCCGTTCTCCTCCGCAAGCATGTGTGGCTCCACAAGGCGGACCCGTTGGTTGAGAGGGTACAGCTACTCTATGCGAACCCGCAGTACGCTTACATAGCGTACCCGACGGCCGCCAAGACACAGTCTCCCTCAGGGATCTGGCACCAGCTGTGTCCCCACCCCCCTCCCCCGCCCCGGCGCCACCCTCCCCTCCCCTGGCGCACCCCACCACAGCCCCCGCTCCAGGACAATCCATCCTCCCCTTGGTCCCACCCGGGGATGAAGAGGATGTCGACACGCTCCCGGTGTCAACCGAAGACCAAGCCGACGCCTGAGTCGCCACCAGCACTGCGCTGCTCTCAACGACAGATCAAGGTGCCTGATCGTCTAAATTTGTAACCTTCTCTGTAATTTTAAAATCAATCTGTATGTATATAGTTCCCCCCCCGCTGGACTCATTTTTGACAGGGGGTGAATGTGGTAGTCACCACTGTTGTATTATATTGTATATATGGGTATTACGGTAAGGCCCCTGTACTACAGGTACGGGGGTAGATCCCTGCCTGCTGGCTCCGCCCAGGAGGCAGAGTATAAATGTGTGTACTCTCCGAACAGCAGCCATTTCATAAGCTGCTGTAGGAAACCACACATCTCTGTGTAATAAAGCCTCGATTACTCTCTACTCTCGTCTCGTCGTAATTGATAGTGCATCAATGTGTGACCCTCAACTTTGCCGGGTAGACCACTCCAGAACTCACTGCGCTTTTGTGAAATGCTGTCTTTGCCCTATTGAAGGCCGCCCGCTTCTCGCGAGCTCCACCATGGCATCTTGGTCTATCCAATAGCACTGCCTTCCCACCTCACCTCAAGGTTCTGCTTAGCCCATTACAGTACCTTCTCCTTCATCTGGTAACTGTGAAAACAAACTATTGGAGCTCTGGGTGGCTCATTAGCCCTTGGCTTTGGACAGAGCCCTATCCAACTTGAAAGGGAAGGCTTTGTCCCTCTCCCTCAACACTTCCCAAAAATTGTTGAAACGTACTCTGTTGGCCTCAGGCCTTCCACACCCACAGGCAGCCCCACGATCCTGAAATTCAGCTGACGGAACCTTGTTTTCAGGTCCTTGGCCTTTGCTCTCAAACCCAACTGTCCTTCACCTTCAGCAGCTCGGTCTCCAGAAAAGCAAGCTGGTCACTGTGCCTCGACAACTTTGCCTCCACCCCCTTCAACACCTTACCATGCTCTTGCGCCATTTCCAACATCGCTCCACTGCCTCCTTTGGTGGGGCCAACGAGCCCTCCACCTACTGCTAAAGCCTCTCCAGCATTTCCCTCCCATGCCGCTCAAACTCCTTGCTGAACTGCTTCTCAAATCAAGCCGCCAACACGTCCACCAGTGCATCTATCGTTACTGCAGCAGCCCCACCTGGAGAGCTCGCCGCCGCCATCTTTCCTCCCCAGCACTCCTCACCCTGCTGGCTGACTAGCGCTTACACCTTTCTTCGAAGTATTCCTTCTTTGGTTCTTAAACGTCCCCTCGTAACCCCTTTCCAATGGGACAGGTTTCCATGTGCATTCTCTCCCAAATTGTGTGAAAGTGGCCAAAAACTGAGGACTCTGGCAGGAGCCACCCAATGTTCGACCTTCTCCTACATGTCGTCACCAGAAGTCCCAATTTTGAATTATTTATGTGGACAATTATTCATCATGTATTACATGACCAGAGCTGATTTCCAGTAACAAATCTTACTTATTCCAAGAACCAGAGACAAACAAGCCAGTCAGGAAACCAGAAGAACAGAAGATCCCTGTGTGGGCCTCTCTGTTCCTTTTTCACCAACAGGCTCAAACCCGGCCTCCTATTTTTGACTACCCATGCGCCATAGCCAGAGAACTCAACCCAGAAGCTACTGTCTCCAGAAGAACCGATAACCTGTCCATCTCCATCATAAATCTGCCTTGGTGTCGAACCGGAAAGACCATCGAGCCCAGCCTTGATCCACACAAGTCATCAACCTGCAAGAACCACATCACTTTAATGTTTATTGGACTTACAAAATATTGGGTGCAATTCAACAGAACATTTCAAAGTGCTATTTTGGGCACGCTTGGCGGGAGGGTTTCTCAGCGGCCAGATTGGTGAGATCACAGCTCGTATTCAACGACACTTAGTGCCAAAAATGAGCCCCGCAAGATTCTCGACATTACTGACTCCCTGGCCATATGATTCGCCGTACTCGCACATCAGTTTCTCGCTGCTACTTTTAAACACATCCTCACCACTCACTCTCAGTCAATTCACAAGCATGGCAGCGCAGAGACCTGCTTATCACTTTAGCGATGCCGACCTGGCCAGGCCTCTCAACGCTGTGGATGAGAGGTGGACCACCCTGTTCCCCCGAGGGGGTCAGTTGACCTGCAGCAGGGTCAGCAATGCAACCTGGGAGGCAGTGGCAGCTGCTGTCAGATCGGGCAGAATTGCCAGGAGGACCGCAGTCCAATGTTGGAAGAAGACCAATAACCTCCACCGAGCTGCAAGGATAAGGTACCACCTCTCTCCTGGCATCGGTTCCACCTGCCTCCCCTCAAATTTCCAAACACCCTTGCACCCAACAGATCACTGGCTGACACCTTGCACCCTCCCCAAATCTGAACTTCAAGCTTGTTCCTCAGAACCCCCTGGCACCCACCAGCCCAACCCCTTTATCTCCAGGTGCGGTGCCCACATATGCCACCTGCTATCGACCCCTCTGATCTATCAAGCGTGCTGCTCACAATGTCCTCTTTTTGTCTCCGCAGGGGATGATAGCCCACAATAAGCAGTAAAGGGCTAAGACTGGACGTGGGGGAAAGTCCTCACCCCGCTTGAGGAACAGGCCCTGGGAATCGCGGGGTTGTCTGAGAAGAGGGCAGTCACCAGCAGTGAGGTTCCCTGCACTGTAGGGGTGAGGATCTATTTCCCCTTCACCCAGATGACCTGAATCAAGTTAGGCAAAATGATCTATCCCTCTCACTGACCCATGTCCATTATCTCTGAGGGCACTGGCACCATGATGCAGACAATGGGGACCCTCCAGGATTGGCAAAGCCAGAAGACTCAGAGACTTCTGGAGCTCTGTCCCACTGATTTCCAAGGTCCCTACAGGCACTGTCAGGGAGGAGGAAGCACTGGAGGCCAACCTGGAGCCTGCCACCATGGAGACAACGAAGCAGTCCATGCCATCCTACAACAGGACTTGGAATAAAGCAAGGCTTTGGCTTAAAAATGGCTGCAACATTTGTGACTCATAAGCATCATGCAATGGCTACATCTAAAAAGAGAAAGTGCAGCTACCAGCCCTCCTGGCCATGAATGGCACTGCCAATGCAGAGCCTCCTATTGTTGTATCCTGGAGGTTTTATTGACCAGAAGCTTAACTGAACCAGACATATCAATAACATGGCAACACAAGAGCAGGGCAGTGGCTGAGTATTCTGTGGCAAATGGCTTACATCCTGATGCTGAAAGCCTTTCAACTTTTCACTGTAATGATATGAATGCATGTCGATAACTAAAGGGTTAATTATAACATCTAGCTGTCACACTACCACTAGAGTGCACCACTAGATCCCACATAAGGATCAGCTCCCACAGGATCTTAGTCTCTTTCAACACAGAAGTGACTATACAGCAGTTGTGTATGATAGATAGATCACAGCATAGTTAGCACGTGTAGTTTTGAATCAATTAATACATTAATATTTAATTACTTGATTACCAGTGATAGTTCTGTAGAGTGTCAAACTCAATTATAATTAATTGTTACTTAATAAATTAGTTTGCTTTAAGTTGAAGACTTGTGGTTTCTTCAGGATCACAGCATCAGACCTTCTGAAGATACAGCAACTAGTAATGATACATATTACTGAACCCAGTAATATAACATGGTACCAGGATTGGCTACAAAAACTACCTAGAATAGTATAGTAAGATGAGAAAAATGTAAAAAAAAAATTTTTTAATTTTATTTGCAACTATTCAGCAACAGAAGCATCATCTTCCAGCAAACCTCGGATGATTCTCAGCTAGATGGACAGAACACAATCTCCTCAACACCTCAGGATCACCGGTAGCTTAAATGTAAACTGGCGTTTGTTTAAATAACAATTTCAGCATTTCTTAGAAGCTTCAGACTTAAATAATGCCACAGATGCTTGTAAAACTGCTCTGTTATTAACTATGGCTGGTCCAAATGCATTAGACATCGACAATTCATTTCAGTACACTGGGGTCAAGACAAAACAAAGTTTGATGTAATCCTTGAAAAATTTGATAGTCACTGAAAATTCAAACCAATGAAACGTTTGATAATGCGATAATGGTCAGATAATGTATTTTAGTGATCATGGTTGATGGATAAATGTTAGCCAGGGCTCAGGGAGAGCACCCTTGCCATGATGTGTTTTATCTCCACCTGACAGGGTAGGTGAGGCCTTGGTTTAACATGTCATCTGTTAACAAAACCTCCTGACAGTACCTCACTCACCACTGTCATGGATTTAAGCAGCTGTAAAAACAAAGCAATTCATTTTGTCAGAGACCCTGCCAAAACTCCCTCCAAAACTGATAATGTGATGCATATGTATGATCCACAGGATGCATTGCAAAAACTTGCAACGTTTACTTTCACTCCACCGTCCTGTCTCCACCACCAATCGGGATGTTAGCTTTAATTTCATGGAAATGCCATCACCTCCAATCTTCCTCTGCATTACATACCTTCCTGACTTGTATATGTACCTCCATTCCTTCACTGCCGCTGGTCAAAATCCTGAGGTTTCTGACATAAAACTACCAGCGTATGTTTGCAATGATTCAAGAAGTAACTCCACCACCTTCTGAGGTCAGCTAGGATGAACAATGAATGCAGTGTTGCCATCATTGTCTATCCTGGGAAGATTTGTATTTGATTAAATAGGCAAAACCATGTTTGCTAAACTAATATCTGAATAATACACCATTTACGGTAGCAATGGCTTAGATCATTTAATTATTTTCAAGACTGTTGTTCTGGTAATTAAAAGTAGACATTTAAAAATCAATATTCAGAATGTGATTTAATTTCCCACATATTTCAGCAGTCATTAATTCAGTAGTTTTGGTTGGAGAATTGGGTGAGGGTAATGACAGACCCAATAATACCAGAGGAAGAAATCATTATACAGTATGCTAATCTGAGTATCATTCTTTGTGTTGTGATTAGATTTTATTTATAGAGGTGCTGTTATACGAATTGAATGTAGCTTATAGGTGACAATCTGTATTGATGAAAGGTGGTATGAATGCAAAGTGGAAGTGGGCAGGTATTGTTACAATATTTCACCAAAAACAGTTTAACTGCTGCCGACAGAAGTCAGTGTGTAGTTTAACTTCTCAAAAACATATCCTTTTTGTTGTAAAAGCTAACCTTGTATTCAGTAGATCCTGTTCCCAATTGATTTTGCATTTGGAGTTCTGCTATTTATAGTAAACTGAATTGTAAATAGGCAGATCAATGAAAAGATCGGACCATATATCAAATCATCAGTTATAATTCATTGCTGGACCAAATGCATACTATTTGTATTCAATCCTATCATAAAGCTGATGAATGTTTATGACGCACATCTCTTCTTTATTTCGTATTATATTATACTGGGTTGTTTATGCACCCCTGTCTCCCTGCTACTTTTAACGCACATTGCATTGAAACACTAAGGAGGTGACATTTGTTTGTACAGACCCTACATTGAAATTACAAATCAGAAACAGGCCATTCAATTCAACCATGTTGACAGTCATCCTTCATGTGAGCAAATCACTCAAATCAGATTTACCCACCAGTAACCCCACCTAAATTTTTGGACACTAAGGGGCAATTTAACATGGCCAATCCACCTAACTTGCACATCTTCGGACTGTGGGAGGAAACCAGAGCACCCAGAGGAAAGCCACACAGACATGTCTCGGATCGTGTTTTCGGGATCCTTAAGGGGGAGGGGGAGCAGCCCCAAGTCGTGGTCCACATAGGTACCAACGACATGGGTAGGAAAAGGGATAGGGATGTAAGGCAGGAATTCAGGGAGCTAGGGTGGAAACTTAGATCTAGGACAAACAGAGTTATTATCTCTGGGTTGTTACCCGTGCCACGTGCTAGCGAGACGAGGAATAGGGAGAGAGAAGAGTTGAACACGTGGCTACAGGGATGGTGCAGGGGGGAGGGTTTCAGATTTCTGGATAATTGGGGCTCATTCTGGGGTCGGTGGGACCTCTACAAACGGCATGGTCTACACCTGGACCAGAGGGGTACCAATATCCTGGGGGGAAATTTGCTAATGCTCTTTGGGAGTGTTTAAACTAGTTCAGCAGGGGTGTGGGAACCTGAATTGTAGCTCCAGTATACAGGAGGTTGAGAGTAGTGAGGTCATGAGTAAGGTTTCAAAGTTGCAGGAGTGTACCGGCAGGCAGGAAGGTGGTTAAAAGTGTGTCTTCTTCAATGCCAGGAGCATCCGGAATAAGGTGGGTGAACTTGCGGCATGGGTTGGTACATGGGACTTCGATGTTGTGGCCATTTCGGAGACATGGATAGAGCAGGGACATGAATGGTTGTTGCAGGTGCCCGGGTTTAGATATTTCAGTAAGCTCAGGGAAGGTGGTAAAAGAGGGGGAGGGGTAGCATTGTTAGTCAAGGACAGTATTACGGTGGCAGAAAGAAAGTTTGATGAGGACACGTCTACTGAGGTAGTATGGGCTGAGGTTAGGAACAGGAAAGGGGAGGTCACCCTGTTAGGGGTTTTCTATAGGCCTCCGAAAAGTTCCAGAGATGTAGAGGAAAGGATTGCAAAGATGCTTCTGGATAGGAGCGAAAGCAACAGGGTAGTTGTTATGGGGACTTTAACTTTCCAAATATTGACTGGAAACACTATAGTTCGAGTACTTTAGATGGGTCCGTTTTTGTCCAATGTGTGCAGGAGGGTTTCCTGACACAGTATGTAGATAGGCCAACGAGAGGCAAGGCTATTTTGGATTTGGTACTGGGTAATGAACCAGGAGTTCATTAGATTTGGAGGTAGGTGAGCACTTTGGTGATAGTGACCACAATTCGATGACGTTTACTTTAGTGATGGAAAGGGATAGGTATATACCGCAGGGCAAGAGTTATATCTGGGGGAAAGGCAATTATGATGCGATGCGGCAAGACTTAGGATGCATCGGATGGAGAGGAAAACTGCAGGGGATGGGCACAATGGCAATGTGGAGCTTGTTCAAGGAACAGCTACTGCGTGACCTTGATAAGTATGTATCTGTCAGGCAGGGAGGAAGTGGTTGAGCAAGGGAACCGTGGTTTACTAAAGCAGTCGAACCACTTGTCAAGAGGAAGAAGGAGGCTTATGTAAAGATGAGACATGAAGGTTCAGTTCGGGCGCTCAAGAGTTATAAGTTAGCTAGGAAGGACCTAAAGAGAGAGCTATGAAGAGCCAGGAGGGGACATGAGAAGTCTTTGGCAGGTAGGATCAAGGATAACCCTAAAGCTTTCTATAGATATGTCAGGAATAAAAGAATGACTAGGGTAAGAGTAGGGCCAGTCAAGGACAGTAGCGGGAAGTTGTGCGTGGAGTCCGAGGAGATAGGAGAGGTGCTAAATGAATATTTTTCATCAGTATTCACACAGGAAAAAGATAATGTTGTCGAGGAGAATACTGAGATTCAGGCTACTAGACTAGAAGGGCTTGAGTTTCATAAGGAGGAGGTGTTAGCAATTCTGGAAAGTGTGAAAATAGATAAGTCCCCTGGGCCGGATGGGATTTATCCTAGGATTCTCTGGGAAGCTAGGGAGGAGATTGCTGAGCCTTTGGCTTTGATCTTTAAGTCATCTTTGTCTACAGGAATAGTGCCAGAAGACTGGAGGAAAGCAAATGTTGTCCCCTTGTTCAAGAAGGGGAGTAGAGACAACCCAGGTAACTATAGACCAGTGAGCCTTACTTCTGTTGTGGGCAAAATCTTGGAAAGGTTTACAAGAGATAGGATGTATAATCATCTGGAAAGGAATAATTTGATTAGAGATAGTCAACACGGTTTTGTGAAGGGTAGGTCGTGCCTCATAAACCTTATTGAGTTCTTTGAGAAGGTGACCAAACAGGTGGATGAGGGTAAAGCAGTTGATGTGGTGTATATGGATTTCAGTAAAGCGTTTGATAAGGTACCCCACGGTAGGCTACTGCAGAAAATGCGGAGGCATGGGATTTAGGGTGATTAAGCAGTTTGGATCAGAAATTGGCAAGCTGGAAGAAGACAAAGGGTGGTGGTTGATGGGAAATGTTCAGACTGGAGTACAGTTACTAGTGGTGTACCACAGGGATCTGTTTTGGGGCCACTGCTGTTTCTCATTTTTATAAATGACCTGGAGGAGGGCGTAGAAGGATGGGTGAGTAAATTTGCAGATAACACTAAAGTCGGCGGAGTTGTGGACAGTGCGAGAGGATGTTACAAGTTACAGAGGGGCATAGATAAGCTGCAGTGCTGGGCTGAGAGGTGGCAAATGGAGTTTAATGCAGAAAAGTGTGAGGTCATTCATTTTGGAAGGAATAACAGGAAGACAGAGTACTGGGCTAATAGTAAGATTCTTGGCAGTGTGGATGAGCAGAGAGATCTCGGTGTCCATGTACATAGATCCCTGAAAGTTGCCACCCAGGTTGAGAGGGTTGTTAAGAAGGTGTACGGTGTGTTAGCTTTTATTGGCAGATGGATTGAGTTTGGGTAGGTGGTGGGGGTGACAGATGTCCAACTGGAATTGGAAGATTAGAGTATGACATCCGGTAGTGGAACTGGAAAAAGTTGCAGAGATAGGTTGGAGAAGGCATTACAGTGATTTGAAGGCACAGACATGGATTTTGAAGTTGTTGCATTTTGATTTAGATCATCAAGGACAAGAGTGGTGGATGTGTAGAATATTGTATGGGATAGAACACAAGCCACAGAATTCTGATTGAATAGGTGGGAATTTAAGGTATTGGTAAAAAGAACATTGGTGAGATTGAGCATTAAGATGATGGAGGCATAGATGGGCAATCTAGCAGCAGATGGAATGAGGTAGGGTAAAGACATTAGAGTTTGGAGAAGGACGTTTGTTGTGTTTCTGAAATTGAGGCTCAGCTCAGGGTTAATCAGGTGGTGAGATTGTACACTTTAGTTTCTGAGGGAACAGTTAAGAAAGGAGACAGGATCAATGCCAAAAGAGCCATGTTCCTGGGGAACTTGACCGAGTTGCATTTGATATTGCCATTTCTGAGTTGCTAAATAACTGATCATCCAGAATTTAGTGTCAGATGGGCAGTTAGACAGCAGGATGAATTTGGACATGTAGAATTGAGAGCCATTGGCGTAGCTGTGGAAGATAATCTCTTGCTTATAATTCCCTAATCAATACCATTGCAAACAAGACAAAAGGAACCAACCATTTCTCGCCTAGCTTTTCATGCGTGTTTGCTGGCACAGAATGACCGATGTATTTGCTCACAAAGTATTTTATAGCATTACTGACATGTTGTACTGGTCGTTTACTCCATTTTCAGCTGCTTTTGCTATATGTGAAAAAAACATAATTTAAGTTGGGTGTCGACTTTGAGTAGCTTTGATGCTCAAAAGGAAGGTATTCAAGGTTCTTAAGCATGGAAAACCCTATCATTCTGAGGGCAGCAAATTAGCAGCAAAAAAACTATCCAAGTTTGTCTCATCTATGGAAATTTTCTCTGGCCGCAGAACCTTTGCGTCTGAAGCAAAGTTCCTTGGGATGTGCTGTGAAATGGAAGTTATGCAAATAAAACAAATTTGAACATCTTTGACAGTGTATTTTATTTGATTCTAATTTCATCTAGAGCTGGACTCATTTTCTGAAAGGTGTACAAGATAATTCTTCAAACATTCTAAACTATATATTTATGTAGCCAGGAGTAACACCACTACGGGAAATGTAGCATCTGAAATGTAGAGAAACCATTTACAGATGTTCTGTGGAAGGAAGGAAGATGCAGTTTTCAAATTTAAGACGCTCTTCTGATTTTCAGAGAGCAGGGTACCTCAGTACTTGAACTCATCACAAACTGCAGGCAAAATATCTCATAAAGCAACTAATGTCATTAAGTAGGTGTCACTGCAGTTTATTAACCATTATTTCAGTATCACAACATAGTCAAGTCTTCCACAGAACCGTACACTGAATTCTCAAACTAACCAGAGACTTAACTGAAAGGATAGGGGTAAAGCAAAACTTTAAAATAAAAACAGCTGTTTATACCAATTAAGTTAAGACGCTTCTTTCCTTCTTGTAGGTGTAAACGTATTTACACTTCCAATATTATTTTAATTGATATTATCACCAATACGTTTACAAACTAAAATGCATGTGGATAGGATTCTTTTTTTTTATACTTGCAGTTTTAAGCCATTGGAAAACTGAATGGCATCTATATTAAATTACTCAACACCAATTTCAAGTCTTCTCCTGCAAAAACATTAACACCTTTATTGACAAAACATGCATATTAAAAATACCATAATTATAAATAAAAATACAAAGCAGATCCTTTGATTTATTGAGTACAACATGTTATACATTCCATAACATGTACAGCAAATGGTAATTAAGGGTGAAATAATGAGATAAAATATGGCTCAATTTGAAAAAGGAAAACGTTTAAATAACCTAAACCACCTAAATGCATGATTCCTTTGATGAAGAATATAGTTAATATAAAAAATTCTCCTCAGGATTAAATGGTTTTCTTTTCTTGCATTCTGCTTCACAAGTTACTTAAGTAACAAATATATCAATTTACTAAAGGGAACAAATTTATTAAGAACATCAGTGATATGTGTTTGGGCAAGTTCTATCGAGATAGAACCCACAATCTATGCTTGGAATTGTCAGTCACATCTGTTTAAAGTATACAAGTACTGTAACTCTTAAGCCAACGATTTAGGAAGATGGGATGCATTTGCTTAATGTGAATTAAAGTGTACTAATTTTATATATTACAGGTAATAGTTTCTAACTACAGGTATATTAATAGTGTATTTTGGCCAGTGTTTCTAAAATCTCTCCAAATGAGACGGACTGCTAGGACTCACTCTTCCACCATGGATCGACTACAGGCAGTAGGGTTACCTCAACCTGGTATTCCTCATCGAGGAATTTATTGGTAAAATTGTGTCTTCTCCCGGATTCACAACTGCAGCCAAGGAGTAATATCAGCACTGTAGTGCCAAAAATAACAGCAGAACTCATTTATTTATAACAAGCACTTTGAGGGGATGGCTTGAGATGTGGCAGAAATATTTTGCTGCATAAGTAAATAATATCAATCTCCAAACGTTCTCACCAGTACCTTTCTAGGTTTCTTTGCTCTGTTTCAATAAGCTGTTATCAATCTTTGTACCTTCCCTGTGTGTACTGATTATTGAATCAATTTATCGTAAGTAACTCACTTTTATTGGCATAAACAATTTGCTATGTATATGGCAACCTATATGTGACTAATTTTTGATATTTTTTGTAAAGGAAAACATGAAGATGTTGCATACCTAAACCTCCAGAAATGCCTTTCATAAAACAATGTGAAGGGTACCCATTAGAAACTAAGGTTAGTAGGTACCAGTTCAAAGATGTTGATTTAAAACTGCAAAGGGAAGGAATAAAAGGGTACCCAGAGGATCTTGATTGCAAGGGAGCAGAGGTATTGATTAGGCTTCGCCACCTCTTTCATGGAGGTAAGATCATTTTTGAAGCAGCTCAAGATAGCTGAAACGTTGAGACCAGCATGAGGAACTCCTGCAGCAATGTCCTGGAGTTGATGATTGGCCTCTTCAATCACAATCATCTTCTTTGTTCCCCCGTTTCACCCAGAAATTGCCCTTTTTAGAGCCGAATAGGCCCCATCATCTGCTAATTACATCAAGTATTTGGTTGCTTAATTAGCAACCAAATAATTGATTTTTTCCAAAGATTTTATATTGGCCCCAATGTTGTGCTTAGATGTGGCACACCTTAATATATGTGAAATTTCAGGCAATACACAGTGTAAAGCTATCTATTCAGGACAGTGTATTAACAAATAGAGTAATAATTTAAATACCAGTTATTGAATTGACTGTGCACTAAGATGAATTTTACCCACCATCTATCCTAAATCCAGTTGAACTGCATTCAATTTATTTCAGTATTCAAAGCTGTTGAGATAATCGAAAAGCAGGACAAGAGAGGGATATAATTGGAAAAGGCAAGTTGATGGAAAGGCTAAAGTTATACCAGTGCTACCAATCCAAGACTAATGGCCCCAAAGTGTAATGTACAATCAAAAGATTTGAGTTATACTGTCAGGTGTGAATTGCTTCAGATTGCAATGAGGCAGCCCGAAAGAAACATTCAGCAAACATATTCTGTAGCACACCGAGAGCTCTGCTCCTGGTTTTTCATATTCTGAAAATATAGACATAATGCCAACCCTTTACTAATATTAAGTGCAAAAGGCCATCTGGGAACATTAAATGAGAATACATACCAGGCTCAAGTTATGTGGGGAAAAGGCAAGGGAATAGGACTAATTTGATAGCCCGACCAACTTTGTGATAGAAATCCTTTGAGGGCTTTATTGCAACTAAGAATGAGCTTCAAAATTGACTGATGTAATTGTGGCTTTTTATCTGATATTTTCCTTTAACCCCTCTTCTCCTGAAGGTAATGATTCATAAGGTTCTATGAAATGTGATGGCCATCCAATAACTTGCTTGTAAGGTTTATTATGTGTCAGCATATCACTGCATGTGTTGGCAGGGTATTTGACTGTGAAGCCTCTCCAGACAAACAAATTTCATGCGTAAAATATACAATTTTAAATGAGCTGCAGGAACAGTGAAATCTGCGGGTGGATATTAAGAACATTTTTGAAGGTGGTAAACAAGTTGTGAAGACCATTAAAAAACAAATTGACATTTTGGTTATTAATAGACACATAGAATACAAACACAAAGAAAGTATGCAAAATCTTTATCCAACACTGGTTAGGTCTCAGCTGGAACATTGAGATCCATTCTGGCACGACACATTAGGAAGGATGTCAAGGCCATAGAAAGGGTACAAAAGTGATTTGGTGGAATCTTACCAAGGGTGAAGGACTTTAGTTATGTGCAAAGATTGCCAAAGCTGGTCTCTATTTCCTTACAGCAGAAGATTAAGAGGAGATTTGATAGAGGTGTACAAAATCATGAAAGGTTTTTACAGAGTTGGCGGTACACTGGTTAGCACTGTTGCCTCACCGTGCCAGGGACCCGGGTTCATTTCTGACCTTGGGTGACTGCCTGTGTGGAGTTTGCATATTCTTTCTGTGTCTGTGTGGGTTTCCTCTGGGTGCACCGGTTTCCTCCCATGGTCCAAAGATGTGCACGTTAGGTGGATTGGCCACATTAAATTGCCCCTTCCTGTCCAAAGGTTAGGGGGTTATGGGGACAGGGGGCGGAGTGGGCCTAGGTAGGCTTCTCTTTCTGAGGATCGGTGCAGACTCAGTGGGCCAAATGGCCTCCTTCTGCACTGTAGGAATTCTACGATTCAACAAGGAGGAACTGAATTCAAAAGTGTTGCTAACCAGAAGACAGAATTTTAAGGTGATGGCGAAAGAACAAGAGGTGACATTTTTATGCAGCCAGTTGTGGCCTGGAATGCACTGCCTAAAAGTGTGATGGAAGCAGATTCACTGGTAACATTTAGGGTGACATGGTAGCACAGTGATTAGCACCGTTGCTTCAGTGCATTAAGGAACCATGTTCGATTCCTGGCTTGGATCACTGACTGTGCGGAGTCTGTTCTCCCAACGTCTGCGTGGGTTTCCTCCGAGTGCTACGGTTTCCTCCCACAAATCCCAAAAGACGTGCTGTTTGGTAATTTGGACATTCTGAATTCTCCCTCTGTGTACTGAACAGGTGCCGGAATGTGGCAACCGGGGATTTTCACAGTAACTAGGGGCTGGTTTAGCACAGGGCTAAATAGCTGGCTTTTAAAGCAGACCATGGCAGGCCAGCAGCGCTGGTTCAATTCCCGTACCAGCCTCCCCAAACAGGCGCCGGAATGTGGCGACTAGGGGCTTTTCACAGTAACTTCATTTGAAGCCTACTTGTGACAATAAGCAATTTTCCTTTAATTTCATTTCATTTTTCAACTTCATTGCAGTGTTAATGTAAGCCGACTTGTGGCACTAATAAAGATTATTATTAAAAGAGAGCTGTATAAATACTTGCAGGTGGAGTTAATGATGATGCTATGGGGAAAAGGCAAGGGAATAGGGCTAATTTGTTAGCTGGATCACAGGGCCAGCACATGAACGTTGGGATGAATGGCCTCCTTCAGTGTTGTATTATTCTCCGATTCTGGGCAATGTAATTCCCGCGTTGAAACAGTAGAGTAGGGACCGTTGGGCTCATACCAGGGATATCGGAGGACAGGCAGCTTATATAATGTATAATATAGAATAAAAAACAGAGAGTTCCGCAAAAACTCAGCAAGTCTGCCAGCAGCTGTGGAGAGAGAAAGTTAACGTTTCGAGTCCAATATAACTTCTTCAGAACGCCCCACCACTGAATACTTTCATTGCACTGTCTGGGAGAATGCTGAATGACAAATGATTTCGATAGTACTTCATGTTTGGCACATTTAAAATATTGTATTATCACTCTTGCTCTATTTGGTAAGAATTCATAGGGGAGAGGGTTTTCATTCGGTAACATTCAAGAAAACCCTGCATTTTGCAGGGATTTGTGAGTGAAATTGCGCAAACATTTTGGAATTGAAGTTCATGTTAAACTGAACATTAATTCTAGAAATGTTAGCTTAACCTGCACAAAACGAAGCGAAGGGCATGTGTGCGCCCTGGGAAGGTCATTTGACCTGAAACGATAACTCTTCCTTCTCTCCCTCCAGCTGCCGCCTGAACTGCTGACTATTTCCAGTATTTTCTATCTTATTTCTGATTTGCAGCATCCGCAGTTTATTGCTGGTTTGTACAGGCCATACACTGGGAGCAGCCAATTGATCAGAATACCTGACGCAGGCCAACACATCATTTGCGCCCCTAGCTTGTGTTGAAACTGGGATTCTTGTTAAATGTTTAACCAATTAGGGGTGGTCGCTGGCAATGACTGCAAGCGCGGCCCCTGGATTCCTCCAGTCACTGACATGCCACACTTGTGTTTGAGGTGAGAGGCAGCGCTCAGTGTGGCCCCCGCTGTGTTCCCAAGCGGAGGGACAGGGGTTTGAGATTGGGAGCGGTGCCCCAGGTTGAAGAGCAGCCTGTGTGAGCTGGGCAGAGAGAGGAGCACCTTGTCAGACTGAGTGGGTGCTGTGGGAGGCAGGGCTGGGCCTCGGTGATGGATTGATTCTCCAGCTCTGTGCTGCATTGTGAGAGGGAGCGAGGAAAGGGCGCCTTCTCGCCCAGTTGTTACTGCTGACCTTTCCAGAGGAGAGCATCTTGTCCGCGGGCCGGCAATGACAGAGGTGGGGCATGCAACAAGCTGTCTGCAAGGACCCTGCAAGTCGGCTGCACATTTTCCAGCTGCAATCTCCTGCCTGTATGTGGCACTGATCGGTGTACAGTGGGTCTGTCCTCAGTGCCGGCGACTCCTTGCTGTGTGTCTCTGCTGCAAGTGGAGAGCCAACTCCCCGCTCACACTTCCATCGATTGAGTCAGTGTGCAAGATCCCTTCCTGCTGATGTGAGCGCCTGGACGCGGGGACCACAGCACCGAACCAACCCTGCTCGCCCCTCTCCAAAAATCACCGTGGCCACGGTCTCCGCCGTTCACTCTTCTCGATGGAGTTGTGAGTTTGCCTGAACCCCCCCCACCCCCCCCCCCCAAGCTGGATCCTCTCTCCAGACAAGTTTGCTGCTTAGAATCCACCCCCAGCATCTCTGAGCCCCTGTCCATGTGAGAGATGAACGCGTACGGATCGCCCTACATGTACATGGCTGGCCCGGTGTCCCAGCCTCGACCCCCTCTCCAAAGGACCCCCAAGTGCGCCCGCTGCCGGAACCACGGTGTCCTGTCCTGGCTCAAAGGGCATAAGCGCTACTGCCGCTTCAAAGACTGTACCTGCGAGAAGTGCATCCTGATCATCGAGAGGCAGCGGGTGATGGCCGCCCAGGTGGCCCTCCGGCGGCAGCAGGCCAACGAGTGCATGGGCAGCCTGATCCCCGACAGTATCCGAGCCGTGCAGGGGATAGCAGCCGCTGCTGCCCCCGCCCAGTGCCGCCAGCCTGCAGCTAAAGGCTGGCAGCAGGAGCAGCCGGACAGCGCGCTGCAAGCCAGGCCTGGTAAGAAGGATAAAGCTCCATCCTCACCCTCACCAAATCGGCTTCACAACGCGAGCTGTGCTATTGTTTAAACTCTCATTTAGTTCACTCCTATCAAATGTCCACTCCGGCTCATATCCCAGGGCAGGGAAGAGGGGAGAGAGATCCTGGACTGCAATAGAGGTGGAATGGAGGGGATTTGCTCAATCCCAGGGCAGGGGAGAGAGAGCCTGGACTGCAATAGAGGTGGAATGGAGGGGATTTGCTCAATCCCAGGGCATGAGGGGAGAGAGCCTGGACTGCAATAGAGGTGGAAATGGAGGGGATTTGCTCAATCCCAGGGCAGGGGAGAGAGAGCCTGGACTGCAATAGAGGTGGAAATGGAGGGGATTTGCTCAATCCCAGGGCAGGAGGGGAGAGGGAGCCTGGACTGCAATAGAGGTGGAAATGGAGGGGATTTGCTCAATCCCAGGGCAGGAGAGAGGGGAGAGAGAGCCTGGACTGCAATAGAGGTGGAAATGGAGTGGGTTTCAATGTGCGATCTGGAAAGAGCTTTAGGAACTAACGTGCAGGAAACACAGACTGAGGGTAGATTCGACCTGTGTGCCCAATACAACTTGCTTTAATTCCTTCTCCTGATTGACATATATTTACTAAAGAATGTTTTTAATTCTTAAAGTGATAGGAGGCGTCGCTGACAGGGTTCACAGAATAAACACACTGTGACTTGTTAAACTGGCAGAATAGATGGAAACCATTGGGCAAGGAACAAAACCTTTCGCTGGTTATATCAACACAGCCTGTGTGTGCCTCCTCCGACTTAACATGTTTAACTTTTTAAATCAAAGGATTTATTGCAATAAATTAAGCATTCTCTATTCTAAACATAGAGATGCGATCTAACCATGAACGGGTTTGCTATATTCTCAACAGGTTAAGCTGTGTTGCTCATCAGGAGGTAGATATGATTGCAAACCCCTCCAGTGTATATTTGTGTAGACTGACAGAGGCACAAGTGTGTAAACGGTGATTCAGTCCGAAGTGCTGAGCTGAACTTCCCCCAAGTAGTAAAGCTATGAAAGGTAGAGGTGATCTTTTCAAACCGAAGATGATCAGGTGGATTTAAAAAAAGACAAAGCGCAACGCTTTATTTCAAACTCTCATTCCGTTCATTTCTGGAATTACAGTGTGTGTGTGTGTGTGTGTGGCGGGGGGGGGGGGGGGTATTTATCTGGGTCTAGTCCTGTGTTATACCGGCGCCGAGATTGCTCGCGGCCATCCTCATTGACTGTCAGCTTCTAATCTGCGGGAAGAACTGTTTTATTTTATAAATAAGAACTCGTGTGATACACAGTTCCTGCTGAAGGATTTTTTTTGGTGGAGAGTTTCTTTTTAAATAACATCTCTACGTTTTTGGATAATAATTAAGGGCCCTTTCAATATAAAAAAATAATATATCACAGCCTTTCAATATATAACTCCCCAGCAGATTTCACCCGAATTCATTTTCCTTTGTATTGTCAGAAAATCTTCGATGCCAAGTGAGGTGTGGTTAACCCGGTTGCCGATTGGACATCACTTTGCTGTTTAATTTTTTGAATGGTCCCAAATGCTGCACCAGGGCTAAATAAGTAACCTGAAAAAGGGCATTGCCAGGCCCATTCGACAGGGAGCAGGGAAATAGCAGCGGTGCCGGATTACATGCGTTGGAAGTGGGATAAATATATATGTAAATCAGGAACTATTTTATTTATGTTAAAGATTTTTTTTTTAAAGCGAGAAATCCGCCTGCATGTTTCACGAGCAGAATGAAAGTTTTGAGTTTGGATGGAAACAAAGTGAGATATTTTAATGCACTATTGTTGATTGAAATTCTTTGGAGAAGAGGCTAAAGGGGCATTTAACCACCTCCTGTTCTCTCATCTCTTCCGGAAAGTGAGGGGTGTTTCTAAACCGGCGCTGAAGTTTGGTTGCAAACTCATGCACCTCTATAGTCTGTGCAAACTTCATGCCAGACAATAACTGATGCTCCAAATGATTCAACTTCGGCCAGCTCTCCAGGAAGGGGGGGGGAGAGAGAGAGAGAGAGAGAACCGTGACCTTTTCAACTGGAACCCAGGAAATAATCCATCCCCAGTGAAACTCCCCAAAATCTAACCATGCCAATCAATCGACATGTATGAGGTTAGGTTGTTTTGCGAATAGATCGTTTTAAAGTTCGTTACTTACAAAACAAATGCGTTTAAGGGATCGACATTAGGACGATATCAGGTAAACGGGGGTTTTCTGTAAATGAAGCACGCGGATAGGAAAATGTCCAAGACTTGTGCCGCTTGCTGGTTCCTATCGGAAGAGCCGTGTGTACAGTGCAAACAAGGGGCAGGGGGCCCGGCACGGTCAAGGACTTTGCACTCGGTCGTGTATGAACTTGGTTTCCGTGACCGCCGTGATAGCGAGAAGGCGAGGCTGTGCTAACTGGAGCTGAGCCGGGTCCTGAAATGTTCAAGTGTTCGAAAACATCCGACACAGCAACTCCAATCAATAAAGCATCTGCTTAATTTAAAGCTCAGAGTGGGTTAGAATAACATCACGGGTACTAATGCAGAGCAGAGGCTGACCTAAGTACCAGGTTGGCACAAACACAGAGCTGGTCAAGTTAGTATAAACCTGGAGCCCTGACACCTTTTCAAATAGTTTAACAAGACCGGAGGCGGTGTGCCGGTCACTCCAATAGCAATACCGGTTGCTGCACGTTTAGACCGGACCTGATCGTAAATGGTAAATCTAATGTTAACCTCGATACAAATAAAGCATAACTGCAGAAGGACTTTGAAAGTAGTCTTTCTGCAAACCGCTGTACCATTCAAGTGGATGTACGGAGCGAACGGGGAGGGTGCACTAACAATACTGCCCGAGTTTCATGACAAGTTATGACATTTAATACTGAATTAGTTGTAAAGGTGATGTTTAAGGACGAAGAATACGAAGAATAATTAAGAAATCTAGTTATGAATGTTGGTCCAATGATAACTAATATTTAAAAAGCTGCTCAGTGCATATCGATGATGCCGTAACTATAAACTGTGACGGATAAAGAAAGCTAAATTAAAACAGCTTCCCCAGGTGTCTTGAGAAATATTTGCCCCCGCAATATCGGATCAACTATAGCGGTGTGGGAACCTTGCTGTGTAGAAATTGGCCATCACGTTACCCTACTTTACTGGGCGTGTATCTGTGCATCAAACATATTCATTTGTTGTACAAATGCTCACTTCAAACGGTTGTTCATTTCAGCTGGGTGCAGGTTATTGGGCCAGTTCCCCAATGTATCTACACTCACTGTTAGATCAAATCGAGTAACGGGAAGTCTGCAGACCCAAATCGGGTTCTCATTCACCATAATTCTTTAAAAATCATTTTAATGGTTTTTCAAAGCGAGACTGCTGCTCTAACCACCTCTACTAAGCAGAACATTACATAACCACATTCCTTTATCGCTATATGGAACTGTTCTCTCTCGCAGAGACCTGGCTATATTTCCAGTAAATGCATTCCACATCCAGATAGCTGCTGCTGCTACTGGGAATATATTGTCGCTGTTTAGCTCCAGTGCGGTTTGGTTGGGGAGACATATTTTCAATACAAGCGAGATGTATATTAACAAGAAAACCATAACTGACTGAATAAAAGTTGAACTTCAATACGATTCAAAATGTGTTTTGCTGCGGCGGTCATATGGATCCGTTGTTGGATCTTTTGCTGTTTAATTTTGTTGCGGTTATCCAAACATCTTCAAACCAGATTGCTGAAATATTTCGTTCGGCTAGAGAAAATGACGATTGCTGTAAAGTTGGAATGGTTCGGTGTGGTATAGGTGGTGTAGGTGATTTACCAGTTTAATGAGGGGGTTGGATGAATCCACCTTTCCCCAAGGTGTATCCGCTTAACTCATTTAATTATTAGTTCTTTGTTGTGATGGTTTTCTTAGCTAGGTCAGGTAAAACATTGACGACAGTGTTTTTTTTTAACCAATGTTAAATCTGCAGCAATCCATTAAGGAGTTGGAATGGGTCCCTCTGGTTTCAGGCAAGGCCCTGTGAACAGTCAAGAAAGAGAGTCGGTTAACGAAGAATTCTGCAGGTCGGATTCACCTCATTAAAGGGTGGTTCCTGGAGATCATTAGTTATATACTAGTACTTGTGAGGCAGGCCCGGACGCACTGGTTTGAAATATCTCTGTTTCACCTTGCTTTCATATAAATACTGAATAAAGAGAGAAGAGCTGGCAGCCTTCACTGTGACCTATTACCAAAAGCAATGATAAAATTAACCTTCTGAGTTCATTCGCCCCTTGTGTTGTATTGAAGAAATACTAACCAAAAGCCTGGTTACAAGGTGAATCGGGGTTTGCAGCAATGTGAATTCTTTCTGGGCGGCACGGAATCGAGAACGGAAACTGGGGGAGGGGGATACAATTGTTGTGAGATTCGGAAAATACAATTTGCTAATGTCTGAATTCGTTATACTCAGAACCAACAAATTAATATTACAATTTCACACACTACATGGAACGGTGGTGATTTAAACTGCACTATTTTAAAGACACAAGCCAATGGATAGCAGCTGATACTCAGATGCTGCATTATGTTTTGCAAATTTACATTTGCATCGTAACCAAGTTCAAACACCTTCGACCATCTGTTTATTTGGGGACGATATTAACAAATGCGGAACCCTAACCAGTACAACAGTCAATAATGTAATCTGGTGCCATGTGTGTGTGTATGTGCATACCTTGGCCCGGACAAGTGCTGTTTCGGCACCTTTGTTTCCTTGTTCTCGTGATATCCATAATTAGAAAGGAGCCAGTTTCACGAAGAAAACAAAAAAATGGCATTTCTTCATTAAATTATGTTCCCAGGGCCCAGAGGAGAGAGAGATTTGTAACAATACAATTTAATTCGTTAGGCCAAACATTCTTCGAAGCTGCTACACAATGTTGGCTTGCGATTATGCAGCGCCCTTTATTTTATTTCGAAGTTTAAAATTGATTTGCAGATACAGAAAGAAAGATGTGTAAATTGATTATGGTCTGGCACTAGCTGTTGCAGTGGAGGATTTATTGATGGTTCCAAAAAGCACTTTATTTTCAAAAGAAACATTGCCGCAATTACAGCTGGCAGACTTTAGCACCTCGGTGTGAAAATAGATGCGGCCAATGGCACAGTATTGGATTTTGTACAGATGATTAATAATCGCGCTTTAAACGCGAGACTTAACAAATTACAGCAATCATTCTAAAGAAAATCCAATCGAAATGGGACAACAATAACTTCTTCAGAAAAGGTCAACCAACACTGAAATGTTACCAAGCAACAGGCGAGTTCTTTGGAAATACAATCATATCCGCATTGATGTACGGCGCGCTGGTATCCAGTCAGCAGTTCTCCTAACAGCATTCTAGGAGAGAAGTGAGAGTAAATCCTCATCAATCATAAGGGTACTGACATTTTGTACATTGATTCGCAAATGTTGCATTTCTCCACGGAAATTCAAGGTCAGGGGGATTATTGTTCCCAGAAACTCTTTATTTAAATTTAAAGGGGGTCATCTTCCCGTTGTTGAAGAGATGGTCGGAATAATCCCATATTCTTCAGATTTCCTACCTCTAAGTATGACCAAACTCCTCTGTGGGTTAGTATCCCAGTCTCCCTCTGTCCTAACCAAACATCACCCATTTTGTTTTCAAGGATCTTTTTTCCCCCTTCTTTCTTCCATCTCGCATTTACATTTTGCAAAATTATAGGAGGAGCTAAACCCTCTCTCCCTTGGACACGGGAATCAAGCGAAGGCGCCAAAACAATTCACTCGGAGATTTGTCCGCCTGAGCTGACTTTTAAAACCGAACAGTGGCATAAAGCTGCTTTGACCTTTTCTAAACAGCGTGACTGTACAGAGACATGTTTGATACCATTTACAATATGCTTCATCTGAAGTTGTAGCTCACAATCTATTTAAATACCGCTCTAAACGTAACAAGCTTATCGCGTTAAACACAATTGCCGCCTGACTTCTGTACTTCTGTGATAACACCACTAAAGGCAAATTGAAATTGACGGAAACCCACTTGAAACCGATCATCATCTCTCCGTCAGGATAATCTTCGTTTCGAGCCTGTTCTGTTGCTATTTCTGATTTCCAGTATTGGTGCTATTGATAAGCTTGTCCTGCAAATGAATGTTTTATATTTAAAACGACTTTCCATTTTGAGGTTAAGGCAATTGGGCTAGATGTATTGTAAAACTAGACCCGACACGGAATTACCAAACAAGGAACATTCACGGCAGAGCTGGCAAATGACAAAAAAACTCCATAAATATTTTTCACCAAGTCTGATGCAGAGAAATGTTAAAACAAGCAACAGGATTGTAACGCAATTCCCGAACTGAAAACCAAGAGTAAGGGTTAAAAACGGGCGGTGTAAATCAAACAGTCAAGTGACGAAATTGTGTTACATTAGAAAACGAATTGTAAGAAACATAATGAGTTTTAGAGAAGAAGAAATGTGTGAAAGGTTTCAGTTTCAACCACGATTCCCACGAAGGCAACCCGAATGTTCCTCCAAAGTGTAAAATCACAGAGAGAAATAAAAATGAAATGAATATGTGTGCTCTGCGCCCACTGCTTTGATCCTGGCGGGAGAACGTGAACATTCCCATACCATTTTCATCAGTTTATTGAATGTACACTTCAACAAACTTTCTCTATTTAAAAAAAAACGTTTCATTTTACGAACTTCTTGTTTCCGAAAGCAAGGGCCATTATTTGTTTGAAAAAAAAAGATTTGTAAATTTAAGCCATGAAGGAATTTTCCAAGAATTTTCACATTAGACTTTAAAACATATTCACATAGGTTGAAACTGCGGTTCATAACGTTGATTATTATGATTTCTCATGAGTATCCATTGTCTAAAGTCAGAGGAGCCACTCAGACAACAAAGGCATGACTGGATCATATGATCTGACCAAGGGTGTTCCCAAGACCACTCATATTGGTTAATTTGAAAGAAAATAATGTTAATGTACCCAAATGTGATAACGGTACATAGAGCACTACCCTTCTTGGCCAACAGTGTCTTCCATGACAGCATATTGCCCAATAGGATTATTCACTTAACACCTTGTTGTTCTATTCTAAGACTATGAGAAGAGACCCAATAAGTTATCAGGGCGGAGATAAAATCTCCATGAACCAACATATTTATATAAATTGGGAGGTGGTTTATTAAATTCTGTTAATCAGATTAATTGGACAAGAACTATTAACGGCAGATAAAATTCATTTTTCTAATGTTATATTCTAAATTCAGATTCAAGGGTTGGTGCTAGTAGTTATTAATTAGTGCTACATTTTAATACCAGTCTCCTTTTAGCACGGCAGCACAGTGGTTAGCACAGTTGCTTCACAGCTCCAGGGTCCCAGGTTCGATTCCCGGCTTAGGTCTCTGTCTGAGCGGATCTGCACGCTCTCCTCATGTCTGCGTGGGTTTCCTCCGGGTGCTCCGGTTTCCTCCCACAAGTCCCGAAAGACGTGCTGTTAGGTAATTTGGACATTCTGAATACTCCCTCTGTGTACCGAACAGGCGCTAGAATGTGGCGACTAGGGGCTTTTCACAGTGACTTCATTGCAGTGCTAATGTAAGCCTACTTGTGACAACAGAAACAAAAGTGGATCATCCCAATGACCATTAATTACTCAAGATCTATGTTGTGTTCGTAACCATTATTCTTTATAGCCATTGGTTTGAAGTTTTCTGAAACCTATTCCATCAAAAGCTCAGAATCCAATGTACAATGTATCAAAGGTGACATGTAACATCCAATACAAACCAATGGCTTGGTTGTAATACATTGATGAATCTCCCATGGCATTGCTCATCAAAAGTTGAAGATGCACTGTTAATAAATAAGCTCTGCTAAGTTCAGTGTGCAGCCACTCTTCTAGTAAAGCTGGTGGTAGCCCCCTTCCTAAGTTCAGTGTGCAGTCACTCTTCAAGTAAAGCTAGTGGTAGCCCCCTTCCTCGCAACAGGTTTTCTTTCTTTCCTTGCACCCAACAAACTGTTTCCCCCTTCTGCAGTAGTATTTGCCTTTTATGAGGTTATTTCTCTTAATTTCTTACATGTTTCCTGCTCAATAAATTATTTTTATTATCTCTCCAAATAAAGTCATCTCACGCTATTTGAAATAGATATCCAAGAAGATCTCTTTCTCTTCTGACTCCCCATGACCAATAGCATATTTTAAAAAACTTCACCCTCCTTTTTTTTTCAAAAGACCAAAAGAAATGAGAATGGGAGAAGGCCATTTGGGAGAAGGCTTGCGTCGCCATTCAATAAGATCAAGGTTGATTGAATTGTGGCCAGAACTCATTTGCCTGCCTGTCCCCCATAACCCTTGGCTCCCTTGTAGATCGAAAGCCTGTCTAACGCCGCCTAGAATCTATTCAATGACACTGCTCTCTGGGCAAGATAATGCCAAAGATTAATGACATTCATAGAATCATAGAATCCCTGCAGTGCAGGAGGTGGCTATTCAGTCCATTGAGTCTGCACTGACCTTTTTGAATGATCCACCCATTTAAACTTCCCCGTCCACTCCACCCTATCCCCATAACCCCATAGCATAAACTGCACATCGAGGTGCAATTTAGCATGGCTAATCTACTGAACCCTCATACCTTTGGGCTGTGGGAGCACCCGGAGGAAACCATGCAAAACCGGGAGAACGTACAAACCCCACACAGCCAGTCACCAAGGCCAGAATGGAACCCAGGCCCCTCGTGCTGTGAGACAGCAGTGCCACCGTCCGTGCTGCCCAAATTCTGAAAGAAGAAATTCCTCCTCATCTCCGTCTTAACTAATTTTGAAACTGACCTCTAGTTCTAGATTCTCCCACTGTGACTAGAAGAAACATCTTCTCAGCGTCTCCCTTTAACAGTAGTGTTAGACTTCCTGCTGCTTTGTCGCCCCAAGACCATTAAAATCCAGCCCAATAGTTTTCCATTATATTTAATTGCAAGTAACCCAAAAGTAGATGGGGATGGCTGAAGACTAGTGATGAGGAAAATTAGGATAGGTGTACAGAGGATGGGATTGGAATATAGATGAAGATTTGAGAGGGGGTGTAGGTTTTGAGATTGTGGTGATAGTGTGTGGCAAGTTTATGAACAGTTATCGCTGAAGATAAGGATTTAAAATTTGCATTCTATTTCAACACATATTACAGATGATCAGAATTCGTTATGGTGCCAGGGAATAATGCTCAGAGTCAATTTAACCAAAAGCAGCCAATCCTCGCAAATAGCTGGGGAATGATTGGAACTCATTGGCTAAAACAGATGGCTGCAGCACAACTTTACTACAGCATTTAATGCACCAACGACCATCCATTGGGGAAACAAATTAAAACCTTTCTTCATTACACAATTATTTCACAAACTATAATAAGTAAAAATAAGTAGTGTATCTACTATCAAGCCTCAGATGAATCATATGTTGTTTCAACTCAATATTGTAGAGGTGGCTGTAAGGAATCTTGGTTATAGACACATCATTTCATGTGCAAGTCATGGTCTGATTCAATTTGGGAGCATGGCCAGGGAGAGACATTGAGTCAGTAATTATGGGAAAGAGTTTACGCCTGGGCAAAATGATGGGTGATGGGGAGCAAGTGCAAGTCAATGGAGATGGGATAAGCTGTCTTAAAGAACAAAGAACAATACAGCACAGGAACAGGCCCTTCGGCCTTCCAAGCCTGTATCGGTCATGATACCACCCTTGGCCAAAATCCTCAGCACTTCCTTGTGCCGCATCCCTCTATACCCATCCTATCCATGTATTTGTCGAGATGCCTTTTGAACGCTGTTAATGTATCTGCTTCCACAACTTCCCCAGGCAATGCATTCCAGGTGCTCACACCCTCTGTGTAAAAAACCTGCCTCGCACATCTCTTCTAAACTTTGCCCCATGGACCTTAAACCTATGCCCTCTGGTGACTGACTCCTCCACCCTGGGAAAGAGTGTCTGCCGATCCACTTTATCCATGCCTCTCATAATCTTGTAGACTTCTATCAGGTCACCCCTCAACCTCTGGCATTTTAATGAAAACAGTCCAAGTCTATTCAGCCTCTCCACATAGCTAACCCCTTCCAGACCAGGCAACATCCTGATAAACCTCCTCTGCACCCTCTCCAAAGTCTCCACATTCTTCTGGTAGTGTGGCGACCAGAATTGTGTGCAATATTCCAAGTGCAGCCTTACCAAGGCTATATCCAACTGTAGCATGACTTGCCAGTTTTTGTACTCACTGTCCCATCCAATGAAGGCAAGCATCCCATATGCGTTCTTAACTACGCTGTCACTTGTGTTGCCACTTTCAAAGATCTGTGGACCTGTATGCCCAGATCTCTCTGACTTTCTATATTCCTAAGAGTTTTGCCATTTATGGTATATTTCCCCTCTTGCAGTTCCCCAAAGATAACTTTACATTGTCAAACATATCATCTGGGAGGTAAAGTACAGAAACCATTTGCAGTAATACAGATTAGAAGATAGCAACGCTGGCTCAAGTGGAATTGATATCCATAGAATCCCTACAGTCAAGGCCATTTGGCCCATCACATCTGCACCAACCCTCTGAAAGAGCACCCTACCTAGGCCCCCTATCCCCATTACTCCAGTTAACCTGCACACCTTTGGATACTGAGGGGCAATTTAGGGTGGCCAATCCATTCAACCTGCATGTCTTTGAACTGTGGGTGGAAAACGGAGCACCTGGAGAAAACCCACACAGACACATGGAGAACGTGCAAGTTCCATATAGACAAACCCCATACTGACAATAACCCAAGGCTGTAATTGAACCCGGTTCCCTGGGGCTGAGGCAGCAATGCTAACCACTTTGTCACTCTTGTGATCTTATAATCTGGGTGCCCTTTTGTCCCTGTATTGATGTATATTGATAAATAGTTTGGAATGTTTAGAGCTGCTGTTTAAATGCAAGTTTTTGATGATGATGTTAAATGAACTCACATCTATTACTCAGCAACCGGCCTCACATTGGCAGTATTCAAAGAAGAATTTCTATGATGATCCTGAGTCATGTTCCCCTTTCTAGTAGGTTCTGTAGGAATGCTGCACTTATTCCATTGCTGCAGTTTTAACACAAATTTCCTCTTATGATACAGTCTTTTCTGAAGACTCCTTAAACATCCCTTCTACTGCAACCGATTTACATCTTAGCTCCCAACAAGTCATTTTGACATGTACAGGTTTATTTCAATGGAAACATACCTACTTAACTAATTGGTTCTAAGCTATCACTCCTGCTAACTTGACCAACACCTGTCTTTTCCCTAAAGCAAACACTTTTCCCATTACCAAATTTGCCATGTCTCCAGCTTCCTTGTGATAACTTTTTAACCCCTCACTGTCTGTGAGGAATATCATATATATCTGCCAGAGCTGGTGCTTCCAGTACCTTAGAAGCCCTCTAAAGTTTTCCAGACGTGACCCAATAGCAAAAGGCATGCTGTTTTGAAATTCTCTGTATTATTGGAACAAAGCTTTGAGAATGAGAAAGAGCTACCTTCATTGATTAAAATCATTTGTAAAAAATATTTCTTTCTCCCATAGTAAATTCTACAAATGCTTCAGTCTTTCCTATAAGTCTGAAATTTCGACTGATAATTATTGATACAAAGCATAGTTTAAGGCTCAATTCAGGGTTGGTCAGGATGCAACAGCTGCAACTGACCTGGTTCTGCTGAGAAAGTAGCTGGGGTGGGAGATCGAGATCATAATAATAGAAGGGTGAGGGTGAAGATAGGTACTTCAGTCTTCCTTGCTGTTGATTAGATTGAATTTGTGACTCCAAGGCTTGATATTAGACAAACAGGCTGATAATATTGAGGTAGTCATTTGGTTCAGTCAAGTGGAACAGGATATCATTAGCATACATATGTAAGCTGGTCCCCGTTCCTGGATGATGTTACCATGAGGCAGGATATTAGGTAGAAGAGGGTGTTCAGAATAGATCCTTGTGTGATTTCAGTGGCGATGGGGCAGGCAAACAGAAGGCATTGCTGAGATGCACTTCCTATATTCATACAAGTGGGACTAGAACTACATAAGAGTCCCTGAACAATGGCCACAGAGACTGGTAGTCAACACCATGATGTGACTACTGAAAATTACAGTCAATTACATTTAAGACATTTATATATCTATATGAGAAATTATATCAACTTACTTGAATTAGAGAATTAACTGGGTGAGTTGCAAAGTATGAAGGGAATTTGCAACAGGAGAACAGAATACCTAAAGGCCTGAAGGGATGCTTCATGCTGTTTAAGCAAAGGGGAAGTTGTGAAGCCAAGATAAGGGGGAAATTTTTGACTTTTTAAATATGTGATAATTTGACTTTTAGGGATGTGGAGTGGAACAAGTGAGTAACTGTCATTGTCACTGTATTGCCAGGGGAGTTTCTCAGTAGAATAGGATGGGGGGTACATTGACTTAGAAAAAATAACTTGCAAAATATGATTGCTAAATTCCAATTCTACAATAAAAGGGAAAAACTCAAAGATTTAAAAACCTAACTGGCTAGGATGAAGAAAATTGATCATTGACATGACACTCAAAGTTGACAACAGTTTAGATCAGGTTCAATGTACATTACAGACACAGTGGATTTTATTAAATGCATAGGAATTGCTAGACGAGGAAAGACCAAGGTCGACCTGGTTTGCGCCCTACCACCTAGGTAGTCGCATGATCCAGAAATGCATTTACTGTTTCTATTTAATGAATAAAACTCATTTGATTTGCCCTTCTTTACAGCATTGTTCTTTACTGTCGGAAAGTGGTATTTGTCAAAGATGTAGGTACAGTGTGATGTTCGTCACGACAACTATTATGTTTTACCTGACTTTCATACCAGCAGAATATAAGTAATTGTAACATGTAGTTTTTATTATAATTGCAGTGCAGATTTGGAAGTGGAAGTAGACTGGCTGATAAACTTCCTTGATTATTTAGAATGTATTACAAATGCAGCACATGGTGGAACTCTCTGCTATACAGTTCTTCGATTACAGAATTCTTCAAAGTAAACGAAAACCAAAAGGATCCAGTGTAGTTTATGGAACTGGAAATTAGTTCAAAATAAGAGTACTGGAGAAAATGTTAGTCTAGAAAGATGTTGGCTGGAGCTCCTGGTCAGTGCTTAGAAATCTCTTATTCCTATTCTGCATTCATGATCATTGAGCTTAAATATAAACTTGTTACATTATTAAAGGCATCAGCACAGGGTGTGCAGTATTCAGCAGAAGACTAAGTTTGTCAATGCAACTGAGCAGACAAACACAATTGTAAATTCACAAAGTATGTTTGGAATTTGCATTTGAATTCTCCCGATCTTCCACTATAATTTTAGAGGAAGATTAGCGTAATCCCCAGGGAAATAGCACAAATGGCTAAAAATTGTCATCCCTCCAGGGGTCTGGTGAGTTTCTGATAAACGTATAGTGGGAAATCAGGAGAATCCAAGAGAAATTCAGACCCATGTTGGAGCACGTTGGTCAAAATCTCCCATATATACACAATGAATGGGATTGGATTGGACAAGAGAATCTTGGAGAAAGAATTTGGAAATGTCAGCACTTTCAATGTCTGACCAAAGTGAAAACATTTAAGAAGCAGATCTAGGATTTATAACCAGAACAATTCAAGTCTGTGTGGGTTAATTTGAGGAATTGAAACCCACTGGCCACATCACACTTGCGCGATTCAGCAAACATAAAACAAATTCCACTTTCAGGCGTGTTTGGCAGGGTGTTCTTGATGGCTGCAGCGCCAAGATGTGCCTCGCTACTTTTGAGCCTTGGGGAGTTTCTCTCTGTCGTGGGCACACTTTGCTCTTTCCTACACTGGCAAGCTTTTTGACCCCCCGTTTTCAGCCCCCTCCCTCTTTAAGAACCCTCCCTCAGCCACCAACCTTTCTGTAGCCCCTGGCACCCTCCCCTCTCATGGGCAAGCATCCCCCCCTCCCCCCCAGGCCCAACCCCTGACAGTGCCAATGTGGCACACAGGCACTTTGACACTTCCAGTCTGGCATCCTGGCAGTAGCACAGGAACACAACTAGAGTGCTAGGCTGGCAGTGCCAAGGTGCCCATGTGCTGGGGGGGAGTGCCACGGCACAATCCTTCCCTGTCCATGACCACCAAGAGCCCCCCCCCCCCCCCCACCCCCAAGGTTCCATCACACCTGGTCCATGTTTGTGGAAACTATCACTAAACAAGGCCCAATCAAGGTCTTGCAGGCTCGTTGACTCCCAGGTGCTGTGTAAAAGCAGTATCTGGGTATTTAAATGTGCTTAATGACACATTTAAATATGCTGCTCTGGATCATGCTCAGTGAGGCTGTGATTCAGACCATGCTGGGTGAAGCGAGTCGGGTGACGTGATCGGTCCGGTGCGGAGCCCGATTTGGGGCTCTTGCAGGATTAACCTGTTGAACCCGGATCTGTGCCGGGTGCAACGTGGTGGCCGAATTTTGCCCATTTGTGCCAAATGAGGGGCACGATTCCAAGACCTTGTTGTGCCTGACTTGGCATTGGGACATGGTGGTTGAATCCCGGGAGAGGTCAAAATCAGCCTTCACGCCAGGCAAAACACTTTGCGATATGTACGGGACACATGAGGCTCGGTGCAATCTTGATCTCGCCCTTGCTGGGCAAGAGCTACGGGGGGAGGTGAGGGAGGAGGTCCGGAGCTATTTACCCCTTGAGGGGAGGGCATCCCTGATTAGAAGGGGGTTCCTGATAGTGGTAGCCCCTAACTACCCATCTGAGATTGAGAATGTTAACTTTTTCTGTTTCCCACCCTGAGATATCTGGCGGCTGACAGCCTGAAAGCTGAGACTGGGTGAGAAAAGACCTTCAAGTGGCCATTAAGGGGGTGGGGTGCGAGGGGAGCATCAAATTGCATGGACACTAACAAGACATCCAAAAGCTCTTTACACCCAAGAAATTGCTCTTGAAGTATAGTCACAGTTGTAATATAGAAAATGAACAGCAAGCTCCCACAAAAGTGGGAGCAATGTGATAATTACCAGATCATTTGTTTTGTTTGTGATGTTGATTGGGGAATAAATATCAGGACAGCAGAGATAACTCCCCAGTTCATCTTAAAATTAGTGCCTTAGGATATTTTACATTCACCTGAGAGGGCAGAAGAAGCTTTGGTTTACTGCCTCATCTGAAAGATGGCACCTCTGACATTGTAGCACTCCCTCAGTTAATAGCAAAAGGATACCATTGGATAATCTGGACATCTTGGAAACAATCTTGGAACAATCTGACCTTAACAGAAATGTTTTAGGAAGCAGGGATACTTTCTTCCATATCATCTTCACAGTAAATTCATTCCAGTGTTAATATAAGCCTACTTGTGACAATAATAAAGATTATTATTATAAACAATTCCAATCCTGGCTTTTGGGAAACTATGTGCAGGGCATTCACACAAACAGAACAGTTAAATCTCCAGCCAGCAATGTAAAGAAATATCCTGCATGCTGGTGAAATGTAGCTTTTGGTTTCAAACCAATAGCTGCAGTATATGTGCTGCCCCTGCTCACTTGTATTCAACCAAGACCCAAGCTACACTTCAAAATTGAAAATTACGTGACAAACTGCTGAATGTTTGTAAGAGCTGCAGTGTGGGAACAGAAAGTTTGTATATTGGCGTAGAAATATTCTGGCTGTTTAAGGGTGCATTTATATTACACATGGGTTTGAACTAATTTTTAGTTCGCCCAAAACTAATCTTGCAGTGTTTGTTTAAGCATCAATTTTAACCTACAGTGAGAGTGCACCATGAAAATAAGCACAACTTCCTTCTCACAATGTGACTGGAGTGCAGTGGACATATACATAATGGCGCCAGCATGAGGCTGGGGCAAATTTGACCTCCAGCACCAGTTGCTAATTTGTGTTCTGGTGCTGGTGTCGATGATGTGGAGGCCAAAGCCTGGGAATTGAAAATCGGGCAGCTGCAAGCTGAAGTTGTTACTGGTAAGGCAAGTGAAGGGTTTGAAAATTCCTGATGATCACAGTCAGGGAGGCAGAGGAGTTCCAAAGATTCCTTGTGGATCAGGGGGGGGGGGGGGGGGGGGAAGGGGGGAGCATGGGGAGCATTCTGCCAAGGAGGAATCTTTAAAGGGAAGGGACTCCTTAACCCTAATACTATTAGGCCCCAGGTTTTGAATGGTTCAATACAAGGTTTTCATCTCTGGAGGTTTGGTTTGAATCTTGCCCATGTTGACAGGGCGATTGCTTCCTTTGTCTGTGAGTTATTTGTACCTAGAGGGCATGCAGCCACAGAATTAGCTGCCCTAATTTAATAATAATATTAACCTTTATTGTCACAAGTAGGCTTACATTGTAATGAAGTTACTGTGAAAAGTCCCCAGTCGCCACATTCCAGTGCCTGTTTGGGTAGAGGGAGAATTCAGAATGTCCAAATTACATAACAGTATGCTTTTTGGGCCTAGTGGTAGGAAACCAGAGCACCCGGAGGAAACCCATGCAGACACGGGGAGAACATGCAGACTCCACACAGGCAGTGACCCAGCCGGGAATCGAACCTGGGACCCTGGCACTGTGAAGCCACAATGCGAACCACTGTGCTACCGTGCTGCCACTTGGCATTCAGAGAAGCCACAGGATCACTGGTGGAAAATGGACACTGTCAGGAAGTAGATTGTTATGGGTCAGGGTTTATAGAATCCCAAAGTGTATCATGGAATTCACCTGAACTTTTAATAGATTGTGATATGGGGAGCACACGGCCCACTCCACAAGTGTGGTACTTCAGAAATGGAAAAGTTATTTTTTAAAGCAAAACAATGTTTATTCTATGAACTCAAGTTAACCTTTTTAAAACATACAGTGAATATCTTAGCAACCAGTAAATCAAATACACCCCCCAAAGAATACAACACTAAGTAATCTGTATGCTGTTCTTTTAACACCCAGAAAACTTAACAAACCTTTAAACATAAGCACATCAGAGTTTACAGTCACTACTGAAAACATTTATAATTCTTCTGAATTCACCAAATGATCAAGAGATAGTCCTTCATGGCAGAGAGGCCAACAATACAGCTGCTTTGCCTGACTACAGCTGCAACACACTGCAAAACGAAACCAAAAAGACAGACAAACCCAAGCTTTTCTCAAAGTGAAACTAAAAAGCAGAACCAGAGCTTCATCCACACTCTGACATCACTGCAGTAACATGAGTAGCTAAACATTTCTTAAAGCGACATTATCATGACAAGATGCTCATCCAAAGTTAGTGCGGAGACATCATTGTGGGAAGAGAAGAGGGAGATTTACTGGATGAATTTTGTCAATTCACTTTGAAAACCTAAATGGCGGGATTCTCCGACCCCCCGCCGGGTCAGAGAATCGCCGGAGGGCAGCGCGAATCCCACCCTGCCACCCCGAAGCCGGCTGCCATATTTTCCGGCGCCGTTTTTCTTTGGTAGCAGCCCCCCTGGCAATTCTCTGGGCCCCAATGGGCTGAGCGGCCGTCTTTTTTTGCCTGTCCTGCTGACATGAATCACTCAGCTCACGTACCGGTGGGACCTGGCAGGTAAGTCGGCGGGGACGGTCCTTGGGGGGGCGGGGACCCATGGTGGCCTGGCCCGCGATCGGGGCCCACCGATCTGCGGGCGGGCCTGTTCCATGGAGGTCTTCCTCTTCCGCGCCGGCCCCTGTATGGCTCTGCCATGGCCGGCGCGGAGAAGAGACAAAATACACCGGCCGGTCTGCGCATGTGTGGAACCATGCCGGCGGTTCCGCGCATGTGCGAGATCATGCCGGCTCTTTGGTGCCAGTTGGAGGGCCACCAACCATTCCGGTGTCCACCTAGTGCGGAGAATTGGATTGGATTTGTTTATTGTCACATGTACCGAGGTACAGTTTAAAGTATTTTTCTGCGAGCAACTCAACACATCATTAAGTACATGGGAAGAAAAGGGAATAAAAGAAAATACATAATAGGCAACACAAGGTAAACAATGTAACTACATAAGCACCGGCATCGGATGAAGCATACAGGGTGGAGTGTGAATGAGGTCACTCTGCACTGTGTGAAGTCCGCACTTTCGGGGACTGTTGACGCTGGAGTGGCTGGCGCTGGTTCTCTCGCCGGCGTAGGGACTTAGTCCCCAGAAGGGAGAATCCTGCTGAAAAGCTCAGTACGATCACCCGCAGTTTTCACTGCTTCAAATGAAATAAACAAAAATTCCTTAACATTTTCTCATATTTTAAGTTTGTCTTTCTTGCCTCTGTGTCCTTTCAAGGGAAAGTTTTCTTATGATTATGTATTCAGAATAATTACAGTATTCCAGATGGGGGAGTTGTACTCGAAAGATACAAGATCTTCAAATTTTTGCTCTCTTGCTCCAAAGCTAAGAACAGCATCGTTTGGTTTATACATTTCCTCACTAACCGTCAGGACCCAGATAAACCACAAACATGTTAAATAAGAATGTTAGCTGCTGTGGGATTCCACTACTGTTCGTAAAAAAAAATTAAATAGTCAAGGGTAGGGGCTGATGATTTGGCTAACATCCTCCCCAACCCACCTCCCACTGAAGACTGTAGAAATGCAAGCAAAGGGTGATCTGCTCAGTGGGTGGAGGGTGAGAAACATTCATTGGCTAAAAAAAATTCAGTCCCTACTCATTTTTAAATTAGTCCCATTTCACCTCGTATTGATCAGATATGGCTGATGAAACATGATTAATGCTGAATTGTGTCCTAACTGAAATGAAATGAAAATCGCTTATTGTCACAAGTAGGCTTCAAATGAAGTTACTGTGAAAAGCCCCTAGTCGCCACATTCCGGTGCCTGTTCGGGGAGGCTGGTACGGGAATTGAACCGTGCTGCTGGACTGCCTTGGTCTGCTTTCAAAGCCAGCGATTTAGCCTTGTGCTAAACAGCCTGGGGACCAAAATGTGGGAACACTCAACTCAGCAGGATCTGCAACCTCCCCCCTTTCCTTCACACAACCTCCGCCCTTTTACATTGATGGCTTTGATGGGAAGGTGGAGGAGACCATACTGTGACACAAAGATAGGTGGGAAAGTAAAATGTGAGGAGGACTCAAGTAGGCTACAAAAGGATAGAGACAGGTTAAGTGGGCAAAATATTTGACAGATGTCATTGTGTGGGTACGTGGAGTTGAGATTACAATCAGATCAACCATGATCTTATTGAATGGTAGAGCAGGTTCGAGAGGAGTTGAGTGGCCTAATCCTCATCCTAATTCATATGTTCGTGTGTCTATTAAGCATTAAGACATAAACTGGAGGAACAGGTTTCGGTTGAGTTTGAGGATACCTGGAGGACTCCAAATGAATTAATGGTGGATTTCCGCTGGAATGACTGGGCAATTTGAAGCACTAGATTATCTTAATGAATAGTGTATTCAAAAATTGGCTTAATTTAATGAAAAATGCATTGATGGAATTAGAAAATGAACAAGAAATGAAGAAAGGAAAATTTGCTTCTAATTTTGACTAATAGCATGCTATCTCAACCTAATCCCGCCTGGTGGTAGCTGCATGGAAGTGTGATCTGATTGTTTGATACAGTATTTCAAAGCATAAATAGATGCAACAGTCCCTTAACAAGTTCAAAAATCCCTCAATAAAATGGTCAATGTGGCCCGCTAGACTCGTTTTCATCACCTGAGGGGGTTGGTGAGGAATTTCCTAGCTTTTTTTCCCCTTCGATTGGCCTTTTGAGTTTTTGAAAACTTATTCTATAGATGGCGCGACTGATAGTGGGCAGCTGGCTATTTGAGCTGGCAGGTAAACGTGGTGGGGAATTTTGATGCTATATTGTTGTTGTGTGGGGTAGGCAAGTTGGACCAGCTGGTCTTTTCCTGCCCATTGATTTTGTATGATAAAGTGTTGTATTGCGATATTAAAAGTTGTGCTTTTTTTTTGCTAGTTGTAAATGTCAGGTCATATTTCGAAAGGAGAAAAAAAAAGCAGAGCCATGGGGGCTCCGGATAATGCTGGGAATGAATCCACTTTTAGAATTTGATACCGCAGAGAAGCTATGAATTACATTATTTGCTTCCTTACTAAACGGAGGGTGCCTGTAGCAGTAAACTGCTCGTGGTCCCATACAGTGCTACTTTAGTAGTATCAGTATATTTCTGCTCATAATGTGATTTTTCTCTTATATAATAGATACAAGTATGTATTTGGATGCACAATGTTCATTTTGGGCAACAATGCAAAATAATATAGCTACCCTTGGCAAAAAGCTGAGAAATTATAAAGCATAATTTTAAAAACAGGAGGGGCAAACTCATGGGGGGGGGGGGGAGAAATCTCTTCCTGCCTTTTTTTTTCTCTTTCCCTGCATGTATGAAGTGCTTGATCTCGATTCAGGGCCCAAATGGAATCAATGTACACCATGTGGGATAATTTCCTCTGTTCTATCCTTGAAATCACCAAAGTATTTTCATTAATTCCAAAGCTTCTAAGTAAATATGTCAGTACACATAAATAGATATGTATCTTAACACCCAGCATGTAATATTCTTACAAAAATATATGTCTTGCTGATAAAAAAAGCTCAGAGGAGTAAAATAAAGATTTATTTAAACAACCTATAATTATTGAGAATATTCTAAAACAATCAGACTAGCTCAGCATACTATGACTATTTTAAGCTTGTGCTTTCTTGACAATTTCATGCTTTAGTACTAGACAGACCACAAGGTTCATTATTAAGCTTAGAATTCTGATAGAATCCTGAAACTGTTTATCATCAGGTTCATCTTTCTCTCTTTTATTCCTTAGACACAAGTGAGGAACGTTTAGACAGCCAGGTTGGCGATGAGACAGTGGAATCATACAGTGACAAAGAGTCAGGACAAACAAATTCACCAGACCTGGCCAAAGGCAAGAATTGCTACACAGCTGAAAGCCCCGAAATGGCCGTGATTGATGAAGAACGGTTTCCAGTTGAGAAGAGTGACAATGGCTTAGAAACAGCACCAGAAAGCTCCAAATCGAATCTGGACCAAAACCAATTACTGATGGAGGGTCTAGCTGGAACTGTGTCAATTCCTTTCTCTTTAAAAGGTAACAGACCTCCAATTGAAGTGCTGAAGAAGATATTCCCAAATCACAAAGCTACAGTCCTTGAGCTGATTTTGAAAGGTTGTGGGGGTGACCTTGTTGGTGCCATTGAAATTCTTCTGTCAAGTCGCTCTGCTTTGGCTTCCGATAGACCCGCAGAAACCCCGGATGTCCTCTCTGTATCTTCTAATGGACAGACATTTTTTGAACATGCTTTTGGCTCCTACCCCGTTGCCTCCTCTAAGTGGTCTGTTGGATCAGCCTTCAGGGTCCCAGATTCCTTGAGATTCTCCAGTGATCCTGGCAATGTCATGTCAGGCCCGCTGGCCATGCCATTACAACACCCATTTCCTCAGCCTCCTCGCTACCCACTGGTCCTGAGGAACAGCCTGAGTAGAAACCAGGGAAATCCGTTTATAACAAATGATGTTGCTTTATGGAACACCATGACACTCCAGCAGCAGTACCAGCTCAGATCCCAGTATCTCACCCCTTTCCCAAACACCTCAGCTGGCATCTTTCGCAGTTCCCCAGTGCTATCCTCTCATCCTACCAATGATCCCAGGCTTTCAATTGCTGATGAGGGCTGTTCGATGGTTACTAAACAACCCATTTATACAGAGGAGGACTATGGTGAAAGGTCTGATTCTGCAGATTCTAGAACATTGAACTCATCCTCGTAAATAATATGTAGTTATCGTTCACCAAATAGAATATGAAAAGGAAAATACTTGAATGTAGTAACAAGAACTCGAAGTAGATACTCCATCCACTAATTACTATCCCTAACTGGGCATAGCCAAAGGATTATAATACATAGTTATCCAGTTTATATTGTCATGATTAGATGTGTTAGTTTAAGAATATGTATAACTGGTAGCTATACTTCTTAATGCATGTAATATGCTGTGATCATGATGGCAAGTGAAAATAAAACTAGGGACTTGAACAGCTATCTGTAGCACGCCCACCATTTTAAATGCAAATAAATGAAAATGATATACGTATTCAGCTGCGCAAAATGTCATTCACACCGACTGTTTCATTCATTACATTTGGCACCAGTCAGGTGCATATTTTAAGCAATGTAATAGCTTTCATGCAATCCAGACTTAGAATAAAAGTAAATGCGTATTTGAGATACGTTTGACTATGATGGAGATGAATGAACAAATCATTATATTTAACAAATAAAGGCATTGGGTTTCCTAATCCCATTCTATAGAATAGAAAGAACAGTTGCATAGATATAGGTCAAAGGATACTTTGTATTGTATTGGGTATTGAGAGGTGCCTATTTTGCTCTTCAATATGTTGTCTTCTCACTGTTATACTCCCTGAAAGGGTTTAAATCTAAATTGCTTTGCGAATAATAATTTACCCAAAACTTAATGTATTTGAAGAGCCAAAAGCATGGAAGCAAGCATCTGTATAAAATTGGTTCAGACAAATCTGTGGCATCAATCTACAGTATTTACTGATGGAACTGTAGGTTAGAGCAGTTGATGTTCCTCTGAGCAGGAGGTCAACTCAGACTACAATTACTTAGCAGGAAATCAATTGTGAAAAAATAGTTACTGATGCTGCAATTGTTTGAGATATATATTTTTTATTAAATTGTGTATTTTACAAAGAACTTACAATAGAACATATCAACTTATATCAACCACGCAAAAACACACATTAACAGGAGTACTATACAGTTTAGGATGCAGGGAATAAGACACATTGTACAGACTTCATCTGTATAATGTCAAATTCATAAGGTGAAAAGAATAAGCTAACACAAAGGACCCTGGAAACAAAATACAAATACTGAACATGCAGCAGGTCAGGGGACATAGGTGGAGAGTGAAACAGAACAAACCCCCAAAATTGGGTAGGCTTGGGTCAGGTGGAATGGCAAAACATGTTAAAATCTCAAACCCGAACCCAGCACAAACCATACTCACCCAGTTCAGATTGTAACAGAAGCAATATTGTAGATCGTCTACCAACACACTCCCAGAAGAGAGATTGTTTATTTAATCAAGTTATGTGCCTCAGATACATACAAAAATACAAAATAGGAGTGGGAGTATGATATTCAGCCCCTCGAGCCTGCTCCACCATTCAAAAAGATCATGGCTGCTTTGATTGTGGTCTCAACTCCACATTTCCACATACCCAGATAACATTTGGCTACTTTGGTCAAGATCTATCTGTTGTGTTATTCACCCTGGGGTAACACGGACTGCAACAGGATGCAGATGAACTGTAAAGCATGCTCCAAACGTAGGCGTTGGTTCAATACGATTTATTGAACTTCTGTAACGATGCACACGGCTGGCTGTGGGTTGACACTCTACTACTCTAAGTGTACTAACTCTAGCTTACTAAACCAGGCTAGCTCTGATCCACGTGTAGAAGGTGCTGACTGATATATACACCCTGACTGTCACTACAGTTGTCACCAGTGGAAAGAGGCGGAGTGCTGATGCCTCGTGTGTTTTATAGTTGGAAGCCCCCCCTCTGGTGTTCTGTCTGGTGATTGGTTGTGTTCTGTCCTGTATGTTGATTGGCTAACCTGGGTGTCTATCACTGCCTGTTCTTACCTCATGATGTGCATGGGTGCATATTATGAAACTATCTACCTTTGTCTTTAAAATATTCAATGACCCAGCCTCCACTATTCTCTCAGGAAGAGAGTTCCAGAGACTCCTGACTCTCTCAAAGAAAATATTTCCCCTCATCTCCATCTTGAGTGCAATTCTCTCGCCATGTTGTGCTCTTGCTTGATTGCAATGCTGCCGGAGAATGCCAGGAGAGGCTTGCAGCAAGCCTTCCCACAGGCTCCGTACCTCCCGGGATTCTCCCAAGTCCTGCGAGACGTCGGAGTTGGAACCCCGCCCCAAATAGGCGGGACCGAATGATGCTCGCGGAGGTAGGACGTAAACCTACTTACGAGCTACCAACGGCCTCCCTCGATTCTTTGGCCTCCCCAGAGAGGCTGCAGCCAGGTGCCGATCAGTTCTGGTCCACCCAAACGTGGACCAGGTGAACGGCACCTGTGGGTGGGGGGGGCTCCCGGGCCACGGGAGACCCCAGGCTGGTCAGAATAAGTGCAGGGTGGCTTCTTGGCCCTCCCCCTGCAATGTGGGCAACTTGACACTGCCGAGCTGGCACTTTGGTACTGCCAAGGTGCCCAGATGGCACTGCCAAGCCAGCAGGAGCACTGCGTGGATGCCTGGGTGACAGTGAAGGGTGCCCAATTGCTGCCAATGGCCCGTGGGCGAGGGAGGCCATACCCATGAAATGAGGGTGGAGGGGGTTTGAAGGGTGGGGGAGTGCAGGGCAAGTAAGTAGGAGCCTCCGGGAGGTTGGGTGGGTGATGGGTGCGGATCCTAGAAGGGAGGGGGTGCTGTAAGAGGGCTTGGGGGGTCCTGATGAGGGGGTGCCCCAGGGACCCTGTAGCAGGGTGTCCTCACTTGAGGGGTGTGGGGTAGTGTCCATGTGTGTGAGAGGGTGACATTGCCCATGGGTGGGGGTTGTGGGGGACCCACAAGCTCACTTAAAGATCGGGGCACCCTTTCAAAATGACAGGTTTGGGATAAATCGGTGAGAAACTCCCCAGGACCCCAAAAAGTGATTAAGTGTCGTTGAATAGCGGTGGGAGCTCGCCGGTGGGAAACTCCGTGAAAAACCTACCACAAATTAACTTAGAAATTATGGGGGTGAATCGCACCCCTTTATTTTTAAACCGTGAACTCTAGTTCCAGTCTTTCTCATAAGAGGAAACATCCTTTCAACATCTACCCTGTCAAACCCTGTAAGGGTCTTATGTGTTTCAATTAGGGAGCTTCTCATTCTCCCAAACTCAAGTGGATATAGGCTCAACCTCTCCAACTGTTCCCCATAAGATAACCTCTTTATCCCAGGTATCAGTCACTTGAACGTTCTCTACACTGCTTCTCATGCATTTATATCCTTTCCGAAATAACAAGACCAAAATTGTACACAGTGCTCCAGATGTGATCTCACCAATGCAGGGATCCCTGTGGCACGCCACTCATCACATCTTGCCAGCCAAAATAATGGTCCATTTATGCCTATTCTGCTTCCTATTAGCTTACCAATAATCCATCCATGTTAATATGTTGCCCCCTACACTATGAGCTCTTATTTTGTGTAGTAACCTTTGATGTGGCGCCTTGTTTCATCTCTCTTTCCTAGCTTTAAAGGCAGTCAGCCAGGTTTTCCGTGCCATGGGACCCTAGCAGATACAGGGAAGTGTGGACTGCTGCATAGAAGAGGTAAGTACTTTTCCAGCACTGCCTGTGAACCAGGAACAGGGGAGGATGTTTCTCATCCCACCATACTAACCTGCATCTTCCCCTGTGATTGGAACCCTGTCATCCTTGAATGATTCGGCACCCCCACAATCAGATACCTACCTACAATCTTTGACCTCCTCCATGATCAGACCTCCCTGCAGTGATTGAAACCCCACAAGGTTGATGCCCCAACCGTGATCATCCGCCGTCACTCCCCCCAATCACCCCATGGCCCTCAAAATCGTGCTCTACCACCAATCTGCACCACTTTGTGATTTCCATCCCAGCAGCATGAGCTTACCTGCCTCTGGGCTGTGGGCCCTTCTGCAGTGTTTCCCACCCAACAGGGAACTAAGCCTATCAATCAAACTGGCTTCCAGCAGGGATCTTGTTGAACAGAAAAAACACATGTTTAGTGACCAGAATTTCTCCTCTTGGAAATCCTGCCCCCCTCCTCCAACCCGAGCAAAGGCCGGAGACAGTGTTGTAGGTGAATGACCTTTCAATATGAAACTGCTAGACATTTTACCTGGAAGGTAAAGACATAGTAGACAGTTTGGATACTGAAAATATCCAATACTAACTCAACTAAAGATGATGAGGGAGAGTGACAGGCAGCCCCAGCAATTGTGTAGGCTACGTTTCAAGGGGCTTGGGAGCCTCTACAGTAAAGAAACGAGAAAGAGGAAGGATGATCTCTGCATTTATAATAGGACTGCAGGAAAAGGTATACGCCATTTAGTCCCTCAAACTTGTTCCCGCACTTCGTGAGATTATTGCTAAATAGCAATCAAACACCATGGGCTGGATTCTCCGATTTGGAGACAATGTCCCCACACTGGCGTGGGAACAGTGGCGTCTTACGCCAGGAAAACTGGCGCAAAACGGCTACCAATTCCCTGTTTTGCTGGGGGCTAGCAGGGAGGCAGCGTGGAGCACCCAGCTCTAGCTGTCGAAATGCCCCGGGGAATTGCCAGGTCTGTGGCCCCACATGCGCACGGTGGCCTGCAGCAGCCGCACCGTGCTTCATGGCGGATGCCACTCGTGGATCCGGCCCGCGAAATAATCCCCCGCTTTGGCCCCGGACTGCCCCACCACAGTGCCGCCAGCCCCGAATATGTCCATCCCTGCCCGCGGTTCTCTGGTGGGTGTGGCTGCGTTCCCGATGGGTGAGACCATGAGAGGTCCACGCCGTTGGGAACTCGGCCGGTCGGGGAGGAGCATTGGGGGCGGGCCTCAGGCAATGGCCTGAGGCCGTGGATAAGTGGCGCGGCGTGCTTTGGAGGGGGCGGAGCATTGCGGAAGTGGCACCCCCCCCACTCTGTCGGGAATTTGGATTCTCCGGCCCATCGCCGAACGTGATTTAGGCGTCGGCGACTGGAGAATCCAGCCCCATCCACCTGTCTGTACCCCATATCATCTTTGGTTAATAAAAATCTATCAATCTCTGTTTTAAAAGTAATCTTTGATCTCGCATGAATTGCATTTTAGGGAAGAAAGTTTCAAACATATACCACCCTTTCTGTGAAGAAGTATTTCCTAATTTAACTCTGGAAAGGTCTGCTTCTAATGTTTAGATTATGCTCCCTGTTCCGAGGTTTCCCAGCCAGCAGAATTAGATTTGCCCAATTTATTCTATCTATTCCTCTGTTGATGCTAACTGAGATGTATTCTGCTTCCAATTGGAGATTTGAATATTACAGAAAAAATAACTGTCATTTAGCTTGGTCTTTCAAAACTACGTCTAATGCCAAATATAACTTGGGTGCAAGACAAGCCTGCTGCCTATGATCTGTAGTGTGCCAAGGGAATGACACCAAAAGTCTTCGCGCATCCAATTACTTCATTTTATGGTGGAGTTCAACAACTTGCACTGATGTGGCAGCTTCAATGCAGCAAAACATCGCAAGTACTTTACAAAGGGGAACCAAATACAGGACGAGGATTTAGCAGAGGGTTATGTGCGATTACTGAAGGTCCAATTGAACAGGTGTTTTGAGGACAGTTGTGAAGCCAAAAGGGCAGAGCAACAGGGGAATAAGGGGAAAAAAATCACCTTCTGTGAGCCAAATTCCATTAGGTCCAGGGTATGGGACACCTCATCCAGAAAAAGATCATGATGGGCAAGTCTTTGTTTTGGGGAAATGGACGTTTTGTAGGAAATACAGAAAAGACAAGTGGGAAACCCAAGAAAATGGTAGGGCAGGAGACTTGGGGCAGCGGGAATGAAAAGATGTGGGAACATTGCAGAAATTTATTCTTTTAAAGTGAGGCGAACAAATTGTATATTGAAAGGAGATGAGGCTTCTCTGTTTTAATAAAAAGAGACCTAGTTTCTCTAGTCTCTACTCATAACTAAGCTTTGTATCCTTGATATTTTAACAGAGCTCTTCTTCACTCTCTCCCTGGTCTGAAATATCCTTCTTCTAGGAGGCCATTGCTTTACTGCAAGAACAAAAGAATCATGGAGTTTTACAAAACAAAGGAGTGTTTTGGCCCATAATATCTACACCCCTGGTTTTTGAAAGATATATTCAGTATATTCATCTGCCATTAACCCATACCCTTTTCTTTTTGTGCTTTTTCAGTTACTTCTTCACTTCCCCTTTAAAAGCCAGTATGGATTTATTTCAACCACGGTTTCTGTTAGAGCATTTTATGTTCTAATAACACTTTACACAAAAATGCCCTCATCTTTCTTTTGGTAATGATTGTAAATATGTTGGGGACTAAATTGGACAGCTCCTGTCAACGGGCATGGGATGGTGATGTGCAACCAAACGACCCAAATTCATTGATTGCAATGCAGACAGCATGGCAACTTTGTGCTGTCAGCTCATATGAATGATCTCTGCGTCTAGTTAATGCTAACTGTGAGGTTCATTGACTGATAGGGGACTAATACCATAAGTGGTATCATCACTCAAAGTCAGCCTACAGTGCTTAAAGTTAGGCTATGCTCCTTAAATAAGCTGTTACTGTGTGATCTGCTTGAAGAGAATTTGACCTAGGAAAGAGTGAGAAATTGTACAACAGGGGAAAGTTTTCCAGACACTGCTGTGGGGGATCGTGGTGAGGAGGAAAAACATCTGATAGCCACAGGAGGAAAGAAGCCCTCAAGACAAATGGTCGAAAGATAATGGCAGCAGATAGCCATGGAGGCGAATGACAAGAGTCAAGTGCTGGAAGAAGTTCAATTACCTCACATGAGTCGTCAAGGTCAGGGAATGCATCTTCCCCGTCACCCCACAATCTCTTCTGATCTACAAGCTGCAGATCGTGTGAGCATTCACCTCTTACTTTCGCCGTCTCGCCGCACCATGTCTCTCATGTTGACATGGTGCAGCCTGCATTGGGGCCTTCTAGACCTGGAGCAGCTCGAGGTCATCACCTAAATCCATTTGCAGTCAGCTCCATTGAAAATCATCAGCCTTCCACCAATCTTACTGTAGCCATTGAGGTAGTATGCTCAAGAAAGGCAGGATTTTCTGTTTGGGAGACCATATTCTCCCGCCCACACACACACTGTGATCAGCCTCTCTCTCATCCGCACATACGGTAATCAGCCTCTCTTCTGCCTACACACACTTCAGTCAGCCTCCCTCCCACCCGCACACACTGCAATCAATCTCTCTCCTGTCCCCCCACACACCTTGAATCAGCCTCTCTCCTACCTGCACACAATGTAAATCAGCCACTCCAGAACCCCCACACGCTGTAATCGTGGATAAAAGCAAATTACTGCAGGTGCTGGAATCTGAAACCAAAGGAGAAAGTGCTGGAAAATCTCAGCAGGTCTTGCAGCATGTAAGGAGAGAAAAGAGCTGATGTTTCCTCTCCCCTGCCTACACACACTGCAATCAACCTCTTTCCTGCCATCCACTCACACTGTAATCAGCCTCTGTCCCACCTGCACACACTGCTGTAATCAGCTTCTTTCCCACCTGCATACACTGTAATCAGCCTCTCTCTCACCTGCACACACTGTAATCAGCTAATTTCCCACCTGCACTCACTGTAATCAGCCTCTCTCCCCCCACACACACTGTAATCAACCTCTCTCCCACCTGCACACAATATAAACAGCCTCTCTCCCACCTGCACACACTGTAATCAGCCTCTCTCCCACCTGCATGCACTGTAATCAACCTCTCTCCCACCTGCATGCACTGTAATCAACCTCTCTCCTCCCCCCCCCACTCACACTGTAATCAACTTCTCACCCACCTGCACACACTGTAATCAGCCTCTCACCTGCACACGCTGTAATCAGTCTCTCACCCACCTGCACACACTGTAATCAGCCTCTCTCACCTGCACACACTGTAATCAGTCTCTCTCCCACCTGCACACACTGTAATCAGCCTCTCTCTCACCTCACACACTGTAATCAGCCTCTCCTCCCACCTGCACATGCTGTAATCAGCTTCTTTCCCACCAGCACCCACTGTAAACAGCCTCTCTCCCACCTGCACGCACTGTAATCAACCTCTCTCCTGCCCCCCCCCCCACTCACACTGTAATCAGCCTCACTCCAACCTGCATGAACCGTAATCAACATCTCTCCTGCACCCCCACACACACTGAAATCAGCCTCTATCCTACCTGAACGCACTGTTACCAACCTTCTCGCGCCCCACACACACCTGTAATCTGCCTTTCTCCCACCCCCACTCACACAGTAATCAGCCTCTCTCCCACCTGCACACACTGTAATCAGCCACTCTCCCGCTTGCACTCACTGTAATCAACCTCTCTCCAGTCACCTCCCCCCCACGCACACTGTAATCAGTCTCTCACTCACCCCCCACTCACACTGTAATCCGCCTCACTTCCCCTCCACACACATTGTAATCAACCTCTCCCCGCCAGCACATACTGTAACCAATCTCTCCTCAGTCCCCCATACACACTGTAATCAGCCTCTCTCCCTCCGACCCACACATACACACATACTGTAATCAGCCTTTCTCCCACCCACACACACTGTAATCAGCCTCTCTCTCACCCACACATACTGTAATCATCCTCTCTCCCGCCCCCACATACTGTAACCATCCTCTCTTCCACCCGCACACAGCTTAATCAGCATCTCTACACCCACAAACTCATTGTAATTAGCTTCTCTCCTACACATACACATTCTATTCAACCTCTCCAGAACCCACACACACTGTAATCATCCTGTGGTAACACCAGGTATTGCGGTACCTGAGAGGTGGATGACCATTGGCTAGACCCAGGAGGCTACAATTGGCCGATGTACATAGCTCCGCCCTGAGAGGAGGAGCATAAGAGCCAGTGCCGTCCCAGCAGCCTTCACTTTCTGTATCGAAGCTGCTGGGGAATAGTTCTAGCAGATTAAAGCCTATTAGTTATGACTCACCTTGTCTTGAGAGTAATTGATTGCGCATCAATTTAATCTGCTACAACTTCAGTGAAAGGATGGATCTCCGTATCAAACCGGAGTGCCTTCACAGCTCAGCCCCCACGCGGACAACTCTGCTGCTATCTTTAAACATTGGCTGGCGTGCTTTAAGGGCTACCTCGACACGGCCGCCGACACCCCCACGGAAAGACAAATAATGCACCTTCTACGCTCGAATGTCAGCCCTGGGATCTACTCTCTGATCGAGGAGGCGGAGAATTATGCTTCGGCGATTGAACTGCTAGAAGGACACTATATCCGCCCTGTGAACCAGGTCTACGCTCGTCACCTGCTGGCGACTAGGAGGCAAAGTCCCGAGGAAACGTTGGAAGACTTCTACCAGGCGCTGCCCACCAGTTTCGGGGAACGAGCACACGGAACTTCTGATCAGGGATGCTTTCGTGGCAGGTATGACTTCCCCGACATCCGCCGCAGGCTCCTAGAAATGGACACTCTTGGACTGACTGAGACACGGGCCCTGGCGGGGTCCATGGACGTTGCGTATAAAAACGCGCTGGCTTTTTCTCCCGGATGCGCAGCGGCCCCCTGGGCTGCATGACACCCTCTGCAGCAGCCCCTCAGACCTTTCCCCTGACCCCGGAAGCCTGCGCGGCGAGACGGCCCGCTACCGCCGCCGGACAACGCTGTTTCTTCTGCGGGCAGATGAATCATCTCCGCCCGTGCTGTCCGGCCCGCATCGCCACCTGCAAAGGGTGCGGCAAGAAGGGCCACTATGTCGGGGTCTGCCAGGCCTGCGCCGTGGCCGCCGTCTCCAGCGACTATCGGCAGCCCCCTTTTCAGGCCCCGGCCGTCCTAAGCCCATCGGCAGCCCCCTACCCTCAGGCCGCGTGCGATCTGCGGCCGCAGCCATTTTGCCCCCCGGCCACCACGCTGGATGGGTGGGCGCCGCCATTTTGTCCCTCGCCGCCACCATCTTCTTTGTCCCCGGACTCCATGTGCGACCCATGGCTGACGCCATCTTGGATGGGGCCTCAGGCCCCAGCACAGCCGACTACACGCTGCCCGACCAGAACTCGAACTCTCAATTACTTCAGCTGGCCTCGGTGACTCTGGACCACAGTCGGCCTTGGACGCGAAAGCTACAATGACGATCTCCATCAACGGCCATGTGACGTCGTGCTTGATCGACTCCGGGAGCACGGAGAGCTTTGTTCACTCCGACACAGGAAGGCGCTGTTCTCTTGTCACCCATCCCGTTAACCAAAGGATCTTCCTGGCCTCCGGGTCACACGCGGTGGAGATAAAAGGGTTCTGCCTAGCGAACCTCACGGTCCAAGGCCGGGAATTCCACAATTTCCGCCTGTACATCCTGCCGCACCTCTGTGCAGCCACCCTCCTTGGGCTGGATTTCCAGTGCCATCTGCAAAGCCAGACCTTTAAATTCGGCGGCCCGATACCCCCCCTTACTGTCTGCGGCCTTGCGACCCTTAAGTCGACCCGCCTTCCCTGTTTGCGAACCTCACCCCGGATTGCAAACCCGTCGCCACCAGGAGCAGCCGGTACAGTGCCCAGGACCGGACCTTCATCAGGTCAGAGGTCCAAAGGCTGCTGAGAGAAGGGGTCATCGAAGCGAGCAACAGCCCCTGGAGGGCTCAAGTAGTGGTGGTAAAGACCGGGGAGAAATACAGGATGGTCATTGACTACAGCCAGACCATCAACAGATTTACGCAGCTGGATGCATACCCTCTCCCCCGTATAGCCGACCTGGTGAACAGGGTCGCGCAATACAAGGTTTTCTCCATGGTGGATCTCAAATCTGCCTACCACCAGCTACCCCACCGTCATGGGGACCGCCAGTACACTGCCTTCGAAGCAGATGGGCGGCTCTATCACTTTTTAAGGGTTCCCTTCGGTGTCACGAACGGGGTCTCGGTCTTCCAACGAGAGATGGACCGAACGTTCGACCGGTACGGCTTACACGCAACATTCCCGTATCTTGATAACGTCACCATCTGCGCCCATGACCAGCAGGACTACGACACCAACCTCCGAAAATTTCTCCAGACCGCGAATATCCTTAATCTGATTTACAGTAAGGATAAATGCGCGTTTAGCACCGACCGGCTAGCCATTCTGGGCTACGTAGTGCGAAGTGGAGTCATAGACCCCGACCCTGAGCGCATATGCCCCCTCATGGAGTTCCCCCTCCCTCACTGCCCCAAGGCCCTAAATCGCTGCCTCGGCTTCTTCAGCTATTATGCACAGTGGGTCCCCAATTACGCCGACAAGGCTCGACCCCTGGTCCAATCCACAACCTTCCCCCTGTCGACGGAGGCCCGCCAGGCTTTCTGCCGTATCAAGGCAGACATTGCTAAAGCCACCGTGCGCGCCATCGATGAGTCCCTCCCCTTCCAGGTCGAGAGCGATGCCTCCGACGTAGCTCTGGCGGCCACCCTCAACCAAGCGGGCAGGCCCGTGTCTTTCTTCTCCCGCACTCTTCATGCTTCTGAAATTCGCCACACCTCGGTCGAAAAGGAGGCCCAGGCCATAGTAGAAGCTTTGCGACAGTGGAGGCATTACCTGGCCGGCAGGAGATTCACTCTCCTCACGGACCAACGGTCGGTTGCCTTCATGTTCGATAATGCACAGCGGGGCAAGATTAAGAACAACAAGATCTTGCGGTGGAGGATCGAACTCTCCACCTACAATTACGAGATCTTGTACCGTCCCTGGAAGCTGAACGAGCCTCCTGATGCCCTGTCCCACGGCACTTGTGCCACCGCACAAGTGGACCGCCTCCGCTCCCTCCACGAGGACCTCTGCCACCCGGGGGTCACTCGTCTCTGTCATTTTATCAAGACCCGCAACCTGCCCTACTCCATCGAGGAGGTCAGGTCCGTCACCAGGGACTGTCAAATCTGCGCCGAGTGCAAACCGCACTTCTACCGGCCAGAGAGAGCGCATCTGATAAAGGCTTCCCGTCCCTTTGAACGCCTCAGCATGGATTTCAAAGGCCCCCTCCCCTCCACCGACCGCAACACGTACTTCCTGAACGTGATTGACGAGTACTCCCGGTTCCCATTCGCCATCCCCTGCCCAGACGTGACCACAACCACCGTCATCAAGGCCCTCCAGGGTATCTTTACACTGTTTGATTTCCCCGCATACATTCACAGTGATAGGGGGTCCTCCTTCATGAGTGACGAACTGCGTCAATTCCTGTTCAGCAAGGGCATCGCCTCGAGCAGGACGACCAGTTACAACCCCCGGGGAAATGGGCAGGTTGAGAGGGAGAACGGAACGGTCTGGAAGACCGTCCTGCTGGCACTACGGTCCAGGAATCTCACAGTCTCCCGCTGGCAGGAAGTCCTCCCGGTGGCCCTCCACTCCATCCGGTCGCTGCTCTGTACTACCACAAATCAGACACCTCATGAACGTCTCCTTGTTTTCCCCAGGAAGTCCTCCTCCGGGACCTCGCTCCCAACCTGGCTAGCGACACCCGGACCCATCCTGCTTCGGAAACATGTGAGGGCACACAAGTCAGACCCGTTGGTCAAGAGGGTCCACCTGCTGCACGCCAACCCCCAGTACGCCTATGTAACGTTCCCGGACGGCCGCCAAGACACGGTCTCCCTTCGGGATCTGGCGCCTGCAGGAGCCCCACGCACCCCCGCACCTGTGCCCCCACCCCCACCCTCCCCGCAACACCTGACCAGAGGGTCAGTACTCCCGCCGCCCCTGCCTCGGCCCGAAACAGCACAGATGCCCCCTACAGGCGCCCCCCACCCCCCCGTCCTGCCCACTTTTCGCCCCAACAGTGCCGCCTAGGGGTGACGAAGCTGCCTGGGAGGATGACACCACGTTCCCGGAATCGCAACCACCGGGACCCTCATCAGGATCACCACCGAAGCCCAGACGCTCCAGAACGACGACCAGGCCACCCGATCGACTGATTGCGGCACCATGAACACTTTGCTATTACCCTCGACATCACGGCACCTCAATACCTGGTCCTACCATGCGAAAGGCGACATTAACGCCATCACCCCGCCGGATTCTTTTTAACAGGGGGTGAATGTGGTAATACCAGGTATTGCGGTACCTGAGAGGTGGATGACCATTGGCTAGACCCAGGAGGCTACAATTGGCCGATGTACATAGCTCCGCCCTGAGAGGAGGAGCATAAGAACCAGTGCCGTCCCAGCAGCCTTCACTTTCTGTATCGAAGCTGCTGGGGAATAGTTCTAGCAGATTAAAGCCTATTAGTTATGACTCACCTTGTCTTGAGAGTAATTGATTGCACATCACATCCTCTCCCCACCCACACATGCAGTAATCAGCCTCTCTATTGCCCGCACAAACACTGTAAACATCTTCCCTCCTGCCCACACACACACAGTAATCAACCATCTTCCTGTCAACACACACGGTGTGGTAAACCACTGTTATGTACAATATGTGTAATGTGGTAAATGGCCACTGTGTAATGTGTAGTATGGTAAACCACTGCCGATGGCTCCGCCTCCCCTCGGGCCGGTAAAAAGGTGGCTGGTCTCCGCCTCTGATCCAGTTCGGGATCAGAGGCCAGGAGGCTTTTTGTTTAGCGTATTAAAGCCTCAGTTACGTTCACCACTCGTCATGTGTTCATTGATGGCATATCAATTTAATACACTAAACATCTAATATGAATTTGTCACTCAAGCCTGATCGCCTGGAGCTGGGCCCACAGACAGCCGATGCCACTGCAACATTTTAGCACTGGCTAAGCTGCTTCGAAGCGTATCCTTCACTGAACACTTCACTGACCTCCAAAAGAAGCAGATCCTCCACGCATGGGTGAGCCCGCAAGTCTTTCTTCTCATCAGGGAAGCCCCTTCATATACGGAGGCGATAATGCTGCTGAAGGGACACTATGTTAAGTCTGTGAACGAGGTGTATGCTAGGCGCCTTCTCACCATGAGACGACAATGCCCTGGGGAATCACTAGCAGAATTCCTGCGTGCCTTGCGTGTACTCTGCCGGAACTGTGACTGCCAGGCGATATCGGCTACCCAACACACAGAGCTGTTGGTCAGGGATGCTTATGTCGAGGGCATGAAACCAAACTACATCCGCCAGCGATTGCTAGAAGGGGGTACACGCGGCCTCCCAGAGACAGTGCAGCTCTCAAACTCGCTGGAGTAGGCCTCCCAGAACATGGAGGCCGACACCTCCGACCGCGCGGCACCCTCGTGGACCCCGTGTGCGCTGCCATCATCCGACCCGGGTGCGGCACAAGCCTGTGCCGCGCAGCAGCTCGCCAACGCCGGAAGCCCGAAGTGCTACTTTTGCGGCCAGGGTAATCATCCCAGACAACGCTGCCCTGCATAGAACGAGACTGGCAACGGGTGTGGGAGGAAGGGCCACTTTGCGAAAGCCTGCCAGGCCCGATCTCTCCCTAAAGCTTCTAGGCCCAGCAGCGCAGTCTGCTGCCTGTCAGGGCTGCCCCCAGCTGCCGCGCCACCTGCCATGTGCGATCCGTGGGTGCCGCCATCTTCGCCGCCATTTTCGATTTCGCCGCCACGTGCGACCCATGGGAGCCACCAACTTTAACACCATTTTGTGCTTCACCCGCCACGCGCGACCCATGGGGGCCGCCATCTTTGACGCCGGATGCACTATCAATTATGACGAGACGAGAGTAGAGAGTAATCGAGGCTTTATTACACAGAGATGTGTGGCCTCCTACAGCTGCTGCCGAAATGGCTGCAGTTCGGAGAGCACACACATTTATACTCCACCTACTGGGCGCAGCCATCAGGCAGGGATCTACCCCCGTACCTGTAGTACAGGAGCCTTACCGTAATACCCTCGTATGCAGTGCAGTATATACCACATTCACCCCCTGTTAAAAATGAGTCCAGCGGGGGTGGTGGAAAACTATTTACATAGAGGTTGTCATTAAAATTTCAGAGAAGGTTACCAATTTAGACGGTTGGGCGCCTTGATCCGTCATTGAGAGCGCCGCAGTGCTGGTGGCGTGTCCGGCGTCGGCTCGGTCGTCGCTGATTCCAGGAGCGTGTCAACATCTTCTTCACCCCCGGGTGGGACCAAGGGGAGGACGGATTGTCCTGGAGCGGGGGCTGTGATGGGGTGCACTGGGAGAAGGGTGGGTGGCGCCGGGGCAGAGGGGTGGGGGGGTGTGGGGACCCAGCTGGTGCCAGGTCCCTGAGGGAGACTGTGTCTTGGCGGCCGTTGGGGTACGCTATGTAGGCGTACTGCGGGTTTGCGTGGAGTAGCTGTACCCTCTCAAGCAACGGGTCCGCTTTGTGGAGCCGCACGTGCTTGCGGAGGAGGACGGGCCCTGGAGCTGCCAGCCACGTTGGGAGCGAAACCCCGGAGATGGACTTCCTGGGGAAGGCAAAGAGACGTTCACGGGGGGTTTCGTTAGTCGCTGTGAACAGGAGCGACCGAATGGAGTGAAGTGCGTCGGGGAGGACCTCCTGCCAGCGGGAGGCCGGGAGATTTCTGGACCGTAGGGCCAACTGGACGGCCTTCCAGACCGTCCCATTCTCCACCTGCCCGTTTCCCCGGGTGTTGTAGCTGGTCGTCCTGCTCGAGGCAATGCCCCTGTTGAGCAGGTACTGGCGCAGCTCATCGCTCATAAATGAGGTCCCCGTTCGCTGTGGACGTAGGCGGGGAAACCGAACAGAGCGAAGATGGTGGTGAGGGCTTTGATGACGGTGGCAGACGTCATATTGGGGCATGGGATGGCGAAGGGGAATCTGGAGTATTCGTCGACCACATTGAGAAAATATGTGTTGCGGTCGGTGGAGGGGAGGGGCCCTTTGAAGTCCACGCTGAGGTGTTCAAAGGGGCGGGAGGCCTTCACCAGGCGTGCACGGTCTGGCCGGTAGAAGTGCGGTTTACACTCTGCGCAGACCTGGCAGTCTCTGGTGACAACCCTGACTTCCTCGACGGAGGAGGGTAGATTGCGGGCCTTAATGAAGTGTTAAAAGTGGGTGAACCCTGGGTGACAGAGAGCGTTGTGCAGGGTCCGGAGTCAGATCACTTGTGCGCTGGCACATGTACGTCGGGACAGGGCATCGGGGGGCTCGTTGAGCTTCCCGGGGCGATACAAAATCTCGTAATTAAAGGTGGAGAGCTTGATCCTCCACCGCAAGATCTTATCATTTTTGATCTTACCCCACTGTGTGTTATTGAACATGAAGGCAACCAACCGTTGGTCAGTGAGGAGAGTGAATCTCCTGCCGGCCAGGTAATGCCTCCAATACCGCACAGCTTCAACGATGGCTTGGGCCTCCTTTACTTTGGAGGAGTGCCGAATTTCAGAGGCATGGAGGGTGCGGGAAAATAATGCCACGGGCCTGCCTGCCTGGTTGAGGGTGGCAGCCAGAGCGACGTCTGATGCATCACTCTCAACTTGGAAGGGGAGCGTCTCATCGACCGCGTGCATCGCCGCCTTGGCGATGTCGGCCTTGATAAGGTTGAAGGCCTGGTGAGCCTCGGCCGTCAGTGGGAAACCGGTGGAGTGGATGAGTGGGCATGCCTTGTCCGCATAGTTAGGGACCACTGGGCGTAGTACGAAAAGAACCCCGGGCATTGTTTAAGGGCCTCGGGGCAGTGGGGAAGGGGAAGATCCATGAGGGGGCGCATGCGATCGGGGTCGGGCTCTAGAACTCCGTTCTGAACCACATAGCCGAGGATGGCTAATCGGTTTGTGCTGAACCCACACTTCTCCTTGTTGTTGGTTAGGTTGAGGAGTTTGGCGGTGTGGAGAAATTTGGAAAAGTTAGCATCGTGGCCCTGCTGGTCGTGGTAGCAGATGGTGATGTTGTCCATGTACGGGAAGGAGGCCCGCAGTCCGTACCAGTCAACCATTCGGTCCATCTCCTGTTGGAAGACCGAAACCCCGTTGATGACGCTGAAGGGAACCCTAAGAAAGTTGTAAAGGCGGCCGTCTACTTCGAACGCAGTGTATGGGTGGTCCGCCTTACGGATGGGGAGATGGTGGTAGGTAGACTTCAGGTCCACTGTCGAGAAGACCCGCTATTGTGCAATCTGATTGACCATATCAGATATGCGTGGGAGGGGATACGCGTCGAGCTGTGTGTATCGGTTGATGGTCTGACTGTAGTCAACGACCATCCTATTTTTCTCCCCGGTTTTCACCACTATCACTTGGGCTCTCCAGGGGCTGTTGCTGGCCTCGATGATACCTTCCCGCAGCAGCCGCTGGACCTCAGACCTGATGAAGGTCCTGTCCTGGGCGCTGTACCGTCTGCTCCTGGTGGCGGTGGGTTTGCAATCCGGTGTTAGGTTTGCAAAAAGGGAAGGCGGGTCGACCTTAAGTGTCGCGAGGCCGCAAACAGTAAGGGGAGGTAAGGACCCGCCAAATTTCAGGGTTAAGCTCTGGAGGTTGCACTGGAAGTCCAGGCCGAGTAGCAAGGCAGCGCAGAGGTTGGAGAGGATGTAGAGGCGGAAGCCGCTGTACTCCACACCCTGGACGGTGAGGGTGGCGATGCAGTGCCCCCAGATCGCCCCGGAGTGGGATCCGGAGGCCAGGGAAATTCTCTGGTTAACGGGGTGTACCGCGAGGGAGCAGCGCCACGATGCACGTTGTGGACGAGTCCATTCCATTCCAGGTGGAGAGCGATGCGACGGACTTTGCCATGGCCGCTACCCTCAACCAGGCGGGCAGGCCCGTGGCTTTCTTCTCCCGTACCCTCTATGCCTCCGAGATTCAACACTCCTCCGTCGAAAAGGAAGCCCAAGCCATTGTAGAAGCTGTGCGACATTGGAGGCATTACCTGGCCGGCAGGCGATTCACTCTCCTCACTGACCAGCAATCGGTTGCCTTCATGTTTAACAATACACAGCGGGGCAAGATCAAGAACGATAAGATTCTGAGGTGGAGGATCGAGCTCTCCACCTATAATTACGACATCTTGTATCGACCTGGGACTCTCAATGAGCCCCCAGATGCCCTTTCCCGCGGTACATGTGCCAGCGCACAAGTAGACCGGCTTCGGGCCCTCCACCATGACCTCTGTCACCCGGGGTCACCCGTTTTTTTCACTTTATCAATACTCGCAACCTGCCTTATTCCATCGAGGAGGTCAGGACCGTGACCAGGGACTGCCAGGTCTGGGCGGAGTGCAAACCGCACTTCTATCGGCCAGACAGGGCACACCTGGTAAAGGCCTCTCTCCCCTTTGAGCGCCTCAGTATCGACTTCAAAGGGTCCTCCCCTCCACTGACCGTAACGTGTACTTCCTCAACATTGTTGTCAAATACTCAAGATTCCCTTTTGCCATCCCTTGCTCTGACATGACCTCCGCCACCATCATCAAGGCCCTGCACAGTCTTTTCACCCTGTTCGGGTTCCCCACCTACATCCATAGCGATCGGGGTTCCTCCTTCATGAGCAACGAGTTGCATCAGTTCCTGCTTAGCAAGGGCATCGCCTCCAGCAGGACGACCAGCTACAACCCCCGGGGCAACGGACAGGTGGAGAGGGAGAACGCGACGGTCTGGAAGGCCGTCCTCCTGGCCCTACGGTCTAGACGTCTCCCAGTCTCCCGCTGGCAGGAGATCCTCTCCGATGCGCTCAACTCCATCCGGTCGCTCCTGTGCACTGCCACCAATGAGACCCCTCACGAGCGTATGCTTGCTTTCCCTAGGAAGTCCACCTCCGGGGTCTCGCTCCCATCCTAGGTGACAGTCCCAGGGCCCGTCCTCCGGAAGCATGCGAGGAGCCATAAATCAGATCCCCTCATCGAGAAGGTCCTGCTCCTCCATGCCAATCCACAATATGCCTACGTGGCACATCAGGATGGGCGACAGGACACAGTCTCCCTTCGGGATTTGGCACCTGCAGGTTCCCCAGCGACCATCACCACCACCCCCAACCCTACACAGTCTTCCCCATCTCTACCCACCTACCTCAAGAACTGGCACTTGCAGGCCCACCGGCGACCATCACCACCACCCCCACCCATACACCGCCCCCCCACCCCCTCCACCATCTCAACAACTGGGTGAAGAAGAGGACAACACGCTCCCGGATGCGCAGGTATCGACACCGGTGCCCACACCACAGCCGGGACTGAGGCGATCATGGCGGAAGGTCAAGGCCCCCGACAGACTTGACCTTTAAGACCACTTCATCCCCGCTGGACTCTTTTTTTAATAGGGGGTGAATGTGGTAAACCACTGTAATATATAATACATGTATTGTGGTAAATGGCCACTGTATTATGTGTAGTATGGTAAACCACTGCCGATGGCTCCGCCTCCCCTCGGGCCTGGTATAAAGGTGGCTGGTCTCCGCCTCTGATCCAGTTCGGGATCAGAGGCCAGGAGGCTTTCTGTTTAGTGTATTAAAGCCTCAGTTACGTTCACTACTCGTCGTGTGTTCATTGGTGGCATATCACACACATTGTACTCAGCTTCTCTCCCGCCCACACACAGTGTAATCAGCCTTTCTCCTGCCCCCACGCTGTAATCACCCTCTCTCCTCCCCACACACACTGTAATCAGCTCCTCTCTTACGCACATATACTGCAATCAGCCTCTCTCCCACCCACACAGACTGTAATCAGCCTCTCTCCCACCCACACACACTGTAATCAGCGTCTCTCCCACCCACACACACTGTAATCAGCGTCTCTCCCACCCACACACACTGTAATCAGCGTCTCTCCCACCCACACACACGGTAATCAGCGTCTCTCCCACCCACACGCACTGTAATCAGCCTCTCTCCCACCCACACAGAGTAATCAGCGTCTCTCCCACCCACACACACTGTAATCAGCCTCTCTCCCACCCACACACACTGTAATCAGCGTCTCTCCCACCCACACACACTGTAATCAGCGTCTCTCCCACCCACACACACTGTAATCAGCGTCTCTCCCACCCACACACACTGTAATCAGCGCCTCTCCCACCCACACACACGGTAATCAGCGTCTCTCCCACCCACACGCACTGTAATCAGCCTCTCTCCCACCCACACAGAGTAATCAGCGTCTCTCCCACCCACACACACTGTAATCAGCCTCTCTCCCACCCACACAGAGTAATCAGCGTCTCTCCCACCCACACACACGGTAATCAGCATCTCTCCCACCCACACAGAGTAATCAGCGTCTCTCCCACCCACACACACTGTAATCAGCCTCTCTCCCACCCACACAGAGTAATCAGCGTCTCTCCCACCCACACAGAGTAATCAGCCTCTCTCCTGCCCACATACTTGATGCACTATCAATTACGACGAGACGAGAGTAGAATGTAATCGAGGCTTCATTACACAGAGATGTGTAGCCTCCTATAGCAGCTTACGAAATGGCTGCTGTTCGGAGAGCACGCACATTTATACTCCGCCTACTGGGCGGAGCCAGCAGGCCGGGATCTACCCCCGTACCTGTAGTCTAGGGGCCTTACCGTAAAACCCATATATATACAGTATAATACATCAGTGCTGAGTACCACATTCACTCCCTGTTAAAAATGAGTCCAGCGGGGATGGTGGAGAACTATACACAGGCAAGTTGCTTTTAAAAATCACAGACAATATTACAAATTTAGGCGGTCCGGTGCCTTGATCTGTCGTCGAGAGCGCCGCAGTGCTGGTGGCGACTCAGGCATCGGCTTGGTCTTCGGTGACTCCGGGACCGTGTCAAAATCTTCTCCATCCCTGGGTGGGAGCAAGGGAAGGACGGATTGTCCTGGAGCGGGGGCTGCGCCGGGGGAAGGGGAGGGTGGCGCCGGGGCAGGGGGGGTGTGTGGGGACCCAGCTGGTGCCAGGTCCCTGAGGGAGACTGTGTCTTGGCGGCAGTCGGGGTACGCTATGTAAGCGTACTGCGGGTTAGCGTGGAGTAGCTGTACCCTCTCAACCAACAGGTCCGCCTTGTGGAGCCGCACGTGCTTGCGGAGGAGGACGGGTCCTGGAGCTGCCAGCCACGTTGGGAGCGAAACCCCAGAGGTGGACTTCCTGGGGAAGGCAAAGAGACGTTCATGGGAGGTTTCGTTAGTCGCGGTGCACAGGAGCGACCGAATGGAGTGAGGTGCGTCGGGGAGGACCTCCTGCCAGTGGGAGGCCGGGAGATTTCTGGACCGTAGGGCCAGTTTGACGGCCTTCCAGACCGTCCCATTCTCCAGCTCCTGCTGCCCGTTTCCCCTGGGGTTGTAGCTGGTCATCCTACTCGAGGCAATGCCCCTGTTGAGCAGGTACTGGCGCAGCTCATCGCTCATAAATCAGGATCCCCATCGCTGTGGACGTAGGCGGGGAAACCGAACAGAGCGAAGATGGTGTTGAGGGCTTTGATGACGGTGGCAGACGTTATGTTGGGGCATGGGACGGGAAAATGGAATTATTCGTCTACCACACCGAGGAAGTACTTGTTGCGGTCGGTGGAGGGGAGGGGGTCCTTTGAAGTCCACGCTGAGGCGTTCAAAGGGGCGGGAGGCCTTCACCAGGCGCGCACGGTCTGGCTGGTAGAAGTGCGGTTTACAGTCCGCGCAGACCTGGCAGTCTCTGTTGATAGCCCTGACTTCCTCGATGGAGTAGGGCAGATTGCGGGCCTTAATGAAGTGGTAAAAACGGGTGACTCCTGGGTGACAGAGATTGTCGTGCAGGGTCCGGAGTCGGTCCACTTGTGCGCTGGCACATGTGCCTCAGGATAGGGCATCGGGGGGCTCGTTGAGCTTACTGGGGCGATACAAATTTGTGTAGTTGTAGATGGAGAGCTCGATCCTCCACCTCAAATTTTGGCATTTTTGATCTTACCCCGCTGTGTGTTATTGAACATGAAGGCAACCGACCATTGGTCAGTGAGGAGAGTGAATCTCTTGCTGGCCAGGTAATGCCTCCAATGCCGCACAGCTTCAACGATGGCTTGGGCCTCCTTTTCGATGGAGGAGTGCCGAATTTCGGACGCATGGAGGGTGCGGGAAAATAATGCCATGGGCCTGCCTGCCTGGTTGAGGGTGGCGGCCAGAGCGACATCTGATGCATCGCTCTCGACTTGGAAGGGGAGCGTCTCGTCGACCGCGTGCATCGCGGCCTTGGCGATGTCGGCCTTGATACGGTGTAAGGCCTGGTGAGCCTCGGCTGTCAGTCGGAAAACGGTGAATTGAATTAGTGGGCGGGCCTTGTCCACATAGTTTGGGACCCACTGGGCGTAATACGAAAAGAACCCCAGGCATCGTTTGAGGGCCTTGGGGCAGTGGGGGAGGGGGAGTACCATGAGGGGGCGCATGCGATTGGGGTCGGGCCCCAGAACTCCGGTCTGGACCACATAGCTGAGGATGGCTAATCGGTTTGTGCTGAACATGCACTTCTCCTTGTTATACATGAGGTTGAGGAGAGTGGCAGTGTGGAGAAATTTGGAAAGGTTAGTGTCATGGTCCTGCTGGTTGTGGCCTCAGATGGTGACGTTGTCCAGGTACGGGAAGGTGGCCCGCAGTCCGTACCGGTCAACCATTCGGTCCATCTGCTGTTGGAAGACCGAAACCCCGTTGGTGACGCCGAAGGGAACCCTAAGAAAGTTGTAAAGGCGGCCGTCTGCTTCAAACGCAGTGTATGGGCGGTCCGCCTTACGGATGGGGAGCTGGTGGTAGGAAGATTTCAGGTCCACTGTCGAGAAGACCCGGTACTGTCCAATCTGATTGACCATATCAGATATGCGTGGGAGGGGGTACGCGTCGAGCTGTGTGTATCGATTGATGGTCTGACTGTAGTGAACGACCATCCTGTTTTTCTCCCCGGTTTTCACCACTTCCACTTGGGCTCTCCAGGGGCTGTTGCTGGCCACGATGATGCCTTCCCGCAGCAGCCGCTGAACCTCAGACCTGATGAAGGTCCTGTCCTGGGCGTTGTACCGTCTGCTCCTGGTGGCGACGGGCTTGCAATCCGGGGTTGGGTTTGCAAAAAGGGAAGGTGGGTCGACCTTAAGGGTCGCGAGGCTGCAAACAGTAAGGGGAGGTAAGGGCCCGCCAAATTTCAAGGTTAAGCTCTGGAGGTTGCATTGGACGTCCAGGCCAAGTAGCAAGGCAGCGCAGAGGTTGGAGAGGACGTAGAGGCGGAAGCCACTGTACTCCACACCCTGGACTGTGAGGGTGGCGATGCGGAGTGGGCTCCGGAGGCCAGGGAAATTCTCTGGTTAACGGGGTGTACCACGAGGGAGCAGCGCCTTACCGTATCGGGGTGGATGAAGCTCTCAGTGCTCCCGGAGTCCAGAAGGCAGGAGGTCTTGTGCCCGTCGACCTTCACCTTTGTCGAAGTGGTCGCGAGGTTGTGCAGTCGAGACTGGTCAATCGTGACCGAGGCGAGACGCGGCTGGCCGTCGTCGGTTGCAGGTGAAGAGCGGCCTGATGAGGGGGTCCTGAGGTGGGTAAGATGGCGGTGCCCACGGGCCGCACGTGTTGTGAGTAGAGCAAGATGGCGGTGCCCACTGGCTGCACGTGGGAGGTGCCGGGTGAATAGCGGCGATTGAGCGGGCCTGGCACACTGCAGTGAAATGTCCCTTCTCGCCACAGGCCTTGCAGAGAGCACTCTGCGCCGGCAGCGCTCCCGGGGGTGTTTTGAATGTCCACAGAAGTAGCATTTGGGTCCCCCGGGTTTGGTTGGCTGCCGCGCGGCGCCGGCGCGGGGCTGGCTGGGGGCTGTCGTTGATGGGGTCCATGATGGAGTGGCCGTCGGTGGAGTCCACAATGCATAGGGGGTTGGGCAGCATGGTCGGGGGCATAGGCCTGAACGTGGCGTGATGCGACCGTAAGCAAGAGCGCTAGTTTTTTGGTCGCTGCGAGGTCAAGCATGGCCCCGTCTAAGAGGCGCTGGCGAATGTAGTCAGACCCTATGCCCGTAACGAACGCGTCTCTCATCAGCAGGTTCGCGTGTTCAGTGGCCGAAACAGCCTGGCAGTCACAGTCTCTCTCCAGGGCGAGCAGGGCACGCCAGAAACCTTCCACAGACTCACCGGGAAGTTGGTGCCGCATGGATAGGAGATGCCTGGCGTAGATTTTGTTGGTCCGCTGAGCGTAATTGTCCTTCAGTAGCGCCATGGCTTCTGCATAGGTCGGCGCGTCCTGGACAAGGGGAAAACGTTGGAGCTCAGCCGTATGTACAGAATCTGGAGCTTCTGTGCTTCTGAGATTCGGTCTGGCGCAGATCCGAAGTAAGTTTCAAAACAGGCTAGCCAATGTTCGAAGTCTTTTTTGACGTTGTCTGCTTGAGGATGCAGCTGCAGGCGATCCGGCTTGATGCGGAGATCCATCTCTGAGAAATCTCTGTGTAATAAATTGATGCACTTTCAATTACGATGAAACGAGAGTAGAATGTAATCGAGGCTTTATTACACAGAGATGTGTGGCCTCCTACAGCAGCTTACAAAATGGCTGCTGTTCGGAGAGCACGCACATTTATACTCCGCCTACTGGGCGGAGCCAGCAGGCAGGGATCTACCCCGTACCTATAGTACAGGCGCCTTACCGTAAAATCCATATATATATACAGTATAATACATCAGTGGTGACTACCACAATACTGCAATCAGCCTCCCTCCCCGACACACACACTGTAATCACCCTCTCTCCTCCCCACAAACACTGTAATCAGCCTCTCTCCTGCCCACACACACTGTAATCAGCTTCTCTCCTCCCACACACCCTGTAATCAGCCTCTCTCCCACCCACACACTGTAATCAGCGTCTCTCCTGCCCAAACATGCTGTAATCAGCCTCTCTCCTGCCCACACACATTGTAATCAGCCTCTCTCCCGCCCACACATGCTGTAATCGGCCTCTCTCCCACCCACACATGCTGTAATCAGCCTCTCTCTCGCCAAACACACTGTCATCAGCCTTTCGTCCACCCATAAACACTATAATCAGCCTCTCTCCCACCCACTGACAATGTTATCAGCCTCTCTCTCGCCCGTACACACTGTAATCAGCCTGTCTCCTGCCCACACGCAGTGCACTCAGCCTCTCTCTCACCCACACACACTGGAATTAACCTCCCTCCCACCCTCACACACTGTAACAAGACTCTCCTTCCCACATACACTGTAATTAGCTTCTCTCCATCTCCCCGACTATACATTGTAATTTGCACCTTGTCCTCCATCCTTGACCCATACACTTAGCCATGATGTGGAGATGCCGGCGTTGGACTGGCGTGAGCACAGTACGAAGTCTTACAACACCAGGTTAAAGTCCAACAGGTTTGTTTCGATGTCACTAGCTTTCGGAGCGCTGCTCCTTCCTCAGGTGAATGAAGAGGTCTGTTCCAGAAACACATATATAGACAAATTCAAAGATGCCAAACAACGCTAGGAATGCGACCATTAGCAGGTGATTAAATCCTTACAGATCCAGAGATGTCATGGCAATCTCTGCAAGACGTGCCAGATCATCGACATGGATACCACTATTACACGTGAGAACACCACCCACCAGGTACGCGGTACATACTCGTGCGACTCGGCCAACGTTGTCTACCTCATACGCTGCAGGAAAGGATGTCCCGAAGCGTGGTACATTGGCGAGACCATGCAGACGCTGCAACAACGAATGAACGGACATCGCGCAACAATCACCAGGCAGGAATGTTCCCTTCCAGTCGGGGAACACTTCAGCAGTCAAGGGCATTCAGCCTCTGATCTCCGGGTAAGCGTTCTCCAAGGCGGCCTTCAGGACCCGCGACAACGCAGAATCGGCGAGCAGAAACTTATAGCCAAGTTCCGCACACATGAGTGCGGCCTCAATCGGGACCTGGGATTCATGTCGCATTACATTCATCCCCCACCATCTGGCCTGCGAAATCCTACCAACTGTCCTGGCTTGATACAATTCACACCTCTTTAACCTGGGGTTACCCCATCTCTGGATCTGTAAGGATTTAATCACCTGCTAATGGTCGCATTCCTAGCATTGTTTGGCATCTTTGAATTTGTCTATATGTGTGTTTCTGGAACAGACCTCTTCATTCATCTGAGGAAGGAGCAGCGCTCCGAAAGCTAGTGACATCGAAACAAACCTGTTGGACTTTAACCTGGTGTTGTAAGACTTCGTACCATACACTTAGGTCAGCCAACTGGTGGCAGATAGCAGGAAAGCACAGCTGCTCTGACAGCTCATGCCCAAGCCCAAACTTGAGCCCCGTGTGTAGCATCAGCCTTGCTCTTGACATTATTAAATGGTCTTGAGAAGAAGTTTGTCAATGCCAAAGTTGAGCCTAGTTGGAAGATTCAATGAGGGAAGTATGAAATGCTTTTCCATGGGATGAGTTTCTTTCTGTGTTTCAATGATGTAACATTAACTGCAGATCACGACTTGGAGGGGGGACTTAGAGATGGGCAGGACAGGACAGACCCAGGCACCACCTGGGTCTTGTGTTTGTGTGGGGCAAAGACTCAGAAGAGGAAGAGGCCACTTCAGTTGATGTTTCTGAGACACTAATTGGGGTCATGGCTCCCAGTTTGGGAAATGCTGCTTTAATAACATGCAACTTAACTTTATCTACAAACAGTTGAAATTACAGTTTTTGAAACTTTGTAACCAGGCCACTGAAAAATTAAGTTATTTTTTGTGCTTTAATTTGAATGATCTAATAGTTAGTTTAAGTAATGCAAACAACTCAGCATAGTGAAAAAGTAGCACTAAAATAACATTATCTGATATTTTGAATTCAATTTCTTTGATTTAAGAGTAAAGTAGAAAGAACATGCATGTATATCATGTTTTTCATGTCTACAGTATGTCTCAAAGCTCTTCTCTGTTAATTAAGTGCTTTGCAAGGTAAGCGTCATGGTAATGTAAGCAACATCAATTCCTTAATCAATATCTACCACATTTCTTCAAAAAAACACTTAAGTTTGTCATTGAGACTTGGCTTTTCTAAATCTGTGCTGGCTGCTTTTACTGAGTGTAAATCTTTGTGTTATTTATTATAAGTTGAGGAGGCAATCGGTTTCCTTGTTCTTTGTTGAACTTCAGCCACGGAACCTCATATGGTCCAGATTCAATGCTGATCACGGACTATTTATGAGAGCAACAACACCTCTGGGGAGTGGAGGGGTTCTCTTCTGCTGATGGGTCAGGACACACCCGGAAAGAGCCTGGGCTGTTGGCAGAAATGTCTGATTCTGTGAGTGTAACTAAGTCAGGGTGGTGCTTGACTGCTCTGTTGACTTCATCATTGAATGTTAGATGTTGACGAGGAAGAATCTGCAAGATTTACTCGACTGGGATTGCCAGAATCTTGTAATGATTTTGTGCCGGGATCATTGTTGATAGGTCCATTCAATATTTTTCTATTGATTCCATTCTGTTGTAGTTGTTTTACAATCGAATGGCTTCCTAGGCCCTTTGGAGGACAATAAATGTCAATCACAGATTATGGGATTGGATTCATGTATAGGGCAAACCAGGCAAGGTTGCCTTCCTGAAGGGTATTAATCAAGCAGAACAATTTATACAACACTGACAGTTTTAATAGTGCTATCCTTATGAATGATCAGATTATGGCATTTGGTTTCACAACCTTCTAGAGTGGGATTTGAACCCACTTTCCAATCCAATACCAATAACCATTTTATGCCACATGCCCATCAACTCCCATTTTAATCAGGAAAGTAGAGGCAGCAGCAACAGAGTATCCTGGGGATGAAATCAGTGGACTCAGCTCTTTGGAGAGAAGAATTTGGAATCAGAAGATCAATGGAGGGGCAGTGATGTATATAATGGAATAAATTAAACCTTCTCTAGCTGTGTTTGCTTCAGGCTGGAGTAAATATCATCTAATACAAGGTTTCAGCAAAAATGGGATTCGAATATCCATGTAATTCTCTTTTAATAGTATGATGTAACTTACAGATCCTCTTCCTACTTCATTTATAACCGTTATTATAATATGTTCTATAATTATGAATTATTATAGTGTGATCGATGTATCCATGTATGGAGTGATCTGCCAGGATTGTAGCAGAACAATACTCTTCACTGTACCTTGGTACACATGACAATAAATAAATAAATCTAAATCTAACTGAAACAAAGTTGCAGCTCTATAATTGCTAATATTAATTATAGTGAGGGAGAATTTCAATTTTTTGCACTTAACAATAATGATAATCCTCACCACCTCAAAAGTAGGAGGTTTCCACAAATGTCTTTTTAATGATGTTCAACTGCTAAAACCGATTGCTCTTTGATATCATCTTTGATATTGTTCAGCTTTAAAGGCTGCCTACTCTGTAACCTCAGTCATATGATAGCATCATGACGTCAACACAACCTCATCTGAATTTCAGACTACAGTCTGAGATGTTGGCCTGATGCAGCCCTTTTCAAATCTTAGCATTTCACATCAGAAACATTAAGTTGATACATTTTAAAGTACTCAGACTATTGCAACCTCACTCCAGGCTTTAAAGTTCCTTCATTATCCAATATTGAATTGTTTGCTCCCTAAACGAAGAACAATTCAATCAAAGAGTTCAGGTGGCAACATAAACTGGAAGAGCAAAGTCTGAGTGGCCTATTATAAAAATCTGAATAGTAAAATTAGATACTGTTGTGTAATCATACACTATGAATCTTATGAACAGTTTAACGTATACTGTTAATCCATGGGATGGCTTTTTTTGTTCAGTTTTGGACTGGCTGTCTGCTGATGGTAGCAGCCTATATGTTTCTTGTCTGTGATATGTCTCACCAGAGGATTATAAACTGTGAGATCATTACTGAAATTTTACAAAGAACAAATTGGCAGCTCATTGTAAGGAAATTCTATGACCCAGTTGTTTAATTTGCAGTTAATGGGAGGGACTGTATGGTCGCTAAATCTGCCGATGACGCCAAGATAAGTAGGAAAATAAGTTGTCAAGCGGAGGTAGAGAATCTACAAAGGGATATAGACAGGGTAAGCGAGCGGGCAAATATTTGGCAGCGAATTAGTGGGAAAATGTGAGGTTGTCCACTTTGGCAGGAAGAATGGAAAAGCAGAATATAATTTAAATGGAGAGAGCTTTTTGAACTCAATGGTAAAGAGGGATCTGGGATGAAACACAAATAGTTAGTGTACAGGTACAACAAGTGATTGGGAATGCAAATGGAATGTTGATGTTTATGGCCAGAGGACTGAAATATGACAGTATGGAAATTTTACTGTAGTTGTACAGGGCCTTGAGGAGACCACATCTGGAGTACTGTGTGCAGTTTAGTCTCTTTACTTGAAAAGGATACAAGTGCATTAGAAGCAGCGCAAAGAAAGTTTGCTCCACTGATTCCTAGGATGAATGGCATATCTTACGAAGATAGGTTGAACAGGTTTTGCCTCTACCCATTGTTGGAGTTTAGAAGAATAAGAGGTGATCTTATTGAGACATGTAAGATCCTGAGGGGACTTGGTAAGGTAGATATCGGGAGGATATTTCCTCATGTGGGTGAGTCCAGAGCTAGGGGGACACAGTTTAAGAATAAAAGGTCTCCCTTTTATCTTGGAGATGAGGAGATTTTTTTCTCTCAGAAGGTTGTTAGTGAGTGGAATTCTCTTACGCAGACAGAAGTGGAGACTGGGTCATTACATTTTTGATAGACAAGGTTATGAGGGGGGAGGGGTGTCTAGAGAGGGGAGGGGGTGGGGCTCCTAAGTTTAGTGTTCAATAATTCACTGCCAAGTTTCACCCAGAACGGGGCCTATATTCCCTGCTTCCCGGCCTAATAGGGTTGCAACAATGCCCAATTTGGCATTGGGATGGCTCACGCCAAATCTATTCAGGCCACTGCAAAATATATTGGGTTTATTTTTCAGGTAAACAGATCCCTTAATGAGGGGCTGAATGCCTGCTATAAGTCCCTTGCCAAAAGTGATTGATGTTAAACAACTGAGCCTGCTGCATCTTGGATTCTTCAGAACCCCCTGTGGCTGCCAATGTTTGGTATGTATACTATCATTTGTAATGCTTTTGCTAAGCGCCTTGAGACATTACATTACTTTAAACGTGCTGTATAAATGTAAGTTGTTGTTGTATTTTCAAATAAATTAGAAATTGTTCATTAGAACAGGAGTGATCCCTTGACTCCACAACTTTTGTGATCAGCCAAGCCATACATTACCTCCCCGTCGCCACCCTAACCCTGCCTTCTAGGCCTTACCTTCGAGTCACAGTCGATGGAATCTCAACAGATGCTGGCAACTCAATGAGGCTTCACATATTGTGACTCGCGGTTGGGGAACATGCTATTTTCGTGTTGCTGGCTATGAATCCAAAAACATATCAGAACCAAGTTTCAACAAGGTTTATGTCCCGTGTCTCCTAGTCTGCTTTGAGTTCTTGAATGATTAAATACAAAGTTTCATTACGTGGCAACTCTGACTCTTAATTACTATAAAATTCAAATTAAACAATTCAAGTATTAAGTGTTTTGCTAACCGTGTTTTTTTGTCTGCTATGTTTGACTTATTCAAGTTTAAGTTTTGTGGGGCTACATGTTTGCACTTTTTAGAAGCAGAAGAATGCTAAACAGTTGTTGACTTTTACATTTGAACAAGTCCTTGGTTTGTACCAGGATTGTAATGGGCTGGATTTTAATGAGCTGGGAGGCCCAGTGGTGCTGGGGAAATCCAGAAGTGCATGCAGCAGATGTGTCCAAGGCTTTTTAACCCAACCACTGCATTAATATCTTATTTACAGGTTACTTGTCCAATTAACTTCAGTGGATTTGATGACAACCTGCATGTGTACTTGACTACAGTTTTTAAAAGGAATACTCCAAATATGCAAGTTAAAGCAGGTGAAGAAACGATCCTGGTTCCAGTGCAGGAAGTGCTTCAATTACCTAAACAGGGAAGCAAAAGTGAGAGCAAAGTGAGAGCAATGGCACACTGTCTTACATCATGATTAGCATATTGGAATGATATGTTTATATGTAGACAAGTAAAGGGTTAATTATTACATCTCAGTGTAACATAACTGCTAGAGGGCACCACTAGTTCCAACTATAATATAAAAACTCTGGGGATCTTGGGTACTTCTAACCAGGAGAGTCTAGACAGTAGAATGTAAGAGAGATAGATCATAGCATAAATAAAGCAGCACGTGTAGTTTAAATTAGTTATTACATAAATATAGATTACTTGATTACTAGTTATAGTTCTGTGGAGTGTGCGAACATAACAAGAACATAAGAACTAGGAGCAGGAGTAGGCCATCTGGCCCATCGAGCCTGCTCCACCACTCAATGAGATCATGGCTGATCTTTTGTGGACTCAGCTCCACTTTCCCTCCCAAGCACCATAACACTTTATTCCTTTATTCTTCAAAAACTATCTATCTTTATCTTGAAAACATTTAATGAAGGAGCCTCAACTGCTTCACTGGGCAGGGAATTCCATAGATTCACAACCCTTTGGGAGAAGAAGTTCTTACTAAGCTCAGTCCTAAATCTACTTCCCCTTATTTTGAGGCTATGTGCCTTAGTTCTGCTTTCACCCGCCAGTGGAAACAACCTCCCCTTATCTATCAAATATTAATCAATCGTTATTTAATAAATCAGTTTTGTTTTAAGGTAGAGATTGGTCGTTATTTATAATCACACCATCAGACCATTCTGGATTGCGAAGCAAAGAGTAACGATAAATTACCGAAGAGTAATATAACATGGTACCAGGTCATTGGCTACAGAAACTAGCGTGCATAAATTAGTAAGATTAGGAAAAAAGAAAAAACAAAGAAGCTATTCGACTTGTGAAGCACCAACCTGAACCTGCAGAACTTCGATGAATCCAGGATCGATGGATAAAACTCAAGCTTCTCGACATCTAAGCATTAGCACGCTGGGCTAAATCGCTGGCTTTTAAAGCAGACCAAGGCAGGCCAGCAGGATGGTTCAATTCCCGTACCAGCCTCCCCGAACAGGCACCGGAATGTGGCGACTAGGGGCTTTTCACAGTAACTTCATTGAAGCCTACTCGTGACAATAAGTGATTTTCATTTCATTTCATTCCATCGCAAGGTTTCTGGCAAATGCAATTGGATGACTCAAGCAGAAAGCTCTGCATCTTCAACACATCTTTTGGCAGATTTTGCTTTAACAGGATGCCTTTCGGAATAATCTCTGTGTCTGAAATCTTCCACCGCATTAAGGAGCAGATGACTGAGGGCATAGAAGATGTTCGAGTCTATGTCTACGACATTATCATATGGTCATCAACAAAGGAAGAACATCTCTCAAGACTGAAAATATTTTTTCAACAAATTTACAAGTATGGTCTAAAGGTGAACCAATCCAAGTGTAGTTTTGGCACTCCACGCTCAAGTTCCTTGGCGACCAGTTTTCTGAACATTGTGTCGACCCGACACTGACAAACTGCAGCCATTCAGGGAATGAAAGCTCCAGAGGACAAAAAAAGCAGTACTACTGTTTCTAGGTGTTGTAAATTTATTTAGGCAAGTTCATACCTAATCTATCAACCAGAAAAACAGCTCTTAGAAATTTGATTAAAAGGCCAACCACTTTCAAAGGACAAGTGACCATCAAAAAGAATGGCACCTCTTGTAGCATTTTTCGATCCAAGCAGAGAGACGAAAATTTTGACCGATGAAAGTCAGGATAGAATAGGGGCAGTACTGTTGCAACAAAATGACAGCTTGTCTTGGGTTCCTGTGGCATATGCATCCAAAGTGATGACACCAACAGAACGTCGATATGCTCAAATTTAAAAAGAATGTCTTGGACTTCTAACCAGCATATTAAAGTTCCATGACTATGTAAATGGACTCCCTACTTTCACTGTAGAAACGGATCACCGATCGCTGGTGCATATAATACAGAAGTATCTGGACTTCCGGTGACGGCGGGCGGGAGGCGGCCGCACAATGGAGGGCTCCCGTTCGGGAACGGCATTTTCGGGGCTTTAAGCCCGGTCCCAGGGTCTGCGGAGGCGGTAGAAGCAGGGAGAAGGCACGGAGGAGGCACAGTGAAGACACAGGAGGAAAAAAAGAACAAAGAAAAATGTCGAGGGTGAGCAAGAAAACGGCCGAGAAAAAAACAGCTGGAGGTCCGTCGGGGAGTGGAAAGGTCACCGCGGGGTCACCAGGAAAAATGGAGGCTGGAGCACCAGGGAAGGCCGCACTGCTTACGGCTGAAGAAATAACTAAGGTGATGGCTGCGGAATTTGAAAAACAGTTGGCGCAGATTGCGAAATGCATGGAGACGGTGAGGAAGGAGATGAGGGAGGTTTTGAGTGTACTAGTGGAGGAGGCGGTTTCCCCGGTGAGGACGGAGGTGGCGAGCGCAGTGGCGGAGGTGCGAGAGCAACGGGAGGCGCTGAAGGAAGTGGAGGAGACGTTATTGCAGCATGGCGATCAACTAGCCTCGATGGGGAAAGAGATGCGGAAGGTGATGGATACTAACAAGGATCTGCGAGGAAAAATGGAAGACCTTGAAAACAGATCCAGGCGACAGAATTTGAGGATTGTGGGGCTGCCCGAAGGAGTTGAAGGACCAAAGCCGACTGAGTATTTTGCCGCGATGCTGGCAAAACTATTGGGGGAGGGGGAGGATCCCTCCCGATAGGAACTGATTCGGGCTCATTGGTCGTGGAGGCCTGTACCAAAGGCGAGTGAGCCGCCAAGGGCAGTGACTCTGTGCTTCCGTAGGTACAGGGTGAAGGAGAAGGTCCTGAGCTGGGTCAAGCAGAAGCGGGTGGTGCAGTGGGCTGGAGCTGGTATACGTGTATACCAGGACTTTACGGTGGAGCTGGCAAGGAGGCGGGCTGCCTTCAACCGGGTGAAGAGGGCACTGTACATTAGCAAGGTGCGGTGCGGCATCGTATATCCAGCGAAGCTGAGGGTGACTTACAAGCTCAGGGACTTTTATTTTGGAACGGCGGAAGCAGCGGAGGGGTTTGTGAAAGCAGAAGGACTGTGGCAGAACTGACAAATTGAGGAATGGCCATGTGCCAATGTAACCTCATGACTGTATTTTCTTCTTTTTTGTATCACTGCACGCGGGTGTAGAGATTAAAGGAGCCAAGGTGGTATATATTTGGACAAGGGAAGGGACGGGACTTTCACTCGAAATGAGAGTTCTTTGGGATGTAGGTGGATATGCGGGGTTTGTGTGCTAAAAGGGGATCTTTGGGCTTTCCTAGGGCCGGGCAAGTGGGAAAGGGACCTGGGCGGGGGCCTCCACGCTGGCCGGTTTAAGCCGGCCAGTGAACGGGAGTGAGATGGGGGGAGGGGCTGCGGCCATCGGAGCCTGGCAGAACCGGGTCCGAGTGGTCTAGCCGGGGTGGAAAGTTGGGGGGAGGGAACCGAGGTTGGGAGGAGGAGTTTTACAAGAGGCAGTAGACGGGAGGAGCTGGAGACCTGGGGAGGGGGGGGGGGGGAGGGGGGGGGGGGGGGAGCTGTGTAAGATTAAGGGTGACTACGGGTAATCCCTGATTCCTTTTTGTCATTTGTTTATGTAGAGGTTTCGGGGTTGGTGGGTAGATGGGATCGTTGTTATTATGGGGACTGACATATCTTGCGGATTATTGTTTATTGTTGATGGATGTAAATGCGGGAGAAAATGTGAAAAAGGAGGAGGATAAAAAAAATAAAAAATAAAATAAAAAAATAATAAGACAGAAGTACCTCAACGACATGACTCCACGGCTCCAAAGCATTTTGATGAAACTCAGAAGGTACGACTTTAACCTCATCTATACACCTGGAAAAGACCTGATAATAGCAGATGCGTTATCATGCTCCATCACATCAGAAAATGAACCTTTTGAGTTCATACAGCATGTAGAATCTCAAGTACAGCAGTGTACAGAAAATCTTCGGGCCTCAGATGAAAATATCAACTTCAGCTGAGAAGAGACAAAGGATGCAATGCCGCAACGCGTCATACACCATATCAGCAATGGATGGCCGAAAGGGCATTGTCGTCAATACAGAAATGTTCAAGAAGATTTGACAATCGTGGATGGATTGTTGCTTCAACTGGACCGCACTGTCTCTTAGACCAATGGTTCTCAACCAAATTCACGAAGGTCACCTCGGCATTGAAAAATACAAGCGAAGGGCGATACAAGCAGTATACTGGCCAAGTATTAATCGGGACATCACTGACATGGTACTTGGATGTGAGTCGTGTCAGAAGTTTCAGCCTGCGCAATGCAAGGAGAAACTACAGCAGAATGCGTTAGAAACATCTCGTTAGGCCAAAGTTGGTAAAACCTATTCCACTGCAATGGTCGTGACTATGTTCTGATAATCGACTATTACTCGAATTAACTGGAGATCATGATGTTACCAGATCTAACATCCAAATCTGTCATCAAAGTAAGTAAAGAAACTTTCGCCAGACATGGAATACCTACCACTGTCATGTCAGACAATGACTGTGTTTCGACAGCAAGAACTGGGCCGAGTTTTTACGACTCTGTAGTGATCTGTACATCTGTACATACATCTGCACATACACCAAGGACTACAGACAGATGTAACAGCCACAGCATCACTAGAGGGAGCATCAGGGACGGGTATAAAGGGTCGAGCCCAAGGCAGGATCCGCCTCTTTTAGAAGCACAGAGCTAGTGAGCAGCAGCACATAGGGATAGCTTAGCATAGGCAGTTTACCTTAGTTTCACTGGTCATACCTCATGACTGTTTTACATCTAGTTGAGCACTGGAAGCAGAACAAACCCTTTGAATAAAGTGTTTGTGTTAACTGTCAGTCTACAGTCTTTATTCAGACTTAGAGAATAATATAGACTCTACAACTTTATACATATAACGTCAGGTCCATATTACCCAGTCGAACCGGAAAGTAGAAAAAGGAGTACATATAAGTCAATAACTAATAAACAAAGCTTTGGATTCTTCGTCAGACATCAATCTTGTGCTACTATCCTACAGAGCGACTCCTCTTTCAACTGGACTATCACCGCCACAAATGCGAATGAATAGAGATATGAGAACAACATTACCATCAATACATCTTCCAAATCCAGATCATCTGCCAGTGATACAGAAAATGAAACATCAGCGTGAACGACAGAAAATGTACTACGATCAACATGCAACCAATCTGGACTCATTGCTTCCAGATAATACCGTCAGGATCAAGGTACCTGATGGAGGTTGGCTTGCTCCTGCCAGAGTCATCAGACAAGCAGCACCACGTTCGTACATAGTTCAAACAGCTGAAGGGAACATACTTCAAAGAAATCGTCGAGCACTTCAACCAGTAAAGCTACACACCAAAATTTTTCCAGACTTATAACTTCATGAGAGTAATTTTCATGATACTCTAACCAACATTCAGGTTTGTGATGACACAGAAAGAACAGTAAAAACTTCGACGTCACCTCCTCGTGCATTAAGGAAATCCACGAGAAGAAGAAGACCTAATAGACTGAATTTGTAGATAATTTACAGTGATCGTTACTCATTTTGCTATGTACAAAGATATACATATCATGTTTTGTTACAATATTATTCTACATTTTTCCTTTTGTTACACATCAGAAAGGAATGTTAAAAAAGAGGGATGTAATGATATGTATATATGTGGACAAGTAAAAGGTTAATTATTACATCTTAGTGTAACACAACCACTAGAGGGAACCACTAGCTCCCATTATAAATAGAAGAACTCAGGGGATCTTGGGTACTTCTAACCAGGAGAGTCTAGACAGTAGAGTGTAAGAGAGATAGATCACAGCATAGTTAAAGCAGCACATGTAGTTTAAATTAGTTCTTACTTAAATATAGATTACTTGATTACTAGTTATAGTTCTGTGGAGTGTACAAACTCAATATTAATTAATCGTTATTCAATAAATCAGTTTTGCTTTAAATTAGAGATTGGTGGTTTATTTATAATCACACCATCAGACCATTCTGGATTGCGAAGCAAAGAGTAACGATATATTACCAAAGAGTAATATAACACGTATCACTTCATTCTATGCTCCAGAGCCCACTCCAGCACAACACTCCTCACCCCCATTTACCTTCTCTCGCCTTCCTAATATTCGATTCATTCATCCACCACTGACAATCGCCCTCATCTTTGTGCAATGTCAGATCTCTGTCTCAAAGTCACCTTCAGCAAATGCCCTCAATCCATCCATTTAACACCTGCCTTTACTTTCACTCCTAAGCCTCTTCTTTCCCTCCTTCCATGATAAGAGTGCACAGAACAGCGCGGAGAGGCAGAGAACTAGTTGCAGTCCTCTGCAGGTCTCATAACTAAAGCTGCAAAAGAGGAGGTGTTAGAGATCAGCGGTGTGTTGGCATGGCTGCTTATCAGAGATGGGGAGGTGGAAGCCTTTCAGGTACCTGGCGACAGAGTTGAAAATCAGATAGCCACAATGTATACAAAACACACTCATGCTGATGTGATGTTAACAGCGAGAGAGAAATGATCACATGAATCTTCAAACATTCTTACCTAGACGATGTTCATTAATGTCTTTTTACTCCCATTGAGACCTCACATGTCCACTTGGAGATGGTCACAGTTAACCATGAAGATAAAGACTCTTCAGAAGATTTCACACCCTCTAAGGGATGCACCTTCATCGACTTATGCAGACCATGCACCAGCTCAGATAATTTCACTAGTAAGAGATGTTCTTGGGCTTTCACCTGGTGATTGACTCTTCACAAATGTGCAAGAGCAGATGGAGGAGGCAGCGACAGCAATGGAGAGTCTGAATCAGAGGGCGCATGCCTCTTGAATACCGGCTCAGTTGGACACTGACAATGTACCTCAGAGGTGGACGATGGAGAGGGTAGTTCTGGAGCAGCAGCTGAGGATGTGATGTGCTGACAGGCATTCCAAGTCCACTGTGAACACTGAAGAGAGATTGAAGGATTCTGGCTCAAGTACAAATGACATGCTCCTCCAGGCAATTGTGATGATGGGCATGATTCTGAGAACTCAAGTTAAAGCCTACAGCCCCGAGAAAGACCCTGCTATTCAACGGCCGTTTTTTTGGCCTCAGCGAGTGATGCACGATCAATGACCACTAAAGAGAGGTTGTAGTCCAACTGAAGGCTTTGATAAGCTAGATGTTTCCCCCAGCAGCTCAGGTACAGAATGAAGGCTGCTGGGGCGGCACGGGTTCTTATACCCCGCCTATTAGGCGGAGCTATTATACACTCTAGCCAATAGAAAGCATACAGGTTCTACCAAATGTGTTTTAGCCTCTCAGGTACCGTAATACCTATAATACCACATTCACCCCCTGTTAAAAAACAAGTCCGGCGGGGGTTGTGGCCAGAAACTACAAAACATAACAACATGGTATAATTAGTTATAGAGGTACCGTAATACCTCCGTACAGTGTTTAGTAACTATTTACAAGTCTGGTAGCTATGTACATTTGATGGTTTATATTTACAGATTACAGTTAAAATGAAGCAATCAGTCGATCGGGGGCCCTGGTCGTCCTCGGTGATCGTCGGAGCCTCGGTGGTGACTCCGGTGGAGGCTCGGGCGTCTGTGACTCCGGGAGCGTGGCTTTGATCTCCATGGCAGCTTCGTCACCCCTAGACAACGCTGGTGGGACAAATGGCTGACCTGGGAAGGGAGCGCCTGCGGGGGACGTCGGTGGGTGGGGGGGCCTAGATGGGGGCGGTAGAAGGACCGAGCCTCCTGTAAGGTGCTGCGGTGGAGGGGAGGGTGGGACTAGTGGCTGGAATGTGCGTGGAGTTCCAGCGGGCACCAGGTCCCGTAGGGAGACTGTATCTTGTTGGCTGTCGGGGTACGCCACGTAGGCGTACTGGGGGTTAGAATGGAGCAGATGGACCCCCTCGACCAACGGGTCCAACTTGTGCGCCCGCACGTGTTTTCGGAGCAGGATGGGTCCGGGTGCTGCCAGCCAGGTCGGGAGCGAGGTCCCCGAGGAGGACTTCCTAGGGAAGACAAGGAGACGTTTGTGAGGTGTCTGATTGGTGGTCAGTATGGTGACCGGATGGAGTGGAGGGCATCCGGGAGGACTTCTTGCCAGCAGGAGACTGGGAGATTCCGGGACCTTAGGGCCAGTAGGACGGTCTTCCAGACCGTTCCGTTCTCCCTCTCTACCTGTCCGTTACCCCGGGGGTTGTAATTGGTCGTCCTGCTCGAGGCAATGCCCTTGATGAGCAGGAATTGACGCAGTTTGTCGCTCATAAAGGAGGACCCCCTATCACTGTGTAAGTAAGCGGGGAGCCCGAACAGTGCAAAGATGCTATGGAGGGCCTTGATGACGGTGGTGGTGGTCATGTCGGGGCAGGGGCTGGCGAATGGGAAGCAGGAATACTCGTCAATCACGTTCAGGAAGTACGTGTTGCGGTCGGTGGAGGGGAGGGGGTCTTTGAAGTCCATGCTGAGGCGTTCAAAGGGACGGGAAGCCTTTATCAGGTGCACTCTCTCTGGCCGGTAGAAGTGCGGTTTGCACTCCGCGCAGATTTGGCAGCCCCTGGTGACTGTCCTGATCTCCTCGATGGAGTAGGGCAGGTTGTGGGTCTTGACAAAATGGAAAAAGTGAGTGACCCCCGGGTGGCAGAGGTCCTCGTGGAGGGCTCGGAGGCGGCCCACTTGTGCGGTGGCACATATGCCACGGGACAGGGCATCAGGAGGCTCGTTTAGCTTCCCATGATTATACAAGATCTCGTAGTTGTAGGTGGAGAGTTCGATCCTCCACCGCAAGATCTTGTCATTTTTTATCTTGCCCCGCTGTGCATTATCAAACATGAAAGCAACCGACCGTTGGTCAGTGAAGAGAGTGAATCTCCTGCCTCCCAGGTAATGCCTCCAATGTCGCACAGCTTGTACTATGGCCTGGGCCTCCTTTTCGACTGAGGAGTGGCGGATTTCGGAAGCATGGAGGGTACGGGAGAAGAAGGCCACAGGTCTGCCCACTTGGTTGAGGGTGACCGCCAGAGCTACGTCGGACGCATCGCTCTCAACCTGGAAGGGGAGGGACTCGTCGATGGCGTGCATCGTGGCCTTTGCAATGTCTGCTTGGATGCGGCTGAAGGCCTGGCGGGCCTCTATCGACAGGGGAAAAGCTGTGGATTGGAACAGGGGACGGGCCTTGTCCGCATAGTTGGGGACTCACTGGGCGTAGTAGCTAAAAAACCCTAGGCAGCGTTTCAGGGCCTTGGGGCAGTGAGGGAGGGGAACTGCATAAAGGGGCGCAGGCATTCAGGGTCGGGGCCGATAACTCCATTTCGCACTACGTAGCCGAGAATGGCTAGACGGTCGGTGCTAAACACGCATTTATCCTTATTGTATGTTAGGTTAAGGATTTTAGCGGTCTGGAGAAATTTTCGGAGGTTGGTGTCGTGGTCCTGCTGGTCGTGGCTGCAGATGGTGATATTATCGAGATATGGGAATGTTGCCCATAAACCGTACCGGTCAACCATTCAATCCATCTCGCGCTGGAAGACCGAGACCCCGTCGGTGACACCAAAGGGAACCCTTAAGAAGTGATAGAGCCGCCCGACTGCCTCGAAGGCAGTACATTTGCGGTCACTAGTGCGGATGGGGGGCTGGTGGTAGGCGGACTTGAGATCCACCGTGGAGAAGACCTTATAATGCGCGATCCTGTTTACCAGGTCGGATATGCGGGGGAGGGGGTACGCGTCCAGCTGCGTAAACCTGTTGATGGTCTGACTGTAGTCGATGACCATCCTATGCTTCTCCCCGGTCTTTACTACCACTACTTGAGCTCTCCAGGGGCTGTTATTGGCTTCAATGACCCTTCCCTCAGTAGCCTTTGGACCTCTGACCTAATAAAGATCTGGTCCTGGGCACTGTAGCGTCTGCTCCTGGTGGCGACGGGTTTGCAATCCAGGGTGAGGCAAACAGGGAAGGCGGGTCGACCTTAAGAGTCGCGAGGCTGCAGACAGTAAGGGGGGGTATAGGGCCGCCGAATTGGCAGGTCAGACTTTGAAGGTTACACTGGAAGTCTAAACCCAGGAGTGTAGCCGCGCAGAGGTGGGGAAGGATGTAGAGACGGAAATTTTTGAACTCCCTTCCCTGGACTGTGAGGTTTGCTACACAAAACCCCTTTATCTCCACTGAGTGGGAACCGGAGGCCAGTGAGATTTTTTGATTAACAGGGTGGATGAGGAGGGAACAGCTCCTTACCGTGTCGGGGTGTATGAAGCTCTCCGTGCTCCCAGAGTCGATTAGGCAGGACGTTTCCTGCCCGTGGATGAAAACGGTCGTCGTAGCGGTTGAGAGTGTTTGAGGTCGAAACTGATCCAGAGTCACCGAGGCCAATCGCAGTAGTTGAGAGTTCTGGTCAGGCAGTGTGTGGTCAGCTGAGCTGGGGTCCTGGGGGTTCATCCAAGATGGCGTCTCCCATTGGTCGCACATGGCCAGGGGTGCACAAAATAGCGGGCCCCATCCCTCCAGCGTGGCGTCCGCGGAACAAGATGGAGGCACCCGTGGTCCGCACGTGGCCCTGGGATATGGAGGTGGCGGCGACCACTGGCCGCATGGGGCCCGTGGAGAAGTTTGTGGTCGCGGTCCGCATTCGCCGCTGGAGACCGCGGCCACCGCTCGGGCCTGACATACCCCCACGAAATGGCTCTTTTTGCCGCATCCCTTGCAGGTGGATGCGCGGGCCGGGCAGCGCTGGCGGGGGTGCTTGGCCTGCCCGCAGAAGTAGCAGCGGGGCCCCTCGGGGTTGTCAGACCGCCTTGCAGCACAGGCCTGAGGGGGAACGGTGGAAGTCACGGGTCGGCCGCGGCGGGGTTCCACGCTGCCCAGGGGACTGCCGCGCGGTAGGGAACGTAGGCGCGGGTGTTCCTGGGCGCAACGTCCAGGGAGCCTGCAAGGGCCCGTGCCTCCATGAGACCCAGGGTGTCCTTCTCTAACAGGCGCTGGCGGATTTGTGATGAAAGCATACCTGCCACAAAAGCGTCCCGGACTAAGAGTTCCATCTGTTCGCTAGCCGAAACTTGCAGGCAGTCGCAGCTTCTTCCCAGCACCAGGAGTGTGCGGTAGAATTCCTCCAGTGATTCCCCAGGGGTTTGTCACCTTGTTGCAAGCAGGTGCTGGGCGTAGGACTTTTAGCAGCTCAATTGCTGCATCGAAGTATCCGTTTCCTCGATGAGGGTGTAAATCTCCGGGCTCACCCTTGAGTTCAGGACGTGCAGTTTCAGCTCTCCCGCGGGTGCGTTTTCGGCCGTCTCGAGATACCCTTTAAAGCACGCCAGCCAGTGCTTAAAGATTGCCGCTGAGTTCACCGCGTGGGGGCTAAGTTGCAGACACTCCGGCTTGAATCGGAGCTCCATCCTTTCTTCTCAAAATTCTAGCTTATTAAATTGATGCACGATCAATGACCACTAAAGCGAGGTTGTAGTCCAACTGAAGGCTTTAATAAGCTAGATGTTTCCCCCAGCAGCTCAGGTACAGAATGAGGGCTGCTGGGGTGGCACGGGTTCTTATACCCCACCTATCAGGGCGGAGCTATTATACACACTAGCCAATAGAAAGCATAGAGGTTCTACCAATGGTGCTTTAGCCTCTCAGGTACCGTAATACCTATAATACCACAGCGAGGAACTCCCCGAGGAGGTCACTCTTTACATCATTGCAGGACGACTACTCATGGATCGTGGTGCCATTTTTAAAGGCAGCCCCGATATTTCGACCCCCCCCCTCTAGACCCACCACAGCCTCAGGACATCCCCCACTAAACACAACATACCTCTTATGGGGTCCTCGAACCCCATCACTCCAGCTCTTATGGGCAAGCCCACCCTGGGCCTGACACCTGGCACGGGCAACCTGGCACCTTGGCACTGATAGTCTGACACCCTGACATTGCTTCTTCCAGACTGTCTGTGCTAGGGTGGCACTGTCAGGGTGCCAGAATGGAAGTGCCAAGGTGCCATGCTGGCAGTGCCAAGATGCCCAGATGCCAGGAGGAGTGCCAGGGTGTCAACCTCCCCAGTACCCGGCCAACCAGAGGGGGTCGTCAACTCCCCAGTGAGACCCCCTGATGTGCCACCACGATTGATTCACGATATTTGTGAACCAAACAGCACCATGTTGAGGCCTCGCTGGCGAGGCCAGTGAATACCAGGCCCCGGGTAAATTGGGCGAGCACATATTTAAATGATCCATAAATATGCATGCCTGAACATTGCCCGGCGAGAGTGAGATCCAGATCGCGATGCACCGCAAGATTCCATTTTATCTTGCAAGGCGTTTTGAGCATCACAAATCTGATACAGGCCTCTCCCTCTTGTGCGATTCAACAGCCTCGTCCCAACACCAAGTCGGGCGTGACAAGGCCGCTGAATCGAGTCCGATGTCTTGCATTGAGCATCACAAGGCAGTGATCACAAAAGTGTATGCAAGACTTCAGCCAACAGCTTTCACACTCTGAATGGCACTTTAAATAGAATAATAGATATCCTCCTCTTGAAGGTTCAGCACTCCATTAATGCAGCCAAGTATTCTCCAGCCCATTGCTAGCAGGGAAGTGTGCCTGGACCATGAGAGTGATGAAGACAAAGGTGACATGGAAGTGGGGCCTTGATTCAAAGTGCTTTAAATTTTCACCCATTGTCTCCCCCCACCACCCCTCACCACCCCCCCCCCCCCCCGCCCCCTTCAGATAATACCTGACATGTTGTCTTATCACCCAATAGCTGAATCTACCCTGCACATATTCAAGTGGCGCAGTCTTTGCAGGACCCTTTTGGGCTCTAAAACTCAGAGGACATGACCAAGACCATCTTAACAATCAGAACATGATCTGAGCATTCTGCCTCCATGTCTGCTGAAACCATAAGGGTAGCACCATGCAGAAGTTCCAAGAAAATAAAGAGTAAAATTGGCCTTGCACAAGTGCATGCACATGCATATAGGACACAATGTTGGATTTTAAAGTTTTCATTGTTCATTTTAATTATCTTGTTCATTTGAATCCATTTCCCATCTTGCCCATGCTGGTTGGCAATGATCTTTTCATTTATTTGATGGTGAATGGGAAGACAAGCAATGATGGGGAAGAGCTTTGAAAGGGAGGTTGGATTGTTTGCAGGACAGCTTGATGCCATTGTGAGGAGCTGGGGTGTAATAATGGCTTTTGCATATGGTTGTTTGATGAGTCCACTGGTGGAACCTAAGAGAACTTTGTACTCATCAGGGCACCTCATGCATACTGGGCAATAACATGTTCTGCGACTCCATTAGCTTTCCCCTCTTCCTTTGATTCCTAGGTTCTGAGTTCTGAATCTGCTGCAGAGTGCGGTGCACCAGGGCCATTAGCAGACCTTGGCTGAAGCAGGTTGAAAGGTGCCTCCAGATCAGTCCATTCACTTAAATGACAACTTCCGCACATCGCTGGCATTCTCAATCACACATCTGGTGGGCAGGGTTTTCATTGTATCTTGGGACCTCATTCCTTGGATTTCTGAAAGCTGTAATCTGCCATGTTTTGAGTGGCTGTTCCCTCTCTCCAAGCAGCCAATCGGTAGCTCTGCTTCCGGAAGGGAAGACATTTCAGAAAGTGGCCTGCGACGGGATGAAAACATCATGGCAGCTGCCTGGAAGGTTCAGCATACGTCTATAACCATCTTTTTGTGGTGGCACACCAGCTGTTCCTCTGGAAAGGGGCGGCAGGGTGGCGCAGTGGTTAGCACTGCTGCCTCATGGCGCCGCGGACCTGGGTTCGATCCCGGGTCACTGTCCGTGTAGAGTTCTCCCCGTGTCTGCATGGGTCCCACCCACAACACCCAAAGATGTGCAGGGTAAGTGGATTGGCAATGCTAAATTGCCCCTTAATTGGAAAAAAAATAATTGGGTACTCTAAATTATTATTTTTTTTTAAATGATGGTTTGAAGCTCTTGTGGTTGCCTCACATTGCTGGGAGATTTGGGGATGCCTGAATTACCATGATTGTGGAGTTGATGACATCCTGCACTTGTGGGAAGCCAGCCAGAGCCACAAACCTGCATGCTCGCTCATACTGACTGCCGTCATTGCAAGCAAAGTTGACATCATTGTCAGCCCTGGCAAACAGGCAACGCCGCATCTCTTTGCAGGTCTGAGATCCTGTAAATGCTTCTGGCAAAGACCTGGAAAGGGCCAAAGGCAAAAAGGTTGAAGACGATTGGGGGCGAGTGGCAGTCAACATAATTCCTCATGTTTAAGGCGAGTTGGGAGACACACTTCAGCAATAAAGTATGCAAAAGAAAAATTCAAACTTTCCTTCTGGAGCCAACCTCGTTCAGCTGCTAGGTGCTTGAGACTACTGACAGCAACATGCCCGGATTAAGCATGTCCATTTGCAAAGGAGTCTGAAGAAAACTTTAGGTTTCCTGATTTCATATCAAAAGGGCTTACTGCCTTTTTGAGACACTGGCCCTTAATGCCTATGCAGGGCTTTTACCAGTATGGTGGGCATTGAACCTCTGGCACAGAATGAGTATTGTCAAACTGGGAGATTGGCTCTTTGATGCCTACATGATCCAATCTTTAGGCACATATCTCTACAGATACTGTTCAATATGCAGGGTAGGATTAGGTTCTCCAAGTGTAGAATATTGTGATTAAAGCTTAGCATGTTGGAACACCAGCAACTAACAGAGCTGGGCTATTCAAGTTTCTCTTCACATAAATGATTGGTCAGTTGACAAATCATAAATCTCCATTCTTCCCTCATTCTTGAAATTAAATCATGAACACTTTATGAATGAATGTAGATGAGACCCAAAAACAGCCAAGATTTGTGCTTAATCCATTAAAGTGGAACTTGGACCTACAACATTCTGACTAAGAAGTCAAAGTGCATCATGAATTATCAGGAGGTCGCATGAATTAAAATGCACAAGCATACGGAATTCTCAGACGCGTACATGTTTGCTTCTATCTGATCTCTCTTCATTGTTCCATATATCTACTGCTTTCCCTCAGCATGGGAGGTCTTGTGGTGCTGTGGTAGGGCCCCTACTGCTGGGCCAGAATCTCTGGGTTCAAGTCCAACACGTGTTGTCAGGTAATTTGGACATTTTGAATTCTCCCTCTGTGTGCCCGAACAGGTGCCGTAGTGTGGAGACTAGGGGATTGTCACAGTAACTTCATGGCACAGTGTTAATGTAAGCTTACTTGTGACAATAAAGATTATTATTATTACATGAAGTTGACAAAGGAATGCGTTTATCAGTCTGGGCGAATGCAATGTGGATTACCTGGGGAGGTCCCTGGGGAGTTAATGTGCTTTTGCAGCCTGCCGAGATAATGGGCGGGATTCTCCCTTCTGGGGACTAAGTCCCCATGCTGGCGGGAAAACCGGTGCCAACCACTCTGGCGCCAACAACCCCTGAAAGTGAGGAATTCTCCAAAGTTTCGTGGGCTAGGTTGGCGCCAGAGTGGTTGGCGCCGCTCCAGCCGGCGGCGAAGGGCTGGCGCGAGTTCACGCATGCACAGAATGGCCGACGTGATCTCGCGCATGCACGGGGGTTCTCTTCTCCGCGCCAGCCCCCGGGCGATATGCCGATCCCTACAGGGGCCCGGCGCGGAGGAAAGAAGGCCCCTACGGAAACAGCCCACCCGCAGGATCGGTAGGCCCCCGATCGTGGGCCAGGCTACTGTGGAGGCCCCCCCTGGGGTCGGATCCCCCCGCGCCCCCCCCCAGGACCACTCCCGCACACTTACCTGCCATGTCCCGCCATGCGTGAGGTGAGTGATTCACGCCGGCGGGACTGGCCAAAACTGGACTGCCACTGGGCCCATCGGGGCCCGGAGAATCGCCGGGGGGGCCACTGTCAACGGCCCCAGACCGGTGTTGCGGGAACCCTGCCGGCCCCCGAAAGACGGCGCCGGAGAATAGGGCAGCCGGCGTAGGGTTGGGATTCTCGTCTCGCCCCCGGGGATTCTCCAACCCGGTGGGGGGTCGAAGAATCCCGGCCAATGTATTTTCCAACTTGGGAAGCTGAGGAAATTGCTGGGTGGAGCTCAGAAAGGCAGGTAGGCAGTGAATTCCGAGAAGCTTTGAGGGGCAGAGAGGAGCTCTGATCTGTCTGACTCTGAGTTCACAATTCTTTCCAAGTAGGATAGTTAAAAAAAGAATAATAATATTTTAATGTAGAGAGTCTTGTCTGAAGACAAGGAAGGGGCTGAAACCACCTCGTTCAAGCAGTTATTTGAAGATATACAGCCAGCGTCCGAAGGGGGCCCAACCGGAGCCCTTATAAAGCATGTATTACTCTCCGGCCTGCTAATTTTAAACTGGATTAAGAGCTGTATATTTCTTTCTTGTTGTTTAATGGGAAATTATATAGATGTGTTAAGGGGTAATTGTAAGATGCTCTTATCGGGTGTGAAGTTGAAAGTTTAATTTTGTATTCATAATAAAATTTTGTTTGAGAAATACCACAACCATATTTATTGCATGCAATCACTCCTCGAATGAATCGTTTCTTCTGCTGTCTTGAAATAAACTAAAATATTTGGGGTTCCGGTCCAGTATCCTACCACTGTTGAGGTCTGGTCTGGGATCGCAATAGTACCTTTATCAGTGAATGCTATCTTTCCTATAATATGGTGAACTGAATTGCATATATGCCCCGGATGGGGATGAACCGATACCCTGTATGGGCTTAGTATCGCCTCCTGTGACTTGTATTATATATTTGTAAAATTATTTTCCCCAGAAAACCTTTTCTGGGATTAGATCAAACTTGTCTACACTGACACTGCTTGCTATCCAATAATCAATGTGGTACGTTTTTTTGGTATTGTAGAACTTCTTGGCTGAGATCCCACTGCTGCATTGACTTTCATTGAACGGGCTTGCTTTTCATGCCAGGTGATTCTTAGAACTGCTTGCCAAACAACTGCTGAACCTTCTGCGTTGTTGACACATTTAACCTACGGTGTGGGAGGACAATCAAGCACTTCATCACCTTACACAGTGATTCCACTGTAACTCTGTCATTGGATTTCTCAGTTGACTATGCCCAGATAAGGCCATTTCACTTGAAGCTCTGTATCCCAACTGCCATGTGAGAGTACCTTTAAGAAATGGGAATTTTCAATGGGTGTGTATATAAATACCTGGTAGTGAGAGTACCTTTAAGAAATGGGTGTTTCCTACTGCAGTGATGTCAGAGAGTGGCTGGAGCTGGGCTGTCTTGTCAGCTTTTTACTTTTGTTTTTGAGCAGGCTGCAGGGTGTGTTTTAGTTTCGTTTTCAGTGTTGGAGCTGAAGCCAGACAAAGCAGGTGCACTGCTGTTCTCTCTGCCATCAAAAGGCTATCTCTTGATCATTTGGTGAATTTAGAATTATAAATGTTTTCAGTAGTGACTTTAAACTGATGTGCTTCTGATAAAGATTTTGTTTTTAAATCGTATGGCTGTTAAAAGGAAAGCATAAAGGATTACTTAGTGTTGTAGTCTTTGGGGGTTGTATTTGAATTAATGGTTGCTAAGATGTTCACTGTATGTTTTAAAAAGGTTAACTTGAGTTCATAGAATAAACATTGTTTTGCTTTAATAAATACTTTTCCATTTCTGCTGTACCACACCTGTAGAGTGGGCCGTGTGCTCCCCATAACCACAATCTATTCAAAGTCGTGGGTCAGGTGAACTCCATGATACACTTTGGGGTTCTCTAAACCCTGGCCCATAACACAACTATCTGATCTGGTATTCTATAAACTCATTATTGACATTTGCTTTGAGAACCAGATTACACATTTTAACAATGCCATCAACTTAATTGATAAATGTCTCGTTGAGTTTAAAAATAGTTGGGCATTTTGATTGCCCATTCTGCACACACAACATTCGCAGTACGCCCCTGACAACATGATTCCAAACTTGGAGGTGTGACTGACAGTGAGGATGGTGCCAATCAGCTGCACCAGGACATAAATAGACCAAAAGTATAGGCGGTCAAGTAGCAAGTGGAATTTAATACAGAAACGTGTGTTGTGGTGTACTTTGACTGAAGGAATGGAGGAGACTTTCTAGACCAAATAGCACAACTCCAAAAAATGTACAGGGACAGAGGGACCAGGGATACGTTTGCAAAGATCTTTGGGGGTGGCAAGACATTTGACAGGGCAGTGAGCAAAGGAAACGGAATCTTGGGCTTTATAAATAGACCAAATGGACACAATTTAACCACCACGTTGTGCCAGCGCAGACAGCAACAACCCGGTGAGTCTCTGGACGATTTCTGGCGTGCCCTGCACAACCTGGGGAGGAACTGTGACTGCCAGGCAGTTTTGGCAGTCCAGCACACAGAACTTTTAATCCGAGACGCCTTCGTTACGGGCATGAGGTCTGCGTACGTCCGGCAGCGCCTACTGAAGGGGGGTACGCTTGATCTTGTGGGATCTAGGCAGCTCGCGAATTTGTTAGAAGTGGCCTCCTGTAACGTCCAGTCGTATGCCCCCGACCATGCGGCACCCTCATGGGCATCGTGGGCCCCACCACAAGCCTGCGCCGCGCGGCAGCCAACCAACCCTGGGGCGCCCAAGTGCTATTTTTGCGGGCAGAACAAACACCCCCGGCGCGCTGCGCGGCGCGGAGCACAACCTGCAACGGATGTGGAAAGAAGGGACACTTTGTTTCTGTTTGTCAGGCCCGGTCGGTCGCCACTGTTTCCAGGCCCGGCATTCCTGCACCCCCCACGTGCGACACAGGGGCGCTGCCATTTTCCTCCTTGTAAGCCACGTGCAGCCCGTGGGTGCCGCCATCTTCTTCTCTGCAGGCCACGTGTGGCCCGTGGGCGCTGCCATCTTTGCTGCCGCCCGGCATGTGCGACCTGTGGGCGCCGCCATCTTCGCGCCATTTTGGACGGCGCCTCAGGATCCCTGCTCGTCTGGCCATTCATCGCCTGCCGCTACCTCTACCACCACTGACCAGCCCGGGACCTCCCAGCATCTGCCACAGCTCGCCTCGATCACCTTGGATCAGTCCCGGCCCGCAACCTCGCGACCGCAACAACGACGGTGAAAATCGATGGGCACAAAACGACCGCCTTTTTGACTCCGGGAGCACAGAGAGCTTCATCCACCCCACGACGGTAAGGCGCTGCTCCCTCGTGGTACACCCGTTACCCAGAAAATCTCCGGATCCCATTCCGCGGAAATCCGGGGGTACTGCATCGCGACCCTCACCGTCCAAGGCGTAGAGTTTAACAACTTCCTGCTCTAAGTCCTCCCCCACCTCTGCGCTGCCCTGTTATTCGGCCTGGACTTCCAGTTCCACCTCCAAAGCTTAAGCTTAAAATTTGGCAGACTCCTACCCCCCGCCCCCCGACCCCCCCCGAATACAGCCTCATGACCCTTAAGGTCGATCCATAGATTTCATAGAATTTACAGGACAGAAGGAGGCCACTCGGCCCATCGACTCTGCACCAGCTCTTGGAAGGAGAACCCTACCCAAGGTCAACACCTCCACCCTACCCCCATAACCCAGTAACCCCACTCAACACTAAGGGCAATTTTGGACACTAAGGGCAATTTATCATGGCCAATCCACCTAACCCGCACATCTTTGGACTGTGGGAGGAAACCGGAGCACCCGGAGGAAACCCACGCACACACGGGGTGGATGTGCAGACTCTGCACAGACAGTGACCCAAGCCGGAATCGAACTTGGGACTCTGGAGCTGTGAAGCAATTGCGCTATCCACAATGCTACCGTGCTGCCCACGATTCACTTTCCTTGTTTGCGAACCTCACCCTGGATTGCAAACCCGTCGCCACCAGGAGCAGACGGTACAGTGCCCAGGACAGGACCTTCATCGGGTCGGAGGTCCAACGGCTTCTGCGGGAAGGGGTCATTGAGGCCAGCAACAGCCCCTGGAGAGCTCAAATGTAGTAAAGACTGGGGAGAAGCACAGGATGGTCATTGACTACAGTCAGACCATCAATCGGTACACGCAGCTTGACGCGTACCCCCTCCCATGCATATAGCAAAGAACAAAAAACAAAGAAATGTACAGCACAGGAACAGGCCCTTCGGCCCTCCAAGCCCATGCCGACCATGCTGCCTGACTAAACTACAATCTTCTACACTTCCTGGGTCCGTATCCCTCTATTCCCATCCTATTCATGTATTTGTCAAGATGCCCATTAAATGTCACTATCGTCCCTGCTTCCACCACCTCCTCCGGTAGCGAGTTCCAGGCACCCACTACCCTCTGCGTAAAAAACTTGCCTTGTACATCTGACATGGTCAATCAGATTGCGCAGTATCGGGTCTTTTCCACAATGGACCTGAAGTCCGCCTACTACCAGGTCCCCATCCGCCCGGAGGACCGCCAATACACTGCTTTCAAAGCAGATGGCCACCTCTATCACTTCCTTAGGGTTCCCTTCGGCGTCACTAATGGGGTCTCGGTCTTCCAACGGGAGATGGACCGAATGATTGACCGGTACGGAATGCGGGCCACCTTCCCGTACCTAGATAACGTCACCATCTGCGGCCACGATCAGCAGGACCACGACGCTAACCTCCAAAAATTCCTCCAGACCGCTAAACTCCTTAACCTCACGTACAATAAGGAGAAATGCGTGTTCCGCACCAACCGCTTAGCCATCCTTGGCTATGTCGTGGAAAAGGGAATTTTAGGGCCCGACCCCGACAGCATGCGCCCCTTCATGGAACTCCCCCTCCCCCACTGCCCCAAGGCCCTCAAGCGATGCCTGGGGTTCTTCTCCTACTATGCCCAGTGCGTCCCTAATTATGCGGACAAGGCCTGCCCACTCATTCAGTCCACAGTTTTTCTCCTGACGACTGAGGCCCGCCAGGCCTTCAACCGCATCAAGGCAGACATTGTCAAGGCCACGATGCATGGGGTCGACGAGTCCCTCCCCTTTCAGGTCGAGAGCGATGCATCGGACGTAGCTCTGGCCGCCACCCTCAACCCGGTGGGCAGGCCCGTGGCCTGCTTTTCCCGCACCCTCCATGCCTCCGAAATTCGGCACTCCTCTGTTGAAAAGGAGGCCCAAGCCATTGTAGAAACTGTGCGACATTGGAGGCATTACCTGGCTGGCAGGAGATTCATTCTCCTCACTCACTAACGGTCGGTTGCCTTCATGTTCAATAACACACAGTGGGGCAAGGTCAAAAACGACAAGATCTTGAGGTGGAGGATCGAGCTCTCCACCTATAATTACGAGATTTTCTATGGCCCGGGGAGCTCAACGAGCCCCCTGATGCCCTATCCCGTGGTACATGTGGCAGCGCACAAGTGGACCGACTCCGGGCTCTCCACTATCACCTCTGCCACCCGGGGTCACCCGGTTCTTCCATTTCATCAAGGCCCGCAACCTGCCCTACTCCAGGAGGTCAAGACTGTCACCAGAGACTGCCAGGTCTGCGCAGAGTGCAGCCGCACTTCTACCGGCCAGATCAAGGCTGAAGGCACCTGATGAGCGCCTCAGCATGGACTTCAAAGGGCCCCTCTCCTCCACCCACCGCAACATGTACTTTCTGAATGTGGTCGATGAGTGCTCCCGGTTCCCTTTCACCATTCCATGTCCCGATATAACTTCTCCCACGGTCATTAAAGCCCTCCACAGCATCTTCACACTCTTCGGTTTCCCCACCTACATCCACAGCGATCGGGGATCCTCTTTTATGAGTGATGAGCTGCCTCAGTTCCTGCTCAGCAAGGGATTCACCTCGAACAGGACGACCAGCTACAACCCCCGGGGAAACGGACAGGTGGAGAGGGAGAATGGGACGGTCTGGAAGGCCGTCCTGCTGGACTTGCAGTCGAAACATCTCCCGGTCTCCCGCTGGCAGGAGGTCCTCCCCGACGTGCTCCACTCCATCCAATCGCTCCTCTGCACCGCGACGAATGAGACCCCTCATGAATGTCTCTTTGCCTTCCCCAGGAAGTCCACCTCTGGGGTCTCACTCCCAACATGGCTGACAGTTCTTGGATCCGTCCTCCTTCGCAAGCATGTGTGGACCCATAAGTCAGACCCTTTGATCGAAAGGATGCACCTCCTACACACGAACCCGCAATACGCCTACGTGGCACACCGCGACGGGTGCCAGGACACAGTATCCCTCCGGGACCTGGCACCAGCCGGATCCCCACCCATGGCCCACGACCAGACACCGCCCCCCGCTCCCCTATTGCCTCATTCACCCCTGCACCACTCCCCCTCCCCCCAGCGAACCTCACCACAGCCCCCGCCCCAGGAGGATCCGTCCTCCCATTGGTTTCACTCAAGGGTGACGAAGACGAGGACAACATGCTACCGGAGTCACAGTTGACCAAGTCGGTGCCCACATCATCACCAGGACTGAGGCGATCGCAGAGGAGGGTAAAGGCTCCAACCGACTTAACTTGTAATTCTTTTTTCCACCCCCCCCCTCGCCGGACTCTTTTTTAACAGGGGGTGAATATGGTAGTCACCACTAGCAGTATTATATGTATTACGGTAAGACACATATACTACAGGTACATGGGTAAATCCCTGCCTGCTGGCTCCGCCCAGTAGGCGATGTATAAATGTGTGTGCTCACCGGTGCTGCAGCCATTCTGGTAGCAGCTACAGGAGGCACAACATCTTTGCTCAATAAAGCCTCGATTATTCCACTACTCTCGTCTTTGTGGTAATTGATAGTGCATCACTGGTTAAATAGCGGGAAAAGGCAAAATCGAGATTCGTGCCGGGTTCAAAACAGTTGGCAATTCACCTGGCCTGCTCACAATGGCAAGATCCGAATAACACCCCAAAATGACGAGCATATCATTAATCATAATTTGCATTCATTTCAGTCTTATTAGCAAGATTGAAGTTGAATGCAGCGGCCTCCCAGGAATTAACCAACTCCCCAGTGAGAAATCATGGGCGTTGTTTAGTACTCTGTTTTTAAAAAGTGAAGCTGGTGAGGGGAGGTGGGGAGATGAGTAGCTATTTTCCATTTTTCGGCATGCAACTCAAGGGCCCAGTGCACAAGCAGGACCCCTCAGGGGACTTGTGATTGGTCGGGGACTGAAGCATTCCAGGTCGGGGTGTGGCGGGCTGGGGAGGGTGAGGGGCTTCGCATCTTTGAGGTCTTCAAGCCATCTTTAAATTTTGTGGAGACCCATAACAGGAAAGCCAGACTGTCCTACTAAACACTTCCAGGACAGAGCCTTGCTGTGGCTTCAATGCTGAATGTCAGTTTCACTCACTTTGACTGTGAGCAGCCTCTAGCTGCATAGCTGAAGGCTATTGCAAATGAGGAATTGGCCTTGTTAGTTGGGAGAGAGGTTCACACTCCTCAAGGTGCCTACTCCAAGGTACATGTGCCATGCCTCAGAGGATGATTAGTGTATAGCATCTAAGGAAATTTTGAAGCCTGAGCACTTGGTAGATTATTGATTGATTTATTCATGACTTTAGGTGCAAATTGAATGCATTGCTAAAGAGTAAAATTAGTAAAAATGCCTTGACTGTGAGAATACAGTCATTGTTTTAGATTATGAATTAACTATTGAACTCTAGTGTCTTGTCTGTGGAAACTTAAACATTGTTTTAGTAAATGTTTCATATAATGAATAGACTATTGTATTTCAGTGCATTTAGTAATAAGAATGTATCAACTACTTAGTTACAGCAAGGCCAATGGCCAGCTGTGGCATGAGAAACCTATTCTCATGAGGTGGCGCACATAGACACTGAGCTTTTCCTGAGGGATGGCAGTCAATCTTAATGGCCAATATTTGATTAATAAATCATCCTCTAAATAGCAGGCATCTATTTGAACAATTCAGGAGATCTCAGCTGAGAATTAGAAACCAAATGAGAGTAAATGAGGGATCATAACATCGATAAGGATTTCCTTAAAGTAACAACTTGTGGAAGAGGTCTTTCCCCTGAATTCCTGCCTTCCTGAATTCTTGAATCATCCTATTTGTTTATTTTAAAGTGATTTCTTTTTGCTTTTATGTGTAAGTGAGCTATGGTGGTATAGTGGTGAGCATAGCTGCCTTAGAAGCAGTGGACCTGGATTCAATTCCCTGCCATTGCAGTGGCACGTTACTGGGAAATTTTGGGGCAGCATGGTAGCACAGTGGTTAGCACTGTTGTTTCACAGCTCCAGTGTCCCAGGTTTAATTCCCGGTTTGGGTCACTGTCTGGGCAGAGTCTGCACGTTCTCCCCGTGTTGACTTGGGTTTCCTCCGGGTGCTCCGGGTGCTCCGGTTTCCTCCCGAAAGATGTGCTGTTAAGTAATTTGGATATTCTGAATTCTCCCTCTGTGTACCCGAACAGGTTCCAGAATGTGGCGACTAGGGGCTTTTCACAGTAACCTCATCGCAGTGTTAATGTAAACCTACTTGTGACAATAAAGATTATTATTATTAGTACTTTGCTGATTTCCTTTGGCATGTATTTGACCAGTCATGTATTGTTTGATATTTTGTTTCTAAGTTTTGATTTAGTTCTTATGCAAGTGTATTAAAGCGAATAATTAGCAATAAGGTCATCAGCAGCAAACCATAAAGATCAGGGTTCAACACTGGGGACCCTCTCATGACCAAAGGGTAAGTGTGTGGATCAGTGGAGGGCACCGGAGCACGGCCTCCGTAATGTTCCTGGCAGAGGTCTGGGGTGCGTGGGCTCCTCTTGTGGCCGAGGATGAGTATGGAGAGCAAGGTTTGCCAGCATAACTGGCTCGCTGGATGACACTCTGAGTGAAGGCGGGAAAGCCATGGAAAGGAGGAGGTGGAGGCTGGTGGCATTTGAAGGACATGGGATGGAATCTCTAACTGATTGTCGGTCTCTCTCCTCCTCTAGCTCCTTCCAGATTACAAAATGTTTGCTGGTGTGGATTCCGCAGAAGTTGTCCTCGCATTGCTGGTGGCAGCCGAGGCAGGCAGATGTCGGAGAAGGCAGCAGCAGCGACGTCGCAGGCTGGAGGCGACACCCCATTTGTAGGGGGCCGCCTCATACCCTGAGGACCTGGCAGTCCATCAGGCCGAGGAGGAACCCAGAGGGGATGGCCAGTGATGGCTAAGCTGCACAGGCGTCACTGGTCTTTCAATGAGATGATGGACAGCATGTGCCACAAGAGACTCCGTCTCAACAAAGAGGAAGTGCAGAACCTGTGCCACGCTGTTCGGGACATGGCAGCCCGTGGAGGAGGATGATATCCACTCCCAGTGGATGTGAAGGCCACCACAGCCCTGAACCTCTAAGTAACCGGGTCATTCCAGGGCTCAAGTAGTGATCTGTGCAGCATTTCTTAAGCTATAGCCCACAGGTGCATCTGGGAGGTCATGGATGCCCTGTATGCCTGTGCATCCAACTATATCACCTTGCACCAAACCCCACCAATATGCCTGGGCAGCAGAATTCTCTGCCATTACCGCAGAGGAAAATAGATGGCACACATGTCACCTTGCGTGCACTAGGGCATCAGGGACTGCCCTTCATTAACAGGAAGGAGTTCCACTCCCTGAAAATTCAGATTGTGTGCGACCACCGTCTCTGTATCATTCAAGTGTGTGCCTGCTACCTGGAGAGCATGCATGACTGCTACATTCTGGGTCACTCGGAGACCCCCGACGTCTTTGACGACCACCCCAGGATGACGGGTTGGCTCTTGGGGGGCAAGGGATAACTGCTGAGTTCCTGGCTGCTGACGTCAGTGCAGAGGCGTGAGACCGAGGCGGAGACCTGATATGATGATGCCCATGTTGCCACCTGTGCTGTCAGTGAGCAGGGCATCGGAGTGCTCAAAAGGCGATGCCTGGACTGCTTTGGTGGTGTCCTGCAGTACAACTCCCACTTTCTGGTGGTCTGCTGTAGCCTCCACAACCTGGCACCGCAGCACGGTGACTGCTGGAGGAGGAAGAGGAACATGGGGCCTTGTCTGAGGAGGAGGTGGAGCAGCCGGACCAGGAGAGGCTGGAGAATGAGCCCCGGGAAGGTGCTGCAGGTGGTGAGGGAGGATGGAGGACAGGCAGCGGCAAGGGTGCGGCATGCCCAGAGTACCAGGGAGGATCTCACCCACACCACATTCATATAGGACAAGGCTATGTCCATCAGCTCTACCCGCCCCCCCCCCCCCCCCCATTTCCCTCCTTCTCCCCAATTCCCCCTGTCCAACACACAACCCATCCCCGACCACCCTGTGCCACTCTCCAAGGGTATGTGTGACATCACCCCAGGGTGATGGGCCTGTGTTGGCACTGTTAGCGCAGGTTAATATACAAGGCAGGAGAGTGATGATCACTTGTTTTGAGGAGAGCTCTGCTGCTCAGTTAATGCCAAACTCTGACTCCTGAATTCCTGCTTACAACGCGCTCACACATCCTCTGTATGGGGTCTGCATCAGGGGCATTTGACCTTGGACCACTCTGCCCAGGGGGTGGGGGATGGGGGAACTGGGGGGAAACTGGGGCTGCAGACAGACCCACAGTGAAAATTAATGTGAAAGAGGCTTCACATGCATTCGTGAATATTGACATTTCCATTCTCTCTAGCTACAGATAGTGCCCAGCCCCCACAGTGCGCACTCAGTGTTCCTCAGTCCTCTTAATCTTTTGGCCTACTGCCACGTTGAGGTGTGCCCCAAGGTGGAGGTAGCCGGCTACTTTCTGCAACCTGTGGCCTTTGATGCCCTTGGTGGACGTTCTCTGGAGTGCCTGGAGACGGCTGGTCCCGGCCGACTTACCGGTGTCACTGACGTCGCCATGCCAGCCTGTTCTGTTCGTTGCCCTTGTGATGTGCCAGTTTTGGGGGGGGGGGGTGCAGGGATTCAGGAGAACTGGAGATCACCATCGTCTCCTTGGTGGAAGGCCACGGTTTGGCCTCCAGTGCTACCTCCTCCTTGACGGTGCCCGTAAGGTCCTGGGGGTCTCCATGGAACTGAAGTGCAGCTAGCATGAGCTTCAGAGGTCTCTGAGTCATCTGGCTTTGCCAGTTCTGGTGGCTCCCCATTGTTGCTGCCCTCAGCGATGTCCCTCAGTGACTGGGCCATGCTCCGGAGTGCCTTGGCAATGTCCAACTGCATCTGGGACACGTCCCCCAGCCACTGGGACACTATGCACTGTGTACTGTTGAGGTACTGTGTACTTTTTCACATTCACTTTAACTATCTACTATATACTTTTTGTCTACTGTGTACATTTCCTTAGCCACAGAAAAATACTTTTCACTGTACTTTGGTACATGTGACATTAAATAAATCAAATCAAAATCAAAACCCTCAGCCATGGTCATCACATACTGAGCCATGCCTTGGACACCACCACTCAAGACATGGATGTCATGCTCCAGGATTTTCACTGCACTCGCCACCCTGGCAGTGTTGGCTTTGGTGCCACGCATTGTCGGCATCATCTCCTGCGACCAAAGCCTTTGGAACTTCTCCGATCGGCTAAGCACTCACTGGAATGTCGCTGACACCCCCTCTTGAATGTCATGGCTGTGCCCCATCATCTGCATCAGCTCTGGAATAACCTTGTCCAGAGGCTCAGCATCTATCTGGGACCCAGCTGAGTCCTGGGATCCAGCAGACCTCAGACTGCTGTCTCCCTTGGATGTTCCTGCGCCACCTGATGTGCATCAGCAACTGTGCGGTGCTCACCAGATTATGCCCCAGAGGCCTGTCCACTGAGGTGTGTGTCTCTGCGCTGGTGGAAGGTGAGGGTGATAGCTGTGATGCCTCGATGGTGGTCTCCCTCAGAACACTCCTCCAATGTGGTTGCTTCGGTGGTGGTGGTGGGGGGGGGGGGATTACTTTGGATGGCCCGGCCTCATCAGATGGAGATCCTGCGAGAGAATGGACATGTGGTCAGTGAGGAAACGATCATTTTGTCTGACATCAACAACTCACTTGAGACTGGTCATGTGGGTGAAGGGGCAGTGGATCATCACCTGTGTGCCATGGGCTTACCTCGCTGTCGGGGGCTGCTCTCTCCTTGGTCAACCCCGTGATCGTCAGGGCCCATTCCTCATCCGGGGTGAGGACTCGGATCTCTGGTGCTCCACCCACCGTCTTGGCCCTTTTCCATTTATTAAGGACTATCTTCTGTGGGGACAAAGAGAGGGCTTTGTGAGCAGCATGCTTGTTGGGTTACGGGGGTCTATAGCAGGTGGCAGTGGCATGTGTGGGCATCACACCTGATCATGAAGGGGTTGTGCTGGTGGGTGCTGACTAAAAAGCACAAAGATCGGTGCGGGGAGGATGCGAGGTGTCAGACATTGATCTGTGGGAGTGCAGGTTTGGGAATTTGAGCGGTGACCAGCAGAACTGATGCCAGGAGAGGACTGATGCCTTGCAGCTCGGTGGAGGTTGTTAGTCTTCCGACATTGGACGGCAATCCTCCTGGTCATGCTGCTGGCACTGACAGCCACTGCCACTGCCGCCCAAGCGCCATTGCTGACCCTGCTGCTGGATGTCCGACCCCCTCGGGGGAACAGGAAGTCCCGTCCACAGCGTCGAGTAGCCTGGCCAGGTCAGCAACGCCAAAGCAACGAGCAGGTCTGCACGCTGCCATGCTTGTGTGCTGACGGGGAGTGAGTGGTGAGGAAGCATTTAAAAACAGCTCCCCCTTGTTAGCGGCAATATGCTGAGGCACCAGTCTGGTGAATCAGATGGCAAGACAGCCAGTAATGGCGATACTCACATCGGGGTTCATTTTTGGCACTATGTGTTGTTGAATACGGACCCCGATCTCGCTAACCTGGCCAACGAGGAACACCCCGCAAAACCCACCCAAATGACCTTAGATATTTTTCCATTGAATTGCACCCAATATGTACAAAAACAGGCAAGTTATGGTGAACCTGTATAAAGCTCCGATTGGGCCACAACTAGAGTATTGCACCCAATTTTGGTCAGCAGGTTTTGGAAGCTCTTCAGTGTCTTTGGGAGAGTGCAGAGGAGTTTTACCAAAAAAATGGTTCCAATGATGAGGAATTTTAGATACAAGATTGGCTTGAAAGAGCTGAGATTGTTCTCTTTGGAGCAAAGGAGATTGTGTGGTGATTTGATAGAGGTGTGCAAGGTTATTACAGCTTTATAAAAGGTAGACAAAGAGAAGCTGTTCCCGTTGGTTGATGGAAAAAGGATTAAGGGACACAGATTTAAGGTTTTGAACGAGCGATGCAGAGGGGATGTGAGGAGGAACGTTTTTATGCTGAGTGGTAATGATATGGAACACGCCTGCCTACGAAGGGAATGGAAACAATGAATAATTTTAAAAGGAAATTGGATAGGGTCTTGTCCAAAGTAAACTTGCAGAGATCTTTGCTCTCAATAGGACTTAGGTGGATGGGGGCTCAAGTGGATGGCAAACCTTCTGTGACCCTCTGCAGCATGGGCTTCAGAGGGCCTTAATTCCTAGATTCTATCTGCAAAGGTTCTTGCCTAAAGCAGCTGAATCAGTGGGTCAGACCAGGATTTGTAGCACAGGAGGGGACACAGATTGGCTTGACAAAGAACAAAGAAAAGTACAGCACAGGAACAGGCCCTTCGGCCCTCCAAGCCTGTGCCGATCATGCTGCCCATCTAAACTAAAATCTTCTACACTTCCTGGGTCCATATCCCATCCTATTCATGTATTTGTCAAGATGCCCCTTAAATGTCACTATTGTCCCTGCTTCCACCACCTCCTCCAGCACCCACAACCTCTGTGTACAAAACTTGCCTTGTACATCTCCTCTAAACCTTGCCCCTCGCACCTTAAACCTATGCCCCTAGTAATTGACCCCTCTACCCTGGGAAAAAGTCTCTGACTATCCACTCAGTCTATGCCCCTCATAATTTTGTAGACCTCTATCAGGTCGCCCCTCAACCTCCGTCGATTTCGGCGTGAGAACAGCTGGTGAGTCAGTTTCAGCGGGAGCATTGCGGAAGGAGGTTGCTGGGAGGTAAGTCAACCTTTAAAAGCACTTGTCTTTGCAGGGGCAGGCCAGTCGATTTCGGCGTGAGAACAGCTGGTGAGTCAGTTTCAGCGGGAGCATTGCGGAAGGAGGTTGCTGGGAGGTAAGTCAACCTTTAAAAGCACTTGTCTTTGCAGGGGCAGGCCAGTCGATTTCGGCGGGAGTGGAGCTGGCTGGTTAGTCAATTTCAGCAGGAGCTGAGAATTTTTCTTTTTTTTAAAAATTAGTTTTTTAGGCGGGAACAGGAAGTCGACCCGCGGACGTCTGGGAAGACCCTCACCAATAAATTCTGGTGGAGAGGAAACCCGAGACACTACACGTGTAGTGTCTCCCACCCACCCTCCTCCTCTAACCTAATAATAAAACCCATTGGTCTGAGGTAAGTACCATATTTTATTATATTATTATTATTTTTTATAAAAATTTAATTTAGTTGTTAGCCAGATCTTGGTAGAAAGTTAGAGGCATGGCAGGGAAGGGAGTGCAATGTTCCTCCTGCAGGATGTTTGAGGTGAGGGATGCAGTTAGTGTCCCTGCTGATTTTACCTGCAGGAAGTGCTGCCATCTCCAGCTCCTCCAAGACCGAGTTAGGGAACTGGAGCTGGAGTTGGAAGAACTTCGGATCATTCGGGAGGCAGAAGGGGTCATAGATAGCAGCTTCAGGGAATTAGTTACACCAAAGATTGGAGATAGGTGGGTAACTGTAAGAAGGTCTGGGAAAAAGCAGTCAGTGCAGGGATCCCCTGTGGTCGTTCCCCTGAGAAACAAGTATACCGCTTTGGATACTTGTGGGGGGGACGACTTACCAGGGGTAAGCCATGGGGTACGGGCCTTTAGCACGGAGTCTGTCCCTGTTGCTCAGAAGGGAAGGGGGGAGAGGAGCAGAGCATTAGTAATTGGGGACTCTATAGTCAGGGGCACAGATAGGAGATTTTGTGGGAGCGTGAGAGACTCACGTTTGGTATGTTGCCTCCCAGGTGCAAGGGTACGTGATGTCTCGGATCGTGTTTTCCGGGTCTTTAGGGGGGAGGGGGTGCAGCCCCAAGTCGTGGTCCACATTGGCACTAACGACATAGGTAGGAAAGGGGACAAGGATGTCAGGCAGGCTTTCAGGGAGCTAGGATGGAAGCTCAGAACTAGAAAAAACAGAGTTGTTATCTCTGGGTTGTTGCCCGTGCCACGTGATAGTGAGATGAGGAATAGGGAGAGAGAGCATTTAAACACGTGGCTACAGGGATGGTGCAGGCGGGAGGGATTCAGATTTTTGGATAACTGGGGCTCTTTCTGGGGAAGGTGGCACCTCTACAGACAGGATGGTCTACATCTGAACCTGAGGGGCACAAATATCCTGGGGGGGAGATTTGTTAGTGCTCTTTGGGGGGGTTTAAACTAATGCAGCAGGGGCATGGGAACCTGGATTGTAGTTTTAGGGTAAGGGAGAATGAGAGTATAGAGGTCAGGAGCACAGATTTGACGTCGCAGGAGGGGGCCAGTGTTCAGGTAGGTGGTTTGAAGTGTGTCTACTTCAATGCCAGGAGTATACGAAACAAGGTAGGGGAACTGGCAGCATGGGTTGGTACCTGGGACTTCGATGTTGTGGCCATTTCGGAGACATGGATAGAGCAGGGACAGGAATGGATGTTGCAGGTTCCGGGGTTTAGGTGTTTTAGTAAGCTCAGAGAAGGAGGCAAAAGAGGGGGAGGTGTGGCGCTGCTAGTCAAGAGCAGTGTTACGGTGGCGGAGAGGATGCTAGATGGGGACTCTTCTTCCGAGGTAGTATGGGCTGAGGTTAGAAACAGGAAAGGAGAGGTCACCCTGTTGGGAGTTTTTTTATAGGCCTCCTAATAGTTCTAGGGATGTAGAGGAAAGGATGGCGAAGGTGATTCTGGATAGGAGCGAAAGTAACAGGGTAGTTATTATGGGAGACTTTAACTTTCCAAATATTGACTGGAAAAGATATAGTTCGAGTACAATAGATGGGTCGTTTTTTGTACAGTGTGTGCAGGAGGGTTTCCTGAAACAATACGTTGACAGGCCAACAAGAGGCGAGGCCACGTTGGATTTGGTTTTGGGTAATGAACCAGGCCAGGTGTTGGATTTGGAGGTAGGAGAGCACTTTGGGGACAGTGACCACAATTCGGTGACGTTTGCGTTAATGATGGAAAGGGATAAGTATACACCGCAGGGCAAGAGTTATAGCTGGGGGAAGGGCAATTATGATGCCATTAGACGTGACTTGGGGGGGATAAGGTGGAGAAGTAGGCTGCAAGTGTTGGGCACACTGGATAAGTGGGGCTTGTTCAAGGATCAGCTACTGCGTGTTCTTGATAAGTATGTACCGGTCAGACAGGGAGGAAGGCGTCGAGCGAGGGAACCGTGGTTTACCAAGGAAGTGGAATCTCTTGTTAAGAGGAAGAAGGAGGCCTATGTGAAGATGAAGTGTGAAGTTTCGGTTTGGGCGATGGATAGTTACAAGGTAGCGAGGAAGGATCTAAAGAGAGAGCTAAGACGAGCAAGGAGGGGACATGAGAAGTATTTGGCAGGAAGGATCAAGGAAAACCCAAAAGCTTTCTATAGGTATGTCAGGAATAAGCGAATGACTAGGGAAAGAGTAGGACCAGTCAAGGACAGGGATGGGAAATTGTGTGTGGAGTCTGAAGAGATAGGCGAGATACTAAATGAATATTTTTCGTCAGTATTCACTCAGGAAAAAGATAATGTTGTGGAGGAGAATGCTGAGCCCCAGGCTAATAGAATAGATGGCATTGAGGTACGTAGGGAAGAGGTGTTGGCAATTCTGGACAGGCTGAAAATAGATAAGTCCCCGGGACCTGATGGGATTTATCCTAGGATTCTATGGGAGGCCAGGGAAGAGATTGCTGGACCTTTGGCTTTGATTTTTATGTCATCATTGGCTACAGGAATAGTGCCAGAGGACTGGAGGACAGCAAATGTGGTCCCTTTGTTCAAAAAGGGGAGCAGAGACAACCCCGCAACTATAGACCGGTGAGCCTCACGTCTGTAGTGGTAAAGTCTTGGAGGGGATTATAAGAGACAAGATTTATAATCATCTAGATAGGAATAATATCATCAGGGATAGTCAACATGGCTTTGTGAAGGGTAGGTCATGCCTCACAAACCTTATAGAATTCTTTGAGAAGGTGACTGAACAGGTAGACGAGGGTAGAGCAGTTGATGTGGTGTATATGGATTTCAGTAAAGCGTTTGATAAGGTTCCCCACGGTAGGCTATTGCAGAAAATACGGAGGCTGGGGATTGAGCGTGATTTAGAGATGTGGATCAGAAATTGGCTAGCTGAAAGGAGACAGAGGGTGGTGGTTGATGGGAATTGTTCAGAATGGAGTTCAGTTACAAGTGGCGAACCACAAGGATCTGTTCTGGGGCCGCTGTTGTTTGTCATTTTTATCAATGACCTAGAGGAGGGCGCAGAAGGGTGGGTGAGTAAATTTGCGGACGACACTAAAGTCGGTGGTGTTGTCGACAGTGCGGAAGGATGTAGTAGGTTACAGAGGGACATAGATAAGCTGCAGAGCTGGGCTGAGAGGTGGCAAATGGAGTTTAATGTCGAGAAGTGTGAGGTGATTCACTTTGGAAGGAATAACAGGAATGCGGAATATTTGGCTAATGGTAAAGTTCTTGGAAGTGTGGATGAGCAGAGGGATCTAGGTGTCCATGTACATAGATCCCTGAAAGTTGCCACACAGGTTGATAGGGTTGTGAAGAAGGCCTATGGAGTGTTGGCCTTTATTGGTAGAGGGATTGAGTTCCGGAGTCATGAGGTCATGTTGCAGCTGTACAAAACTCTGGTACGGCCGCATTTGGAGTATTGCGTACAGTTCTGGTTACCGCATTATAGGAAGGACGTGGAAGCTTTGGAGCGGGTGCAGAGGAGATTTACCAGGATGTTGCCTGGTATGGAGGGAAAATCTTATGAGGAAAGGCTGATGGACCTGAGGTTGTTTTCGTTGGAGAGAAGAAGGTTAAGAGGAGACTTAATAGAGGCATACAAAATGATCAGGGGGTTAGATAGGGTGGACAGTGAGAGTCTTCTCCCGCGGATGGAAATGGCCAGCATGAGGGGACATAGCTTTAAACTGAGGGGTAATAGATATAGGACTGAGGCCAGAGGTAGGTTCTTTACGCAAAGAGTGGTGAGGCCGTGGAATGCCCTACCTGCAACAGTAGTGAACTCGCCAACATTGAGGGCATTTAAAAATTTATTGGATAAGCATATGGATGATAATGGCATAGTGTAGGTTAGATGGCTTTTTGTTTCGGTGCAACATCGTGGGCCGAAGGGCCTGTACTGCGCTGTATCATTCTATGTTCTATGTTCTAACTTCATTTGAAGCCTACTTGTGACAATAAGCGATTTTCATTTAATTTCATTTTTTCACAATTGTGTTAACAACACAAGGGATCAGAGATATAGTAATATAGAAAAACACACAAGGGCTACATCCAAACCCCACCCTGTATCCCCCGTAATCCCACAAATATAATAAATAATCTTTATTATTGTCACAAGTAGTCTTACATTAACACTGCAATGAAGTTACTGTGAAAATCCCCAAGTCGCCACATTCCGGCGCCTGTTCGAGTACATTGAGGGAGAATTCAGAATGTCCAAATTACCTAACAGCACGTCTTTCGGGACTTGTGGGAGGAAACCGGAGCACCCGGAGGAAACCCACGCACACACGGGGAGAACATGCAGACTCCGCACAGAGAGTGACCCAAGCTGGGAATCGCACCTAGGACCCCGGTGCTGTGAAGCAACAGTGCTAGCCACTGTGCTACCATGCTGCCCTACAAACTCCACCTCCCCTAACAGCTGATGGTGATTAACTGTTTGAAGTATGAGATAAACAGCTGCCACCTCAGGGTCGGAGCCCTCCCCTGATCCCCTTATGGTGTACTTTACTATTGCCCATCTTTAACAACTGAGTGGTTTCCTGGGCCATTTCCGGAGGCAATTAAGAGCTAACCACATTGCTGTGGGTGTGGAGTCACAAATGCACCATGTAAGATCTTTTCTTCCTCTAAAGAGCATTTGTGAACAACATGAAGTCTTTCAACCATTTTGATTAACATAAATAACCAAGTGAAAGCCGACTGCACCTGGTATTCACAGGTGCTCTCCCATCCAAGTACTAATCAGGTCTGAGTGTGCTCAGCTTCTGAGATCAGACAAGACCTGGCATTTTCAGACTAGTATGGCCATCAGAAATCTTCCATTTTCATGATAATCACGACTGATATTGTATTCCAGACTATCTTTTTTTCCAGACTATTTTGATTAACAGTATTTTCTTTAAAATTAATGTAGAGTGCCCAATTCTTTTTTTTCCAATTAAGGGGCAATTTAATGTGACTAATCCACCTACTCTGCACATCTTTGGGTTGTGGGGGTTGTTGTGCTATGTAATTTGGAATAACACAAGCTGCCACTTGATGTAGTTTTCAGTAAAAGATGCTCCAGACTTTGAAGTGAGTTCAATGTATTTTATTGAACTATTAGCACAGTTCTCACTGTAGTAACTCAGTCTAACTGAACCAGCCTTGCTCTAAGCCACGTGCTGGGGTGTGATGCTGAGGATACACTCTGTCTCACTCTGTAGATGTTGGTCTGTGGAAAGAGGCGGGGTGTGAGTGCCTCATCCCTTTTATAGTGAGATACCACCCCTGAGTATCTTGACTGCTCACGTCCTATTCTATGTGTTCATTAGCTGCATGTTTGCATATCATGACATCTCTCCTTTTTTAAAATGTTTTGTTGGTGTATGTGAATGTATTTACATGTGAATGAATCTGTCTAACATGACTGACGGAGGACAGCAAAACAGAGCAAAGAAAACAAATGTTCACAAGTCCAGTCTCTGAGGCTTGCGTCTGATCCTGGTCGACCGCTGGACAGGCGGTGGAGGGGATGACGGTGCCTTGACAGATGGGATGGAAGCCTGACTGGTGACCTCGTGGTATGAGGTATCCGGAGGTGGCAATTCAACATATGGAAATGGAGAAGAAAGTGGTTGCGGGCAGGCAACTTTGCGCAGTGCCTTTCGATTCCTTCGCACGATGGAGCCATCAGCCATACGTACAACATAAGAGCGGGGCGTGGCCTGTCGAACAACGACAGCCGGGACAGACCACCCACCACCCGGTATCTTGACCCTGACAGTGTCTGCCGGGGATAGCATGCCAGATCGGTGGCATGGGCATCATAGCCCTGCTTTTGACGGTCTCTGAGCTGCTGCATCTTCTTGCGCACCGGGAGGTGATCCAGGTTGGGCAGGTGTATGGCTGGAAGCGTCGTCCGCAGGTCCCTGTTCATCAGGAGTTGAGCCAGAGACATGCCAGTGGACAATGGAGTCACCCTGTATGCGAGCAGTGCAAGGTGTATGTCGGAAGCAGAGTCCGTGGCCTTGCAGATGAGCTGTTTCACAATGTGCACCCCTTTCTCGACTTTTCCATTGGACTGCGGATAGTGCGGACTGGAGGTGACATGCTGGGAATTGTATGACCTGGCAAATGTGGATCATTCTCGACTGCTAAAGCACGGGCCATTGTCGCTCATGACGGTGATTGGGATGCCATGCGTTGAGAACGTCTCCTTCCAGGCTTTGATTACGGTTCGAGAGGTGAGGTCCGGGAGCTTCAGCACCTCAGGGTAATTCGAGAAATAGTCGATGATCAATACATAGTCGCGGCCATTCGCATGAAAGAGGTCGATGCCAACCTTGGACCACGGAGAAGTCACTATGTCATGCTGTTGCAGCATCTCCTTGCTCTGCGCTGGCTGGAACCGCTGACAGGTAGCACAGTTCAGGACCATGTTTGTGATGGCGTGGCTGATGCCGGGCCGGTAGACAGCTTGCCGGGCTCTGCGTCTGCACTTCTCGACGGCCAGGTGTCTCTCATGAATCTGGCGCAGCACCAACCTCTGGAGACTGAGTGGAATGACAATCCTGTCCAGCTTGAGGAGGATACCATCAATCACCGTTAGGTCGTTCTTCACATTGTAAAATTGTGGGCACTGCCCTTTCTGCCAGACATTGGTGAGGTTGTGGATGATGCGCTGCAAGAGGAGGTCTTTGATGGCTCATCGCGGATGAGAACTACCTTCTCATCTGTCGCCAGGAGAGTGCTAGCACACAGCTGCGCGCGTGATTCGATGCGCTGGATGATCTCCAGCGGCTCACTGGGCGAGGTGACGGAATGGGACAATGCATCAGTGATGATGAGCACCTTGCCAGGTGTGTATAACAAGTTGAAGTCATACCTCCTAAGTTTAAGCAGGATTCTTTGCAACCGAGGCGTCATGTCGTTCAGGTCCTTGTGGATGATGTGGACCAGAGGCCTATGATCCGTCTCGACAGCGAATGTCGGCAGGCCGTAGACATAATCATGAAATTTGAGGATGCCGGTGAGAAGATCCAAGCACTCCTTCTCAATCTGTGCATATCTGGTTTTAGTGGGCATCATCGCCCTTGATGCGTAGACTACTGGTGCCCAGGATGATGTGTCATATCGTTGAAGCAACACCGCACTGATGCCATCCTGATTTGCATCAGTGGATACTTTTGTCTCCCAGTCCGGGTCGAAGAATGCCAGGACTGGTGCAGTGGTGAGCTTGGCTTTCAGCTCCAGCCACTCTGTCTGGTGTGCCGCCTTCCACTCAAAGGCAGTTGACTTTTTCACCAGGTTGCGTAGGGCCGTGGTGTGTGTGGCCATGTTTGGAATGAACTTGCCCAGAAAATTGACCATACCCAAGAAGCGCAGCACTGCCTTTTTGTCCTCAGGGACCTTCATCACCTCGATGGCCTTGATTTTGTCTGTGTCCGGGCGCACACCATGCTGTGAGATCTGGTCGCCTAGGAACTTGAGCGTTGATGTGCCAAAACAACATTTGGACCTGTTTAACTGTAGACCGTTGGCATGTGCACAGCGGAATACCTTCTGGAGATGGGACACATGTTCTTCAGGGGTCATGGACCATATGATGATGTCGTCCACGTACTCACGAATCCCTTCAGTGCCTTCCATCATTTGCTCCATGATGCAATGGAATATTTCCGATGCCGAGATGATGCCAAATGGCATGCGATTGTAGCAGTATCTGCCAAAAGGCGTGTTGAAGGTGCAGAGCCTTCTGCTGGATGCTTCCAGCTGGATTTGCCGAAATCCCTGTGATGCATCCAATTTGGTGAAGAAGCACGCGTGTGCCATCTCACTCGTGAGTTCCTCCTGCTTCGGGATGGGGTAGTGCTCCCGCATGATATTCTTATTGAGATCCTTGGGATCAATGCAGATGCTCAGGTCCCCCGAAGGCTTCTTTACGCATACCATCGAGCTGACACAGTCGGTTCGGTGACCTTGGATATGATGCCTTTTTGCTGAAGATCCTTGAGCTGTGCCTTCAGGCGCTCTCTCAGTGCAGCAGGGACTCGTCGTGGTGCGTGGACCACTGGCTTGGCATCAGGTCATAGCAGAATCTTGTACGATACGGCAACGTGCCCATCCCGTCGAACACATCTGGATACTGGGCGAGGATGTCGTCGATGCCGGCCTGAAGATCCACATGGGAGGATGTCGTGGTGTAAACCCTTTGAATGAGGTTCAGCTGCTTGCAGACGTGCGCACCTAGTAGGGATGCCCTGTCTGGCTTTAAAATTTCAAAGCGTAACCGTGCTTGTGTGTGTCGGGTGGATACGTGCAGATGGCAGGAACCCAGTGCCGTGATGGCATTCCCGTTGTAATCCATAAGCTTCCAGGCAGCTGGAAGGACCATGGGGGGCTTCACAATGCATCTGATGTCTGCCTGTGAGAGGAGGTTGGCAGAGGCACCTGTGTCCAGCTTAAACTGGATGGGGCAGTGGTTGACCTTCATCACTGCTCGCCATTCGTCCTCGGAATCCACAGCTAGGATTGATTGGACTTACGATGTGTCTGGTGTGGCATATTCACACTTTGTAATAATGCCCACACGGTAGGCGCTGTCCAGGCATTCATCATCTGGACCCGTTGCACTGCCGGGATCAGAATCCTGTAGGCGTTGTTGCACACTCTGGATGCGCCGTGATCGGAATTGGGAGCACTGGCTCCTGACTGGTGGTGCATATCTGCACAGGGCTGCATAGTGGCCTAGCTTCCCGCAGTTTAAACAGTGTCTGCCTCTTGCAGGGCAGTGTTTCTTTAAATGGGCGGTGCCACAGTTCGAGCACGTCATGATGCTCCGTGCATCGTTGCACATGCGCAGTGCGGTTCTCAGACGTCTGCACCTGTGAAGTGCGGGTTTTGGCCGCTTCGCTATCCTGTTCGCATCGTGCATGTGTCGGGCCCTCGGAAGAGCGCGCAAAATGGCCGCTTTCGTCAATGTTGAGGCGCTGCATCCGGGAGATGGCCTGCACACTCTCTGCCTCGTGGGAGGCTAGTTTATCATTTTCTGCCGTTTTGTACTGGGAATAGCGATTTTTAGCGTGCTCATGCACTGTGCATGTTTCAATCCCGACTGGTAGTGTCACATGCTTGCTCTTCAGTTACTGATCTCTCAGAGGATCAGAGTGAACTCCAAAAACGATTTGGTCTCTGATAATGGAGTCAGTGATATCACCAAAGTTGCAGGATTGCGCTAGCAGTCTAAGGTTAGTTAAATATGAGTTGAAGGATTCGTCTTTACCTTGCAATCGCTGCTCGAATATGTAGCGCTCAAAGGTTTTGTTGGTGTCCACGCTACTCCTGGTATTATGTTGTGTTATGTAATTTGGAATAACACAAGCTGCCACTTGATGCAATTTTGAATCAAAGATGCTCCAGACTTTGAAGTGAGCTCAATGTGTTTTATTGAACTATTAGCACAGTTCTCAATGAGTTTGACTCTCTGCTAATCTAAATGTAGTAACTCAGTCTAACTGAACCAGCCTTGCTCTTAGCCACATGCTGGTGTGTGATGCTGAGGATACACCCTATCTCACTCGTTAGATGTTGGTCTGTGGAAAGAGGCAGGGTGTGAGTGCCTCGTCCCTTTTATAGTGAGATACCACCCCTGAGTGTCCCGACTGCTCATTGGTCGTGTCCTATTCTATGTGTTCATTAGCTGCATGTTTGCATATCATGACAGGGGTGAGACCCACACAGACACGGGGAGAATGGGCAGACTCCACACTGACAGTGTCCTGGGGCTGGGATCAAACCTTGGTCCTCAGCGCTGTGAGGCAGCAGTGCTAACCACTGCAACACCGTGCCACCCTGATTAACTGAATTTAAATGCCCCAGCTACCAAAGTGGGATTTTAATTCATATCTCCTGATCGTTAGCCAAACTGAGGTGGCAAAATGCATTTTTGGGGAACTGACTCCACTCGAAGAGAAAAGTGAGAAATCAGAGAAAGGAACCATTACTAGCCCACTAACACATACCTGCTGGCAGCTAAAGTGTCATTGATGGGATGAAGGTTAGTTGCAAATCTTCTCGGCTGTAGGTAGGGCAGAGCTTGCGGATCCTGAGATGATAACTGCTATCTTTACAAAAAGGAACAAACTGCATGTACACTCTTAAAAGGGCACACTTCACTGCTCAACATTGATACGGTTTGTAAGTTTTATATTTAATTTGAACTTCTCTTTAAAGTTTTACTTAATCCATTGTAGTCAGTTAAAATGGCTAACTCCTGATTTAAAATGGCGAACGGCAAAGGCTGATGGGAAAGTCAGCCAACAGGACTCAAACGAGCAGCTTCAGGGTGACTGTGTATTTACCTCTGGCAAGGCCAGGCAAGATCGATACCAGCAACCATCAGCATAACAAAACACCAGCCATCTGCATACTAATGAGCAATCCCCGGGAACAATGAGCAACATTTAGACACATAAAGCAAAACCAGACTCTTTGGCGCCAGCAGAAGCCTTCACAAAAGGAGATGAACGACCACCTCAGGACCACCCATCGATCAGGGAACCGCTCCAGCATTGGAGAAAATCGAACCAAGTGATTGGGGCAAGGTACAGGGTCCGCCCCGAAAGGCGGGAAGCCCCTGGAGACTATAAGAATTAAGCCCAAGTTCAAATTGTTCTTCTTGACCGGGTCACTCAACAACACGAACCAACCCTTGACAGTGACCGGTTCAGCCGCCGCCGATATCCAGTAAGTCTTACTTCAATGCTCGCTACGAGATAGGTGCTCCTAGCTACCAACCTGTACCAACTTTGAATCCCGCCGGCTCAGAACCCGAACGAAAGGCCATTCGTTTCCCTGACCTGGTGGGCCAGTTCCGAGTTAAGTATTGGCCTGTTAGCTGTAGAAGTAGCTTAGATGTAGAATTTGTACATGAGTAGTGATTACTGTGTATAATAAATGTGCTTTGATTTAAATCTTACTAAGCGGTGTATTGGATTATTGATCATTACTCGGACTTGAACAACGTGGCGGTATCAGAAAGATACCTGGCGACTCAAGAGCAAAGGTGATAAAACAGAGCAATTAAACTAAGGCAAAAGTTAGCAACACCATCCTATACAGTGGAATCACTTGCACAATTGAAAGCTCAAGTGAAATTCAATAGCTTTTCTCCTGAGATAATCCAAATACTAAATCTAATACTGTTCCGATTATGCGTGGTAACAAACAGACGAAGATCTGCGTTAAACTGCCATTTTACTGTAGCCAATGCAAAGTTGCAAGGTTGGTGGTTTTCAAAACTATTCCTGTGGAATGTAGCAACAAATATCTATGTAAATGTTTCCAGCACATAGTAAAATGTCTCAAAGCACTTCACAGGAGTGTTATCAAATAAAGAGTTAGGTTTCCAGGCACATTTTAATGGAGATGAGAGAGGTAGAAAGCTAGAATAATTTCAAGGCAAGCCGACTATTGGCGCAAAATTGAGATGATCTTAGTGAAAAATATGAACAAGGTAGATCCTGAGAGGATATTTCCCCCTTGTGAGGGAATCTAGAACTAGGGGGCCATAGTTCCAGAATAAGGGATTTCCTGCTTAAGATAGAGATGAAGGGGAATTTTGTTCCCCAGAGGGTTGTGACCTTTGAAATTCTCTACCCCACAGAGCTGTGAAGGCTGAATCTTTGAGTATACGCAAGGCTGGGTTGGATTTTTCAATAGCAGAGCTTGGGGTAATGGGAACCAAACAGTAAGGTGGAGTCGATGCCAAGATCACGGCCGGGATTTCCATTGCAAGTCCGACCCCCTACTGCTGCGAGTGAGGACGGAGGATTTGGCCCAAATTTCCCATTAACTGCAGTGGGATCGGAGAATCCAGCCGCCACAAATGGACTGAGAATCCCATTCCAGATCAGTCATACTCTTACTGAATGACAACAGGATTGCGGGGCTGTATCACCTTCTCCTGTTCCTAATTCTTATTTACCTTTGTGAATGCTGAAAACTAGGGATTCACAAGAGAACAGAATTGGAGGAATGCAAAGATCTTGAAGGCCTGGAGGGCAGGGATGGGGGGTGGGTTGGCGGGGGCGGGGGTGGTGGGGGTTACAGAAGTGCCTCTAATATACTGCCAAATTTTCTTGAGGTACTTAGCCAACCTTTTTTAAATATAGGAACTCAGAAATGTTCTTAAACGTTGTTAACTATTTGTTGACAACAGGTTCCTGCAAATAGAATACGATTTGCAATGGATAGTAATTGCGAAAAGATGCAACCAAAAATACCCTGACAGACAACATGAAACAAACTAGAATTTGTTCCTCTCAGTAATAATGGACTAATAAATCTTAATGTGGAGATGTTGGCGTTGGACTGGAATGGGCACAGTAAGAAGTCTTACAACACCAGGTTAAAGTCCAAAAGTTTTCTTTCTAATCACTAGCTTTCCTTTCTCAGGCGAATGAAGAGGTGGGTGCCACAAACATATATATAGACAAAGTCAATGATGCAAGATGATACTTTGAATGCGAGTCTTTGCAGGTAATTAATTCTTTACAGGTCCAGATGGTGCGACTGGAGAGAGGGATAATCACAGTTTAAAGAGGTGTGAATTGTCTCAAGCCAGGACTATTACATCTGAAACTCCTTGATTGCTTTTGCCTTCTGTGGATCAACTCCAACAGCAGGTGCATTCATAATATGCCCATGGAACTTGATGTTAGGCTGTGGAAATTTGCATTTAGAGCATTTATTGTTGAGTGTAAGACTTGTTTCCTGTTGGCATTGTAACACAGCTCGCAGTCCAGTGTCAGGTTCTGTATGAATGGATCCATGTATCAGGACATCATCCATGTGACGTACACCTCCATTCAGTCCTTTTAGGATACTTGACATTATCCTCTGAAAGATTTCTGGCACTGATGTGATGCTGAAACAAAACCTCACTATTGGTGTAATGAAGCTTGTGAGCAACTTAGACTGTTCAACGAGGGGTAGTTGCCAAAAATTATTATTTGCATCTAGATCCTTGAAGATTGAACACTTTCCCAATTTAGCTAACCTCTCGTCCACAGAAAACAGAATGAATTTCATGTTCACATTGTTGTTCAGCTGTCAGATCTATGCTAATTCTGATCGATCCATTGGGTTTTGGCACTGGGACCACCCCTGAGTGCCAGCTTGTTGTTTCTGTCTCAGGTGAAAGAGCCCTTTGATTCAACATAAAGTCAATTTCCTTCTTTACCTTTGGCACGGGTGGATGAGGAACCTTTTTGGTGTAAACAGGCACACTGACTTCATTTCAGGATGTCGAGTGCTGTGGCACGATATCTTCAGCTTTCCTCATGCTGCCATGGTTTTGATGTTTTCAGGCTATCTTTTCAACTTTCCAGTTTGTCTACTCTGTAAATCAGATGTAATTTGGTACAGGCCTCCCTGAACAGCTCTGGTTCGGAATCACATATGGTCTCAGTGACTTTTCTCTTTATAAATTGAAGTTGCCCTATAACTTTGAGTTCTCTGCCTCATGGCACATGCAGTGTTTTGCATGATGGCTGAAGAGAACTTTGCTCCACCCACGGTTCAGCATCAGAAATAACCCAAACCTCTGCACGTGTCTAACTTATACCATGTATTGTTTCCCTCTCCTAGGATAGCAGCACTCCAGTAACTTCTGCTTGGTTCCTGGAACCCCCAAGCAAAGACATTTCCATATCATTGATATCCAGGCGCCGGAATGTGGCGGCTAGGGGCTTTTCACAGTAACTTCATTTGAAGCCTACTTGTGACAATAAGCGATTTTCATTTCATTTCATTTCATCTATTTCATGGATCTTGTCATCTTTTGAAGGTGTCTCTTTTTGTTAATTCTATACAGCCTCTTGCTGACACACACAAATTGAAAGCGTTCATTCTTTCTGTAAAAATGACATTCAGTCTCTGGTGGGACAAGTTTTGTGCCTGTGTTATTTCCTGCCACACCTTACTGTTAGCTGAGGCAGTTAATGGACACTCTTCTTGCCTGTCCTGCTTTCTACAGTCACGTCTGTGCTTTTAGATTGGACATACTCCACTGAGTCGGTCCTTTTTGGGCCTCAAGAGAGGGAGGAAAATGTGTTGGGAGTGGACATGGGAGCGGCATCTCTCAAAGATATTATTGTTATTATCATTATTAGATTCAGCAGCAGCAGCGAGGCAGTGAATGGGGGCATCACCATGCTGTTTGGATTTAAGTCCAGGACTGTATACCCAGCTCTGACTGAGATTCCCAGTTCAGAGTTGTCCTCTTCAAACAGAAACTAAGTCCAAGAGGACAGGGTGCAATATTGGGTCTGATATTGGGAAACCTGACTGTACAAGCTATTGTGCAGTGCTGGGGAATTATGACTATGATTTAATGGTGCACATCAGTTAGGTGTAGGATGAGCAATAGTTACAGGGGATTGGGGTGCCCTTATTACCAGTTACACAAAGTTTCTTAGAGAGTTAATATACAACTGTTGGTTATGAAGGGGATTTAAACATTACCAATATTATCATTAGTTATCGGTACAATTGCAATGAATAACCATTAGTTACTGGTCAAATAAATGCCCTTCCCAACTTTGGTTTCTCCTGTGCAAATTGTTCTTCCACCTTCAGAATCCCCACCCTTCCTTTCCCCGCTGCCTGACTCCTCTCTTCCTTGCCCCAGACCACAGTTTGCCTTTTCCTCACCCGTAGTTTCCCCTCTTTGCCTGCTCACATCTGGCTATTGTGCAGTCTTGAAACTTGCCGTACATCAGCTGCTAATATGAAATCGTCAGCAAATATACTCAAATTTATGAGGTAAATGCAGTAACATTTGTAGAAATCATGCAATCAGATGTCAAGTGACTGGGCAGATATCATGTAGGCAGAATGTCCCATGACTGAACCTCCAGGAATACCTCCATCCAGAGTTGGCAACCCTATATCAGTGACTCATGGATCCGTGAGGTGATTAGTACCAAAAGAACTGATCACATCTAATGTGTCACCAAAACTAACCAATAGAAATGATAGAGTTTCTTTGGAAATTGGTGATTTAGAAAATATTGCTTTTGAAACTAAACTCCTCAGTCTTTGGTCTATCCTTTAGTTTTAGTTTATAAAAAATAGTTATTTTAGTACTTGAGGGGTGTAGTGGTGTAGTAATATAGTCACTGGACAGGTAATCTAGAGACCAGGACAATGCTCTGGGGACCCAGGTACAAATCCCACCATGGCAGATAATGAAACTTGAATTCAATTAAAAAATTGGAATTTAAACTGAAACCGTCGTCAATTGTTGTAAAAGCCCATCTGGTTCACTAATGCCCTTTAGGGGAGGAAATCTGACCTATACAACAATATGGTTGACTCTCAGCTGCGCTCTGTCATTTTTCTTGACAGGTTTTTGACATTGGTGGTTTGATGTTGCCTTTCACTCTCAACAGCAGGGTGAGGAGGCAGGTCCTATGTCTACTTCAGCGAGAACAGGAATCAAACCTGCACTGTTGGTATTATTCTGAACCACTTGTTAGCCAAGTGAGCTAAACCAGATGCAAGGTAATTGTTATGGTAGGGACACTTCATTTTGTCTATATATATAGAAGGTTATATCTGTGAGACTTGAAATAAGTCCTCCAAAGAAGGAAAGCAAGGTCAAAGAGGTTAAGAGTAAGGTACAAGCTTCCATTTGTACAGGGGAGATGATATTTAAGACAGTTAATCGAGACGTGGCTACAAGCACAGGACGTGAATTTCCCGAAAGCAAAAAGTTCAGAAGGAATAGATCATCGCACATGGAAATTCAACACTTTGTTTCAGAAGACAAACACCAACCATCCAGAAGAAGACAAGGCAAAATTTCATCAGCATCAACTCATAAGGGAAAATCTGTGTAAATCCTGGAGACAACAAGCTTTTATTCAAATAATTCAAAATACTGCCATGAACTCATCAGTATACTTATCAATGTATCAGCAGCAAGCAGTTAATACTGAAATATTGTGACATAACTAAAGGGCCATTGTAAGTTAGTTGTTCTTTTGTTTAATTTGTCAGTTAACCTAATCTACTAATTATTTTAAGGTTAAAATAATTCATTGCTAATTCATGGCTTTGTTATCCAAAGTATTTTTCATTAAGTTCCTACAATTCATTCCTACGGCACGGTGGTGCAGTGGTACTGCTGCCTCCTGGTGCTGAGGACCCGGGTTCGATCCCTGCCCTGGAAACTGTCCGTGTGGAGTTTGCACATTCTTCCTGTGTCTGTGGGGTCTCACCCTCACAAACCCAAAGATGTGTAGGGTAGGTAGATTGGCCACGCCAAATTACCCCTTCATAAAAAAAATACTACAATTCATTCATTCAGCAGCCAGCAGGGATCCTGATGGAACACTGGCTGTGAATTCAAACCTATTCTGAACTGATTGATTTAAGAATATTTGGCAAGCCAAATTTAGGGATTATTAACAACCAGATGGTTCATTGACAAGGAGTTAAACCATAGAATGCCTACAGTGCAGAAGGAGGCCATTTGGCCCTCACCATATCCCATAACCCCACCTAACCTAAGTGAAGGAGTTAAAGATTCATCTGGTGCCCTTGATGAATATTTTTATCTGGGTATCAATCTCGGTGTTCATAAATCATTGTGCTTTTTCTTTAGAATAATGCCAAACTGCGCCTATTGTCCCCAAAGGAATCTTATGATAGACAGAAACAGTGATATAACATGACTGATCTGCAGAACAATTCAAGCCCATGGCCTGGGAAGTTTGATGTTCCCCATTGTTGGACGCATAAGAGACCAAAGCTATGCTCCTGAATGATGAAGCTAACGGTGTTCCCTGATGTTAGGCTTCTGGCCCCATTTCCATAGAATGAACAAGCTGCAGAGAGCTCCTGAGGAATCATGACTGCAGATCAGTTTGCCACTGGGTGTGTGAGACCATAAGACCATAAGACATAGGGACAGAATTAGGCCACTTGGCCCATTGAGTCTGCTCCGCCATTCAATCATGGCTGATATTTTCTCATCCCCATTCTCCTGCCTTCTCTCCATAACCCCTGATCCCTTTAGTAGTGGCCCTCAAGTAAATGAGGAAGTGTAGACAAGTCAAGTGGGCACTTTCATGGAAGCCTTCATGTCTGTTAGTGCGGTGTTGTGTGAAACAAGGTCAGTAAGTGGTGAGTGATGCACTGGGACATATTATTGATAGTGCAGCAGCCTGATCAAAATAAAATATTTTGTTGTCGGCGTATCAGGATGCGCTGACACCAATGCATATCCTTACACTAATATGGTAGGCAGTGCACATTCATCTCGTAATGAGCATGCACTTTCTTATCAAGATATTGGAAAGTTAGGAGGATGTATGAAAAGCAGTTTCTCTGTGACCAAATTTCTAGGCTAACTTATTTTATCTTCAGTGAGTTTCTAGAAATTCAAAATAACCATATAAATGATAAAAAGGTATGAGCACATACCTTTTTCATTTTGATCTGATGAAGGCTCTTTTATCATCTCCTATAAAAAATCTGTGTGTGCGTTATTGTAAAGTCTAATAATTGAATTTGAAAGAACAATAAAAATGAAGAGTGACAGTCATTCAGCTCACTGTACACTTGACCTGTTGAACAACTCAGTTAACTATACACCTGTTGTGTGTTTCCCATACATACACTGTGGACAAAACAATTTAAAATATACATGTGTTAGGTTGTTGGTCTTAATCTGTGGGTCAGTATGTCAGCGATTAAAGAAAAGGTCACTATAAGTTTAAACAAGATACTTACATGGTCAGTAACATGCTAAACCCATCAAGTTCTCAATGATTAAGACTTGCCAGAAAACACTCAAATAACAAGTTCATGGTAACCTTTCACGTGGAAACCTCACTGAAATTGGAAACTAAGTGAGGAAACTTGTACAATTGACACAGCAATGTGTAAAACTTTACCACAGAACTTGCTCTGAGATCCATTCCGTCATGGTTCTACAAAATGCTCCATCTAGTGGCTTAATTGTGAGTCTTTTACATTTAAATACTGAGCTAAATGAATCGACTGTAACTGCATATAAAATCAGAATTCAAATTCAAGCATTTTATTACATTAGCCTGGAGCTCTATTGCTACAAGTCTAGGCCATGCTACTAAATTATATTAACTATTTTATTGGTAGGAGTTAACCTGCTTAAAAAGAAAAAGAAAAATCAATACAAATCTGACATGTATGATGTTCCATTCTCAATGTAATTCATAGCACATCTTAGAATTTTGATCTGTAGCGCCTGGATTTTTAGCATTATGGGTGCCATTTTGTGTTCAAAATTGTATTTCTACTACAGGTGCACAATTTTCGTGCAGTCCATACTGGACATCATTTTGTTTAAGACCAAACTAGAGTCGTCGTTCACCCAGGTCAGGCATGAATACAAGGCCATTAATACATGTAGATAAAAGGACATTTGCTTCTTCCTCTTACAACTTTGTTTTTTATCTGTGGTTTGCCTCCAGGAAAATCAACACTAAGCAGTACAGAATGAAAAAAAACATTATGACGCACCTTAATCACCAATGCTACCAGGTTTAAGATCTGCAGCCTCACTCCTACAGATGCACGTTCTACCGATAATGAAGTCTCAGGTACAAAGTCCTGAACTCCTTGGTCCACCCTATTTGTGTGTGCGCTGTTAGCACTTTCCAAGTGCGGTGCCCCAAATTGGATGCTGCTGAATTTCTTGGCTTTTATGTCCGGAAGAATTAAAGTTTTTTTTTATAGAGCATATCTTTGTTGTCAACAGTGTAAGCTGCAAATTTATTTTCTCATTTGTATATCAGGCAGCTGAGCTACAGGATCGTGATAAGAAAATATTTTTGTTGCCTGAAACAAATTCATGAAATCAAGAATTCATATCTGAAATTGTCCTGTACCGTTTGTACACATGAAATACAGATGTTAATAGTTATTAAACCTTCAGGACAATGCTTTTGAAGACTCATGTGGCACATGTTGTTCATAATGAACACACAAACAGAGATGATTGATTAATCTTGATTTGACAACTTCCCAAATGTGTATTAACCGTAATTAAAGGGATTTTAGTAGCTGGGTATTGAACAATATACTCTGGCTCTGAGTTATAAAACATTAGGCTCGAGGTATCCGGTGTAGCAAAAGTAGTCAACTGCAGGTTAATCATGAGGTTAATTTTTAATGTAAAAGCCAAACATATATGTAGTCCCTATCATGTGTCAGAAATATCTTAAAGCACTTCATGTATAATCAATTATCTGAAATGCTATCATTAGTGCAGACACAATTAGCAACAAACAACTATTAATTCATTTTTGTTTTTTTAGTAGGAAGAATATTGTCCAGGAAAACTTTTTAATCTCTTTCAAATAGTGTGATTTAAATAGTGTCTTTGACATCTTTTGGAATAGGCAGATGGGACATTGTTTACTGTTTCACTTGAAGAATAGTACCTCCAGCAATGCAGCCCCCCTCAGTATCGCAACTGAATGTCAGCCCACATTCTGTATTGGAGTGGCGGTTGAATTCACAACCTTATTCATTCTAAAATGTGAGAGCTGCCGAGTGAGTCAAGCTAGCATTCCTAAATAGGATATAAAACAATTGATTATTGTTAAACTTGACCTGCATGTAATATCCATTGAAAATCCAGTATTCAGGCATATACCGAACCAGTCTATAGTTCTGAGTGATAGAGCAATGAAATCCTTCTTCTACCATCCCATTAGTCGGAATTAAAGGAAACCTTAAACACTGTTTTTTATTTGTTCTTATAAACCAGATATTTAGATACATTAATACATACCTAAAGATCAAGAGCAACAGGTGGCTGCTATGTTATAAAATTGAAACCAGAATGAAAGTAAAAAGTTCAAAAAGTGCTGAAAATAATACTTCATTTGATTCAAGGAAATATGGTAAATTCATTTTTAAATGCTTCTCAAATTTCTTCCTCGAATAAGGATTTCTGAATTTCATTGCTGCTGTTCTTTCAGCTGTTAATGGGATTTGAATTCCCATTGCCTTCTGTGCAAATATATTCTTCAGTTTGAGTATAGTTAATTAAAAGCAGTGTGTTTTGTTTCACTGTGTAACCTTATTTGAAAAGATAAAAGGAATTAAAAAACACAAACTTGTTGTATTTTACCAACCTCTATTATGAATACAACATAATCCAGATATCTACTCTTTTAGTGGTGAAATGACATTCATGTAGATTTTAACTTTGATGCATTCATGCAAATGGCTGATGGTGATTTGGCAGCCGGTGGTATATCTCTCCTGGTTCTTGATCATCATTGACTTCATGGAAAGATTCAGAAGCCAAAGCAAGCCAAAGATATTAAAGTGGGCTCTGATATCGATGACTTGTCAGCGCTTACGATGCAGAGCAGATGGTTAATAAACTCAGGGGTACTGCTTTGAAGTGAAGCTTGGTGGAAAAGTATCAGACACAAACGAAAACCCGGTGTGATATTTCCCAGAATGGTGTTGTGATGATGGAGCATTATGTATGGGAAAAATTAACTTTTAAATAGGATTAGTGTTTTTAAAAATGGATGAGGATGTAAATTCTGAAAATGTAAATAAAGTGACTGTCTGAGAGGTTTCTGTGTGGGTGATACTACGTCCTGAGAGACAATGGAATATCATACCCATTCTTTCCAGGCAGGGAGGTATTAAAGGCAGGAAGCAATGGACTGTAATCTCCTGTGGAGATAATGGAAAATGATTATCCTCTCAGCAGGAATCATATCCTACCTGTTATGTCCTAGACTGGTTATGGATTTTTCCCTTCCAAGAATACACAGGAGAATGGGATAAAAAGCCATGTGCACACTTGGTCAGTGTGGACCAGTGCTGTGTGTGTCAGAGTCTGTGACACAGAAGGAAGAAAAGACAGCAGCAGTCATGCCTGCTCTGGCAGGTAAAATAAAAGTTTATCTCTCTGATTGCGGAAAGCAAGCCCAGTCGACAAAACCACAGACGAAAATGAAGCGGAACAACTCTTCTCAGCTAAATTGCAGAACCGTGGTTTCCCCTTCATCAACGCTACTAGTTACATCCTCAAAGACTGCCAGGAGATTTATCAAGCATTATTTTCCTTTTGTAAATCCATGCTCACTCTGTCCGGTCGTGCAACTGTTTTCCAAGTGATCTGCTATTAAATCTTTGATAATGGACTCTAGCATTTTTCCCACTACCGACATCAGGCTCACTGGTCTATAATTATCTGTTTTCTGTCTACTTCCCTTTTTAAATAGTGGGGTTACATTAACTACCCACCAACCCATAGGAATTGTTCCAGAGTTTATAGAATCTTGGAAGATGACCACCAATGCAGCCACTATAAATAGGTCCACTTTCTTAAGTACTCTAGGATATAGATTCTCAGGGCCTGGGGATTGATCGGCCTTCAATTCCATCAATTTCCCAACACTATTTCCGTATTAATAATGATTTCCTTCAGTTCCTCCTTCTCACTAAACTCTGTTTTCCCCAACATTTCTTTTTTTTTTTTTAAATATTTTTTATTCTCCTCCTTTTTCACATTTTCTCCCAAATTTACACCCAACAATAAACAATAATCAGTAATGAATGTAATGTCAATCCCCATATCAATAATAACAATCCCATCCTCCCACCAAACCCCAGACATTAGCCCACATGTTAACATAAACAAATGACAAAAAGGAATCAGGAGTCATCCATAGTCACCATTAACACATACAGTCCCTCTCCCCCCAACCCACCCAGTCCCCCAACACCCCCCCCCCCCAACACCCCCAGTACTCATGTTCGATGTGATCCAATTCTTGAAAGTGCATAATGAATAATGAATAACGCCGTTGAATTGTAGAACCCCTCCATCCTTCCCCTCAGTTCAAATTTGATTCCCCAATATTTCTGGTAAGTTATTTATGTCCTCATTTGTGGAGACAGAATCAAAGCATGTATTTAGTTGGTGAGCCATTTCTTTGTTCACCATTGTAAACTCCCCTGTTTCTGACTGTAAGGGACCTAAATTTGACTTCACCAATCTTTTTCTCTTCACACGCCTTTGAATTCTAAACTGCTCCCAATCCTCAGGTATACTGTTTTTCTAGCCAATTTGTGTACATCTTCCTTGGATCTCATATTATCTCTGATTTCCCTTGTAAACCATGGTTTGGCCTCCTTTCCCATTTTATTTTTGTGTCAGACAGTAATGAACAATTGTTGCCACATTGGATTTGGTTTTGGGAAATGAACCAGGCCAGGTGTTGGATTTGGAGGTAGGTGAGCACTTTGGGGACAGTGACCACAATTCGGTGACGTTTACGTTAAGGATGGAAAGGGATAAGTATACACCGCAGGGCAAGAGTTATAGCTGGGGGAAGGGAAATTATGATGCCATTAGACATGACTTGGGGGGGATAAGGTGGAGAAGTAGGCTGCAAGTGTTGGACACACTGGATAAGTGGAGCTTGTTCAAGGATCAGCTACTGCGTGTTCTTGATAAGTATGTACCGGTCAGGCAGGGAGGAAGGTGCCGAGCGAGGGAACCGTGGTTTACCAAAGAAGTGGAATCTCTTGTTAAGAGGAAGAAGGAGGCCTATGTGAAGATGAGGTGTGAAGTTTCAGTTGGGGCGATGGATAGTTACAAGGTAGCGAGGAAGGATCTAAAGAGAGAGCTAAGACGAGCAAGGAGGGGACATGAGAAGTATTTGGCAGGAAGGATCAAGGAAAACCCAAAAGCTTTCTATAGGTATGTCAGGAATAAGCGAATGACTAGGGAAAGAGTAGGACCAGTCAAGGACAGGGATGGGAAGTTGTGTGTAGAGTTTGAAGAGATAGGCGAGATACTAAATGAATATTTTTTGTCAGTATTCACTCAGGAAAAAGACAATGTTGTGGAGGAGAATGCTGAGCTCCAGGTAAATAGATTAGATGGCATTGAGGTACGTAGGGAAGAGGTGTTGGCAATTCTGGACAGGCTGAAATTAGATAAGTCCCCGGGACCTGATGGGATTTATCCTAGGATTCTCTGGGAGGCCAGGGAAGAGATTGCTGGACCATTGGCTTTGATTTTTATGTCATCATTGGCTACAGGAATAGTGCCAGAGGACTGGAGGATAGCAAATGTGGTCCCTTTGTTCAAAAAGGGGAGCAGAGACAACCCCGGCAACTATAGACCGGTGAGCCTCACGTCTGTAGTGGGTAAAGTCTTGGAGGGGATTATAAGAGACAAGATTTATAATCATCTAGATAGGAATAATATGATCAGGGATAGTCAGCATGGCTTTGTGAAGGGTAGGTCATGCCTCACAAACCTTATCGAGTTCTTTGAGAAGGTGACTGAACAGGTAGACGAGGGTAGAGCAGTTGATGTGGTGTATATGGATTTCAGCAAAGCGTTTGATAAGGTTCCCCATGGTAGGCTATTGCAGAAAATACGGAGGCTGGGGATTGAGGGTGATTTAGAGATGTGGATCAGAAATTGGCTAGCTGAAAGAAGACAGAGGGTGGTGGTTGATGAGAAATGTTCAGAATGGAGTTCAGTCACAAGTGGAGTACCACAAGGATCTGTTCTGGGGCCGTTGCTGTTTGTCATTTTTATCAATGACCTAGAGGAAGGCGCAGAAGGGTGGGTGAGTAAATTTGCAGACGATACTAAAGTCGGTGGTGTTGTCGATAGTGTGGAAGGATGTAGCAGGTTACAGAGGGATATAGATAAGCTGCAGAGCTGGGCTGAGAGGTGGCAAATGGAGTTTAATGTAGAGAAGTGTGAGGTGATTCACTTTGGAAGGAATAACAGGAATGTGGAATATTTGGCTAATGGTAAAGTACTTGAAAGTGTGGATGAGCAGAGGGATCTAGGTGTCCATGTACATAGATCCCTGAAAGTTGCCACCCAGGTTGATAGAGTGGTGAAGAAGGCCTATGGAGTGTTGGCCTTTATTGGTAGAGGGATTGAGTTCCGGAGTCAGGAGGTCATGTTGCAGCTGTACAGAACTCTGGTACGGCCGCATTTGGAGTATTGCGTGCAGTTCTGGTCACCGCATTATAGGAAGGACGTGAAGGCTTTGGAGCGGGTGCAGAGGAGATTTACCAGGATGTTGCCTGGTATGGAGGGAAAATCTTATGAGGAAAGGCTGATGGACTTGAGGTTGTTTTCGTTGGAGAGAAGAAGGTTAAGAGGAGACTTAATAGAGGCATACAAAATGATCAGGGGGTTGGATAGGGTGGACAGTGAGAGCCTTCTCCCGCGGATGGAAATGGCTGGCACGAGGGGACATAGCTTTAAACTGAGGGTTAATAGATATAGGACAGAGGTCAGAGGTAGGTTCTTTACGCAAAGAGTAGTGAGGCCGTGGAATGCCCTACCTGCTACAGTAGTGAACTCGCCAACATTGAGGGCATTTAAAAGTTTATTGGATAAACATATGGATGATAATGGTATAGTGTAGGTTAGATGGCTTTTGTTTCGGTGCAACATCGTGGGCCGAAGGCCTGTACTGCGCTGTATTGTTCTATGTTCTATGTTCTATGTTGCGGTCCATCCATGTGCTCTTTGAATGTTTGCCATTGTCACCATCATCCGTTTAAGTAACATTCCCCAATTCATCATAGCCAACTCGCACCTCATACCATCATAGTTTACTTTATTTAGATTCAGGACTTAGCCTCGGAATCAACTACATCACTCTTCACCTATCATATTATGGTTGTTCATCCCCAAAGGGCCTCGCACAACTAGATTGGCAATTATTCCTTTATCTTTGCACAATACCCAGTCTAGAATGGTCTGTTTTCTCATGAAATTACTTTTTTTTTTTAAGTGTTAGAAAGTTATGAATGAATTATTTTAAAAAGTTTTTTAACACATTCTACTGTCACTCCTCCTACTGGCCAAAGGATGCAAATCCTGGCCCTGATTATTCCACTGATTGCTGAAATCCAGGATTCTGCATCCAATCCCAGTGGTGTACGTGAGAGGTCACATCATTTCATGGAGCAGCACAGAGGAGCATTCAATCTCTCCTTGGACAATCATTAACCTTTGCAGAATCAGGCCTCCAAAGAGTCAACTTGCAATATGTCCATTCTAGGATTTGGAGACCCTGTCGAGGCAGATTTACAGTTCATGAGACCCTGCATTTGCCTTAATTTCTGGGTCCCCTCCCCAACCTCATGCCCCTCCTGACCACATCCACTCTCACCCCACAGAATTCAGAGGTGAAAGTCACAAAAATACACAAATTGATCGCGGCTTTTTAACTTGTAAAAGCACATGTGTATCCTCCTCCTGCCTTTCCCTCACAAACTCCCACACCCCATGGACCCCCACTCCATTACAAACTCTCCTTTCCTCCATAATGCAACACAACCTTCACATACTCCCCCCTCGCAAGTCTTAAAAACCCAACTGCCTCCTACACTTTTCCCACCCCATACCCTCACATTCTTTCCCCCAGCCCCCATTCCCTCCACCCCTCACACTCTTCCATTGTCACAATCTCCCTCAGTTTGGTTTCCTGGCGTCTTCAATTCCTGGAGCTTGCCCTCAACCCAGGCCGAGTCGCCTGCTTACCAGCTGACCTCCCCTCATGGTGGCTTTCGGCGCCTCATGCCTCGGTGTCGCTTGCCTGCCCTGATCAAGTTGCAGACCTCCAAACAGAGTCTGGCTTCACTCTGCATCCCCTGCTGATGGGCTCACTTGTATTTGTTGAGCCTAATAGGAAATGCAGAGTAATCAGGCTCTGATTGGATGCCCAGTGCATTGACTGGTGTGGGACCCCCCCCAATTAGTCATTGCCCCGTGCCTAGGCATGGTGTGGTACATTGCAAATCCGCCTCTGGTGCCCTGAGAGAAAGGTCACTTCCATCCCAAGAGGATTATAATTTTTTTCAGGAACCATCTACACTTCTGCCTCCAGACCCTCAGGTGGTACATAGATGTTTTGGAGTAAGGGAGAAATAAAACCATGTGCTGACAAGAAATAGGCATGGTGACAGATGAAAAAGAAGCCTTTGTAAATATTTATAATAAATCATTGCAATATGTGATGTAAGCACTGCTTGTAGTTAGGTTGTCTTTTAGGACAGGCATTTTCAATGTGGGGTCAAGACTTGTGGATGGGTCGCGGGCAGGTGTCAGGAGGGTCGCGGAGCCATCCATCGCGACGTTCGCGATCGCGGGAATTCAGGCGCAACGGCCACAGCAGCTGACTTTTATAAATGCCGGCTGAGAATGGCTTTAAAATTGACAGCCGCGACCAGCTTTAAAAATGCGGGCGCGTTGCGCATGCGTGCCCGCTCATCAGTGTGCATCCTAGAGCCCAGAGAGAAACACTGCCTCCTCCTAACGTCAGCGCACTGACCCAGCAGAAGATTTTTTTAAAAATGTAATTCAATCTTTCTGCATCTGTCTTGAATATGCTCAATGGCTGAGCCTACATAACTCTCTTTGATAATGAATTTTAGAGATTAAAAAGATTCACAATACTTTGAGTTAAATTATTCCTCCTCATCCATGTCTAAAATCACTGCATTGTAATTTGCAGACAATATCCCCAGGTTGTAAACCACCCATCTGAGGAAAACTTACATTCTGCACCTGCTCTGTAGAGTCCTGAGAGAATAATGCATGTTTCAATGAGGTCATTTCTCATTCTTTGTCTCTCTAGACTCTGGAATATAAGCCCAGGCTCACCTCTTGCACTAAAGGTAAGAGAAAATGGTGGATCTACCAAATTTGCTTTGTGCAATTAGTTTCCATTACACCGTAGTCAGAGAGAAAGGAACTCTGTGCATGCAAGCAAGAAGGTACACACGATGCTCCATTAAAATTATGCTTACATTTAACATTAAATACAAAGATGTACCCGTTAGGTGGATTGGCCATGCTAACTTGTCCCTTCATGCCCAGGGATGTGCAGGTTAGGTTATTGGGTTACGGCGATAGTACAGAATGGGTGGGGGAGTGGACCTAGGTAGGGTGCTCTTTCGGAAGGTCCTTGCAGACTCACTGGGCCAAATGGCACTGTAGGGATTGTGTGAAAGGTCAATGGGACAGCAAAGGTTCGACTGAAATTTTGAGACATGTTGAAGTTGAGAGATCGCAGGCCCTTTTTTCGCTACATGAAGGGGCTGATTCTCAATTTCTGGTGGCACTTCAATCTCTAGTTCCTGATCTTTTGTCACCCATTGCAGTGGGTGCGGGCAGATCAGAGGATGACCTCACTAGCCTATTTTTAGACCTGACCAAAGTGACCATCCACAGGTAGAGACAGGGCATGGTCAATGGTGAGCTTTGGCTGCCCACCTCCCTTTTGCAGCTATTCATATGCCCAGGAGCCCACTAGTCCACTAGTATGTTTGAGATTTTCTGAGACTGGTGGACACCAGATAGACTGGAGTGCTTCATAGATGCACAAAACAATATTTTGATTTAATAAGGAGTTACTGATTTGGCATCTTTGAAGGAGTCTTATTTCCTCTTTCAGTGACTGAAGTTCTGGTTGATAACATCATGTCATCCAAATCACCTCACAAAAAGAGGCTGGTCATTGGAAGTTAACAGTTAACAGTCAATTGGCTAGAAGTGTGGCCCTGACTCAATGCCAACTGCTGACTGACTATTTGTAACATCGTTTTTGTTTTGCAATAATCAACTTTATTCATAACATTTCTGAAAGAACTTTACAAACATTACAAAATGGTCACCACAGAAAGTGTAATAATAGTCAAGTTTTCTACATAGATCATGTTGTACTCTGAGGTATTTCAATACAATCAAAAGAACGTTACAGATATTTCAAAATGGTCATTATAAAAAGTGCAATGGTTTTTAAGTTGTCTACATAGATCATGTTGCACTGTGATGTGCTTCAATACAATTATGACACATGTATGTGTAACAGTGTTATTTTCTAAAAGGTAAAACAGCACTGGTTGCAATTATGCAACAACCAACACAAAGCCAAATGATGGGAGTTTTCCTGCCCTTTTCAGTGCATTAATCATATAGAAATGTTGTATGAGATTTTATGAGGCAGTAAAGTGGGGTGGAAGTAATTTCTGCTTTTATGTGCCTTCAATACACTTCCTTGAGTTCCCTCATCCTTTTTGTGCATTCCTACAATCCATTTTTCATGTCTCCATTGGTCTGATTTGCATGTGTCAGAGAGTGATTCAGTGGTATTGGCATCTGTGAGTTTCCTGTGTTTGAACTGGTAAAGTATTCTGGAGAATTTAATCTGAGATGTATAGCTGTCAAGATAACTCCAATTAAAGAGGAAGGGACAATATTGTGAACTTCGGAGTCTGCAGATCTTAAATGCAGATGGAGACACTCTTCATTTGTTTGTACAAATCTCTGCCCTTGTTTCTGACTTTATCGAGCAGGGGAGGGTCACTGGAGGATGATTGGACCACACCCCTCCACCCAACCTCAGGCAGACAGGGTATTTCAGGAGCAGCCAACCGGGGACGACGACAATATAGAATAGAAAAGAGAGTCAAGAGCCATGTGGAATAGGATAGGGCCTCATATATTATGGGGACTGTCTGGAAATTGTAATCTATGCTGTGCTTCCTTCTACCTCTATTGCCTCCAGAACACCAATCTATGTTTCTGTAGAAGCGTGAGCACTGAACAGTTCTTAGTCATGTATTTGATGCAGCTTCTAATAAAGCTGCCATACGATGCAATGGTTCCTGTAAGAAAGAGAAAGCTTCTGGAATGTTGCCACCAGGAATGGCCATAGACCTGAGAGTCTTACCTGACAGTTGCAGCACATCCTCAAAGATTGACCTCAGAGCTTGCACCTCGATATGATGCTCCTCAAACATAATTCTTTCCAGCTACAACTCTGATGTTCTAGGCCGTTTTCTCCTCGACTTCCCCTGCCAAGTTGGCCTTTCTCATCCACTCCCCACATCTCCAGGTCTCTTGCACTTTGTGAATAGTGAATATGATTTCCTCACTCATACCACGAGACTCCTCCCCTCCCCTGAAAGCCTCTGAGCTGGTGATTGTCACAGAGTTAGCAAATGCTGCAGGTGCTGATTGTGGTGGCTTTGAATGGAGGAATCCAGATGAGGATTACATAGAATTTACAACAAAAAAACAAACCATTTTGTCCATTTGCATCATACTCGTGTTTCTACTTAACAGAAACTTCCTCTCATCCCCTTCACTAATTCTACCAGCGAAATGAACTGTTCTTCTCTCCCTTATCTGATTATTTAGCTTCCCTCCAATGCAATGATACTATTCATCTTAAGTACTCTTTGTGGTAGCAAATTCCACATACTCAGCCAATCACTTTCTGGGTAAAGACACTCCTCCTGAATTCCCTACTGGATTCATTGGTTATTGTCTTACACTTGGAGCTGATTAGCTTAGTTGGCTTGATGGCTGGCATGTGGTTCAAATCCTGTTCCAGTTAAGGTAGACTTGGCACCTGCCTCCTCACCTGCCTCATGCAGAGTGGTGCCTTGCAAGCTTTATAATTTATTGTCTCTCTGACAGAGAGAGATGCCTACGGTTCCTTGACTAATCATTTATCCACCTTATCTTATAATCATGGACCCTGAATATAAGGATGAAGTACTGGAATATCTTGGGTCGCCTGGTCTTCTTCTGAAGAAATGGAAAACCTGAAAACATGACAGCTTTTATTGATTCACCCCTTTTCCCCTGATGTTTTTGTTAACTGCTACATGGTAACCATCAAAGACTTGAATTTCAGGCAGACAAACGTTTTCCTTTTTAGAATGGAGTGAAAATGGATCTGTGTGCAGATAGTGCCAGGCATGTACAGGGGTCTATTCCCCCCTTCATAACATTTTAATGCTTAAGCAGTGGAATAGGAGATGATTTACATTAAAAAGATGTTGTAGTGAGTTTACAAAATGCCTCAAAAATCCACTCCAGGAATCTCTGTGCACGTTATATTGCAAAAAATAGTTTTCACAATCTGCTGTCATAAATTTGTGCAAAGATCAAGAACCCACTTGATCATTTGTGCTGTAATCGCCAGACTTTTTGCTGGAGATTATGGCAGGGCAATTGAGTGACTGGGCTGAAATTGCTCATCTACTTCCCCAGTGAGTTATCAGCCTTGGCTCAATGGTAACACTCTTGCCTCTGAGCCAGAGGTTGTGCATTCAAGTAACACTCCACAGGCATAAACACAAAAATCTAGAGTGACACATGAATACAGTTCTGCACGGTCAGAGGAATGTCTTCTGGATGAGATGCTAAACTGAGGACCTGTCAGGCAGTTGTTAAAGATCTCATGACATTCTTTTAAAGCAGAGCTGGAGAACTTTGTCCAGTGTCCTGGCCAAATTTGCCCTCAATCAATATCTTAAGATTCTGTACGTTCTCCCCGTGTCTGCGTGGGTTTCCTCCGGGTGCTCCAGTTTCCTCCCACAAGTCCCGAAAGATGTGCTTGTTAGATGAATTGGACATTCTGAATTCTCTCTCAGAGCACCCGAATAGGTGCCGGACTGTGGCGACTAGGGGATTGTCACAGTAACTTCACTGTAGTGTTAATGTAAGCCTACTTGTGACAGTAAAGATAATGATTGTAAGAATAGATTTTCTGGTTGTTAACTTATTACTGTTTGTAGAACCTTTATAGCGTGTAATTTCACTGCTGCATTTCTTTCTTTACTACAGTGATTGCACTTTAAAAATCATTTTATTGGCTACCTTTGGTAGTTCCTGAAAAGTGCCATGTAAGTGGAAGCATGGTGGCGAAGTGGTTAGCACTGCTGCCTTACGGCACTGAGGACCCGGGTTTCATCCCTGCCCCGGGTCACTGTCCGTGTGGAGTTTGCACATTCTCCTTGTATCTGCGTGGGTCTCATTCTCACAACCCCAAAGATGTGCAGGGTAGGTGGATTGGTCACACTAAATTGCTCCTTAATTGGGAAAAAAAAGGAATTGGGTACTCTAAATTTACAAACAAAGTAAGTGGAAGTTCTTTCTTTCTTTGATCATGGCATCTTAAACATTGCTACGCCATGGTCTGGAATGAGACTACATGCAGTGCTGTGCTAACCTGACCTGACTAAACTCCCTGAGTGAATGTCACATTACTTGCCTTTTATTACATTCCTGCGACAGGCCCAGATCTGATAGAAAAATGATGCTGGACCTCAGCCAAAAGCACTTCAAAATTAGCAGAAAAGCTGCAACTCTAGATGATCAGCAACTTATACTGATGCAGAATATGTAATATAACTCAATGTAAAGTCCCCAAACTGATGGTGTTTCACAATGTAGCCAATGATGCTTGAGGAAAGATGGGTCTCTGACTTAAAGAAGGTGCTATTTCGGGTAAATCCTCTTTTCTTAAAGTCGGGGGAAATAGGTGGGGGGATGAAAGTGAGGCAAACCACACTGTCTCTCCGTTCCAAATTTGTGAAAACACAGAATTACTGCTACTGCAACATAATACACATTCTGTTGTGTGTGTTGTAATAAAAAATGTAAATGTCACCACAGTCTGCTCTCCCCTTAAGAGCTGACAGGTGGCGATTTAAACCTGAGTGTCACCAGACCTCAGGTGCGGAGCAAGATTGAGAAGGTGGGACATTCCTCAATAATCTTAGCCAGCACAAGAATTGAATCCCCACTGTTGGCTTCCCTTCACATCAGCTGTCTGCATTAATTAACTGAGCTAACTTACATTGGCCGGGAGGTGAAGCCGGGCCTCCCATGTGGGAATACTACCACTGAGAAAGGCAAAGATGCCTTCTGTGCAGCATCTTTCTATATGGCCAGCAATTTGTACTGATGCGGAATATGTAATATAACTCAATGCAAAGTCCCCAAACTGATGGTGTTTTACAATGAAGCCAATGATGCTTGAGGAAAGATGGGTCTCTGACTTATAGAAGGTGATATTTTGAGTCTTCCAAAAGGTGTTAACTAGGGTGACGAAAGAGAAAATGCTGGAAAATCTCAGCAGGTCTGGCAGCATCTGTAGGGAGAGAAAAGAACTAATGTTTCTTTGACCCTTTGTCAAAGCTCACCCTGTTAACTAGGGTTCAGGGTGAACACATTCCTCTCAGAGTGAAGGGTAAGGCTGGTAGAAGTAGGGAACCCTGGGTGACTCGGGATATTGAGGCCATGGTCAAAAGGAAGAAGAAGGCATGTGACATGCATAGGCAGCTGGGATCAAGTGGATCCCTTGAAGAGTATAAGGCGTGTTAGAGTAGAGTTAAGAGAGAAATCAGGAGTGTAAAAAGGGGACATGAGATTGTCTTGGCAGATAAGGCAAAGGAAAATCCAAAGAGCTTTTATAGATACATAAAGGGCAAAAGAGTGACTAGGGAGAGGGTAGGGCCTCTTAAGGATAAACAAGGTCATCTATATGTGGATCCACAAGGGATGGGAGAGATCCTAAATGAATATTTCTCGTCAATATTTACTGTTGAGAAAGGCACGAACGTTAGGGAAATTGGGGAAATAAAAAGTGATGTCTTGAGGAGTGTATATTTTTCAGAGAAGGAGATGCTGAAGGTATTAAAGCACATCAAGATAGATAAATCCCCGGGACCTGATGAAATGTATCCCAGGACATTGTGGGAGGCTAGGGAGGAAATTGCTGGTCCCCGAGCTGAGATATTGGAATCATTGACAGCCGCAGGAGAGGTGCCTGAAGATTGGAGGGTAACAAATGTTGTGCCCGGGTTTAAGAAGGGCTGTAGGGATAAACCTAGGAACTTCAGACTGGTATTTCTGTAGCGGGTAAGTTGTCAGAAGGTATTCTGAAGGTATTCTACAGGCATATAGAAGGCAAAGCTAATTAGGGAGAGTCAGCATGGCTTTGTAAGGGGAAAGTCATGTCTCACGAATTTGATTGAGTTTTTTAAAGTGGTAACCAAGAAGTTAGATAAGGGCAGTGCAGTCAACGTTGTCTCCATGGACTTTAGTAAGGCCTTTGACAAGATAGCGCATGGTAGATTGTTGCAAAAGGTTAAATCTCACGCAATCCAAGGTGATGTAGCCAATTGGATACAAAATTGGCTTGGTGACCAAAGCCAAAGGGTGGTTGTGAAGGGTTGTTTTTCAAGCTGGAGGCGTGTGACCAGTGGTGTGTTTCAGGGATCGGTGCTGGGTCCACTGCTATTTGTTATGTATATATAGATAAATGATTTGGATGAGAATGTAGGAGGCATGGTTCGTAAGGTTGCAGATGACACCAAGATTGGTGGCATAGTGGATAGTGAAGAAGGTTATATAAGATTGCAACAGGATCTTGACTAATTGGACCAGTGGGCCGATGAATGGGATATAGAGTTTAATTTGGATAGATGTGAGGTGATGCATTTTGGTAGATCAAATCAGGGCAGGACCTATTCAGTTAATGGTAGGGAATTGGGGAGAGTTACAGAACAAAGAGATCTAGGGGTACAGGTTCATAGCTCCTTGAAGGTGGAGTCGCAGGTGGACAGTGTGGTGAAGAAGACATTCAGCATGCCAGGTTTTATTGGTCAGAATATTGAATACTGTAGTTGGGACATCTTATTGAAGTTATCCAAAACATTGGTAAGACCACACATGGAATACCGTGTTCAGATCTGGTCACCCTATTATAGGAAGGTCCATTGTTAAACTAGAAAGAGTGCGGAAGAGATTTACGAGGATGCTACCAGGACTTGATGGTCTCAGTTACAAAGAGAGGCTGGGACCTTTTTCTCTGGAGCGTAAAAGGCTTAGGGGTGATTTTATAGAGGTCTATAAAATAATGAGGAGCATAGATAAGGGGCGGGATTCTCCGACCCCCCACCGGGTCGGAGAATCGCCGGGGGTCGGCGTGAATCCTGCCCCCGCCATCCTCCAAATTCTCCGGGCCCCCAAAAATCGGCCCAGCGTGAGTCCCGCCGCCTGCCTCGGAGAATGGCGGGATCCAGCGTGACTCAATGGGCCCCGGGGCTGCCCGGATTCTCTGGCCCGCGATGGGCCGAAGTCCCGCCTGTCTTTTGCCGGTCCCACCGGCGTAAATTGAAGTAGGTCCCTTACCGGCGAGACCTGGTGGCGCAGGCGGCCTCCGGGGTTCTTGGGGGGGCGCGGTGGAATCTGGCTCCGGGAGGTGCCCCCACGATGGCCTGGCCGACCGATCCGCGGACGGGCCTGTGCTGTGGGGGCACTCTATCCTTCCACACCGGAGGCTGTACCGTTCCGCCATTCCCGGTGCGGAAGCGAAGCCCTCTGCGCATGTGCGGGAATGAGGCCAGCAAGTGCTGGCGCTCCCGCGCATGCGCCAACTGGCGCCAGCCGGCGGAGGCCCTTCGGCGCCGGTTGGCGCGGCGCAAAGCCTCTTTCCCGCCGGCTGGCGGGGCGCAAACCCCTCCGGGCGGGCCTAGCCCCTGAAGGTGCAGAGGATTCCGCACCTTTGGGGCGGCCCGACGCCGGAGTGGTTCACGCCACTCCGTCCCGCCAGGACCCCCCGCCCCGCTAGGTAGGAGAGAATCCCGCCCGAGGTCTTGTCCCAAAGGTAGAGGAGTTTAGAACTAGAGGGCATAGGTTTAAGGTGAGAGGGGAGAGATACAGAAGAGACCAGAGGGGACATTCTTTCACACAGAGGGTGGTGAGAGGAACGAGCTGCCAGAGGCAGTGGTAGAGGCGGGTACAATTTTGTCTTTTAAAAAGCAGTCAGACATTTACATGGGCAGGGTGGGTATAGAGGGATATGGGCCAAATGCGGGCAAGTGGGACTAGCATAGTGATAGAAACTGGGCGGCATTGACAAGCTGGGCTGAAGGGCCTGTTTTCATGCTGTTAACATCTATATGTATCTCGTATTAAAGATGATAAAGTGAATCCTAACACTGTGTCTCTGGATATGGAATTTTCGTCGTACTATAGATATTCTACAATGAAATGATTAAATCACAGGCATTTTCACTAGGTGGGATAAGGCACGTGTTCTTCGTCTCCACGTAGATAAACACAGCCGTGTATCACAGCAGTTGGCAGCTGCGGGAGAATGTGAGGGTTGTAAAACTGGGACGCTGGTTTAAACTCGGGACTCAATCCGTGCATATAATCTGATAATTTTAAAGAATACGGACAATTCCCACTTTCTGGTGGCAAGTGGATCCTTTCCGACCACCAGCTCACTTAAGAATGATTTTGTTTCTGATGTTTTTAATTTTTACTGTTGCTAATCGTCCTCTAACCGATTTATTTCCCCCCAAATTAAGTCCACTTTTCACCGCAGCATGCCGTCATTGATGAGCGAGTATCTGGCCAGAGTGATACTTCACATTAATGTCTATTCAATTTGAACAGTGTACCGCGTTTAGCCCATTTGATCAATGACTTCGAATAAACATGGTTTGTGCACGGTGGAACTAATGGACTGACAGCTCTGACACTGGTTTAACACCCAGCAGTGCACGTGTTCCCAATCCATCATGTATCTAATGTTAATCAAGATAACAGCGAGCCGGAGGGAACTGCAGCTCCCCACACAGTCACCCGGCTCGGGTTACCTTGTGCTCCATCCAGCGGCGAGCCCCTGCTTTTACTTAACGCGTCGCCCGAAAAGTGTCAATTTTAGGTGGGGATGTTGCGGGGTCAGATCTTGGGCTGCTTTCACATTCATTACTCCCTGCCCCTCACGCAGTCCCTCGTGAATAAATGGATTGAATATGATTTTGCTGCACAGATTTCTCCAATCTGCAACTCTCTGGTGTCGGAGCAGGAGTCTTCGGCCTATGAAATTGCGTTTCACTCTTTTCTGTTTTGCTTCCAATCATTTTTATCGGCAATTCAAAAACTTGATTGTCTGTTTCAGTTTATAGTAACAATTTAAACAAGCAAGTAAAAAGGCGAGAGGATTAACCCCCACCACGCACATACCACCTACCCCGGGTAACTTTGGAGAAAATGAGTAACAAGGAATACATTTATTAAATCACTCAATTTTAAGGAAATGAGGAAGAGCCTAGTCCAAAACAGTTATATTCTAACTTACATCCACTCAGTCACAGGCAGTCCCTTTAACCGGTCTCCCTTGCTGTTCAAGACGTCTTGTCCGTCTCCAGCATGACACAATACTGTCCAACTACCTGATCAGCTGAAGACATTTGCAGTATTTACAGTAGGCGCTGTGTAAAAATGGTGCCTTTAAGATGAATGTCTGAGGTAACACCTCGCCACCACTGTATCACGCCCGTT